>NW_024704746.1:51483833-51644888 GCF_018977255.1 Callorhinchus milii
GCTGGATTCCAAAATTCCGTTACCAGATATATCACCTTCGAACTAGTTCAGTTTCAAGGAGACCCTGCTTACCTCCCCCCACAATAGGGGGATTTCAGAACTTGGTGTTATTACACTTAGTTTCTTTGTATCAACAATCTCTTTCCTCTTCCCCCCTTATATCTCTTGTCAACGTTTTTCTTTCTCTATTCGTGATAATATGGTTGTTACTACTATGAATCTTCCTCTTGTACCTTCCAAGCTTAAAATGTTAAATTCTGCATTATCTTCCCTTTTCTATTTTCAGTGATGTCCAAAAGGATTTGCAAATATTGAATCCTGCAGGAAACTGGATGAACTTTTTTCTGACTCGGAATTCTGTAAAGGTGGCAGTTTCTAGCCAGTTCTCAGGGTCTTCCTATTGCTGCAGACAAGCCCCGACTTTACACAAGTCAAAAAGAAGATTAGAATTTAAATCCAGGTGTTAGAGTGAAATCATCTGGGGACTTGTGGGATTCATTATTTATGAATCTTGCAAACTGGATCTGTTTATTTAAATCAGAATCAATCAATTTTTCCCCACCAAGGTCCTCCACATTTTCCTTCCTTGTCATCAGTCTTATCTTCTTACAAAACCTATGTTCATCTTACCACACAATTTACCTTGATTGTTAAACTTTTTCAGTTATGGTGATGTTCTGTATTTGAGCTATATATGGGCTTTCACCTTGTTTTCAATATTAAAACAAACTGTTTCTGCTCATCCCAAATTAAACCTTTGCTAATGTCTTTCGGTTTGCATTGGCAGTCTTCATATTGTTCCACTAAACAGCTTCTTCTTGAGATTCTATATGATCCATTTGCAAATTTAACAAATTTTTTGTTATGGTGCTGCTTTTTAATTGAATATTTTTGTTCTGTCATGTTCCTCTTTGGTTAGCGAGTCCAATAGTTGCTTGTATTGTGGCTGGTATCAGTATGTGGAGTTTTTCCAATTGGCTGTCAATTCTGTCCTTTCATCATGTAATCAGACCTTATTAGAGTCTGATTACATGATTTTGAATGTGTATTTATGGTTTGATGGCTTCTTTGTTATGAGCCACTTTGATAATTGATCAATTGAGACATATTCTTCCACACTTTGTTAAATTTTAAAAATTCTCAGATAATGTTTACATTGTTTTCTGCTGGTGATTATACTTAAAATTGAGCGGGTGTGAGAGGATAGAGAGAAGAGCAATTCCTGCTGATTGATCACGGTTTGCACCACTATAGTTTCAGACGAAGACGGTTCCTGATTAGTTTCAGTTCACTTCAATTTCGGTGCAAAGGAATTGCCTGCTAAGTTTTGCATGCTGACTTCGAAGAGAACCCTTCTAAGGAATAGTTAGTGGAGTAAAAGTATGGTGTTTTAATTCCCCTTCAGTGCATCCAGAAACCAGACTACGACAGCAGTGAGAAAGACAAGGAGCACAAACACCAAGGTATTGCTCAGCGCCAGCCAGTCCAGACATCTAAAATGAATTCATTAGGACGGCGAGCAAAACGCTTGAAATCCGAGGTAAATGCAGCCTTGTAGAAGTATGTGTCAACCAGAACACAGACGGTGCTTCTCTTTACACAATTTTTCTAAATAAATAGAAGCATGAAATGTTTCTAGCACAAAAATGTGTTCCTATTGGAATGTCACCCATCCTTTGTCATAAATATCATCTGGGAATGTTAGCCGGGGTCATTATTGCCAAGATAACAGTCAAAGTGAATTGAAAATGTACATATCCTCAATCTCTCTCCTCTTTCCCCTCTCTCCCCTCCCTCTTCCCCATGCTCTCCCCCCCCCCCCGTCCCCACTCTCCTCCGCGCCCCCAACCTTTTTGTTG
Organism: Callorhinchus milii; assembly: GCF_018977255.1. NCBI lineage: Eukaryota > Metazoa > Chordata > Chondrichthyes > Chimaeriformes > Callorhinchidae > Callorhinchus > Callorhinchus milii. Next base: position 51,485,693 of record NW_024704746.1, read on the forward strand.
AACGCTCTAATACCAAGTGTTACTCCTTGATCACAAATGATGGAACTTAACATGAGCATGAATATATTGGAACACTGGGTCTTTCAAGAGAGAGAGAGAGCCAGACAGACAGAGAGAGAGCCAGAGAGAGAGAGAGAGAGAGCCAGAGAGAGCCAGAGAGAGAGAGAGAGAGCCAGAGAGCCAGAGAGAGAGCGAGAGAGAGAGCCAGACAGAGAGAGAGAGAGAGAGCCAGACAGAGAGAGAGGAGAGAGAGCCAGACAGAGAGAGAGAGAGAGAGAGAGAGAGCCAGACAGAGAGAGAGAGAGCCAGACAGAGGAGAGAGAGCCAGACAGAGAGAGAGAGAGAGAGCCAGACAGAGAGAGAGACCAGACAGAGAGAGACCAGACAGAGAGAGAGCCAGACAGAGAGAGAGAGAGAGCCAGACAGAGAGAGAGAGAGAGAGCCAGACAGAGAGAGAGAGAGAGCCAGACAGAGAGGAGAGAGAGAGGAGAGAGAGAGGAGAGGCCAGACAGAGAGAGAGAGAGAGAGAGAGAGAGAGCCAGACAGAGAGAGAGAAGAGAGAGAGAGAGCCAGACAGAGAGAGAGAGAGAGCCAGACAGAGAAGAGAGACAGAAGAAGAGAGAGAGAAGAGAGCAGAGACAGACAGAGCCAGAGAGACAGACAGAGAGAGAGCAGACAGACAGAGAGAGAGAGAGAGCCAGACAGAGAGAGAGAGAGAGAGCCAGACAGACAGAGAGAGAGAGAGAGCCAGACAGAGAGCCAGAGAGAAAATGTATTAAAGGAGTCCTCCCACTGGAGTTCTGCCAGCCGGGTATAATGTCTAAACGAAATGTCAGTTTGTCTGTGTGTCAAGCTACATATTGGATCCTGCGGTTGTAAGCAAAGCTGCAACGGGGTGCCTAAATCATACTCCACTCGAGTCTCCGTTCTTCCCACACTTACTGGCCGCATTTTATCAGCGGGAAATCACGTCCTGATCCCTCGACGTAGTTGCACTTTCCGGTCAGCTGCATTCAATCGCAGGAAATGTAGTCTTGATCAGTCACCTTATGCGCAGAAGAACTTTGTTCATCACGATTCCACGCAATTCTAACTTTGTCGGTTAGTGCAAATCCGCCGACGCAATGAACTGCAGCTAACTTGGTCTTGATCCATCACCTCATGCAAACTTACCGGCTGCACTGAATTAAGCAGGTTTAGATTATTGATTAAATCTGATATTATACAATTGATACAAGTTTACCTGCAACTCAGACTTAGCAAAAGTCGTATTAAATGTTATGGTGCTGACTAATTTGAGTTATGTGAGTTTTATTGTACACGGAACTGTTATTTGGAGAATCTTAAGCATGGCAATGGATTTCCATGTGAAGAAACTACTAGGCTGACTTTAAAAAATAAATCAGGTAATAGAATATGGTTCAGTCCATTTGTCAAATTATCATGAGGAAATTATATGGATTGGGTATAGACAGGAAATATGAGCAGAAAGCAGTTCTCTGGAAAGAATTGAAGTGCAAGAAAATTAAACTACTCATGCTTTTTTCATTGCAGTTGGTAATAGGGTACTATTTAAGCATCTTCCCTCAGGAAATAAATGTGTTGGGCAGAGCCTTTGATTGGGTAGATTGTATATGGATTGTGAAAAGAACTAGTTTGATGTGCCAAATAAGCTTTTTCTCGTATACCAATTACTCTAAAGTATCCACACCATACACAAGCAAAAAAGCTAAACAAAGTCTATAATTGTTTGGCATTAACTTGCATTGCAGGATACAACACAATATCAGACACCATAACATCAGAATTCACAACTGCCTTGATTGAAACACCCCTAAACAAAGTGATAAGTTATTCATTCATAATTATTTCTTATCCTTTGCATCTATCAGGAACAAACATCAAACCAGAGAGAGGAATTGGGGACAAGATTGAAGTGCTTAAGCACAGATGCAGAGGTTCACCTACCTGACTCAAGGTTCGCACCGAGCTTGGAAAGATCTGCATGGAGGCGTTTTCAAGAGTCTATTAAAGGGATAAGGCAAAATTACTGGAGATCAAATAAAATGATCACATCAGGGTGCATGGAACTCACAGCAAAATTGTTTGTTATTTTGAACAGGAGCATAGATAATGGAGGGGGAGATCAAAGCATCTGCAGAAAGTAGCTTTTGATTTCACAAAGGAATGAATTTTCATTGCTGTGATACAGATAACTTGCATTCTTCAGAAATCTGCTTCACCTGTATGCTCCACAGAAAAGATAAATGTATTCAAAATTAAAAGTAATAATTACACATTTGAAGTTCTCCTAGGACAATAAGGATACATCAGCGATGGAAATAATTCAGCATAGGTTTAATTGGCTGATACCAGGGCTGGCAGTTACTGCTATCTGAAAACACACTGGGCTTTTTTTCGCTAAAGAGGTTTAACGGGGATCTAATAAGTGTTTAAAATGTTTTTTTAAAAAAAGGTTTAATAAGCTTTACATAAATAAGCTGTTTCCACTGGTTGGGGAGTCCGTAGCCAGGGGATACAAATAAGATCAGAACTAGAGGACTAAAAAGAGAATTTAGGTGGAACTAATTCACGCAGAGGGTAGTGAGATTGTAGAACTCACTGCCTGAAGCACTGTTCAAATTAAATTAAACCACTGTTGAATCAGATAGTATAGATGCATTCAAGATGTCAGATTTTCACATGAGGTTTTGAAGGCACGCCAGCACCCTCTGCCTTGGAAGGATTCAAATCTCAAGACATAAAAAGCTGCATGAGCCAGTTTCCCAGGAAAATATTAACTGATCCAAGAAGTAAACCTTCATTTGATCATATATCAAAAGAACATTGGGTGAAAATATGAAAATTGCTTCAAATGCCCACCTCATTTCTCTAAGCGTTTTGACAGCAAGGCCATGCTCAGGTCAAGTGATTCTTAACAGTGCTCGATGTCTTCTTTCTGCCAGGTGCCACCTGTGCAAAATTCATTCTACAATTTGCAATTTTTGCTCAGGAACAGCCCAATCCAATGTGAGAGGCACACAGTAAAAAAATATTCAGTCTTGCAGAGAGATCATACTCTGTCCATTTCAAAAGAAATATTGCTCATTGAGCATCTAAATGCTAAGAAGAATCATTGAGCCTTTAAGTCATGGATGAGGTTAAAGAAAAATATTGATGGAAGAAAACATTTGGAAGGAATGATTGAAACAAGAGTACTATCATATACCAGTGATGAACAAATCAAACAACTGTGTTGAAAGGACTAAAAAAAAATGTTAAAAAAGTACAGAATTGTAAAGTATACATATAAAGTTCTATCTCAGTCTTTATCTCTCTCTCTTGCCCCTCCTGCCCCCCATCCCCAGGGGAATCTCTCTCTCCAGACAATTTGGCAACAGAATAAAATTGTGTTTGAGGCTTTTTTTTAAACGTGTGGAAACTAGCCATAGGATCGAAATGGCCTCTTCAAATGCTTGACATGACTGTTCCATCATGTACTTTTGTATTTCCAATTTTTTGTCAGCACATGCAATGAGAACAGCAATTTAGCAAAATATTCCAACATGAAGAAAGACCACTGATTGGAGTGCAATAGGCAAGTCTTACCGAAAGACTGACTCCTGTCTGAAACAGCTCATATGGATACAGAATTTTCTCATAGTGGGAGCGTAAGAGTGAGCCAATACCCTTTCCTTGGGGATAACCCATTCGACTGGCAACCTTTGACCACTTCCTCTCCTTACACAGCATTTCAAATCCACCTTCACTTGCAACCACCTGCAAGAGGAAAGTACAATTTTAAGTGAGCTTTAATGAACACAGAATCAAAGTAAAATAACTTTTCTTGCTCGTTGACTGCACAAGTAACAGCGCCACTCAGGATCATACTGAGCGGCACAGTTTCATAGCTTGGTCTCATCTGAGTCAGCTGAATTTTTACATGGAAGCAGTGTGTGTGTGGTGGGGGTGGAGATCTACAATCGATACCAGTGCCTCAGGTTATATAAAGGCAGAAAAATCCAAGGCTCCTCTCAGACAATTACCCAACGACTAGAAATTTTAGTCTAGAAAGAGACTCTGTGTGAAAGTCAGTAACAATGAGGCAACATAAAGCTCATTCTTCAAAATGACAGTATCTCCTCATGCCTCTTGCACCTCTAGGGCATCAATTGATTAATATTAGATACAGTTAATCTCCAAAACAAAGACACAAATCAGGCTTCATATATCACCATGTTCATGTAGTTTAAATTATTTTAAACAAACAAAGTCAACACTGAAAAGTAGAATTGGAATTGTAGTGTATGGATATATAACAGTTCACATAACAGTTGTCTTGAAGAATGAGACATCGGCTAAAACAGTATTTCCATTAAATATATCTTATGGACAAGTGAACACTTGCAAAGTGGCTCCATGTCAGAGCTATACTGCTCCTTCCTGGAAAGAGACTGATGAGAACATTTGTGTGGAGGTGATGAAATGCCAGAGATCTTACAGATCTTAATTTGTCAGAATAAAATTTTACAGCGAAGCTTGCAGGGGGTGGGGGAAGAGAGAGGAGAAAGCCACCAATGGTAGAGTTAGAGCCTGTTTTTTCAATTTTTTCTATCTTTAACCTATCTCTCACCAATGCATTAAGAAAATGTGAGACCTTGGTACACTTAGGACAAGAAAATCAATCAGTTCCAAGATCATGTTGCTTCTGTAACATAATGGTGGCTGGCTTTTCACTTGTTTAAAAAAAAGTATTTTTTTCAGGTCATCAGATCAATGCTTATGTGACTTCCTGAGCACGATTTATGCTCAGCTCTTGAAATTAAGTCAAAAGCAATCTGATAATGTGGATATCAGCCATTCTGATGTGTGCAAAAAATCAACTGGTGTTTTGAAGCAATTTTTCTGGCTTTCCATACACATTTTATATTTCCCGGTAAGTAGATATCAGGTTCTGCAATGACATGATTCTGCAAGCAAACCTGCATTATAACAAAGCACAATATTATGCAGTGTTACTGTATCACACAATTTTGATTAAATCTACCTTTCCAATACAGCTGAATTCAGCCCGATTAACTGTCAAGGTAGTTTCCAATGAAATGGATCAGCAGTTCGACATGTGATCTGGACAACAAACTATTAACCACTTTTAGTTGAACCAAATTTATTTTCACTCATCAAAACTTAGAAACAAAGAGAATAGATTTGGTCCTGATTCCTAGACGGAAGAGCTATGGGAAGGAGCAGTAGATTCAGCGACATTGAAGAAGTAGTACTTCAAATACAAGATAATTGTCCTAAAATCATACTTAAAATGATTTACACTTTTAAACAAATAAAACCCAACCCAGCAGAATTGTTTTTCAAACTCAACTGAAGCTCTAACCTTACTGAGTGTATACAAATCCAGAATTCTTCTCTCTACATGTGGGATTTTTAGTGTTGATCCCTGCAATTCCCAGAATTTTGCCATGTGATCGAGGAAGTTCAGCTTGACTCGGGTCTGTGCCTAAAAGCATAGAGCAGCATGTTATTTTGGAATAACATTTCAAATCTGTGCACAAACATTGTGTAAAACACTTGCGTTCCTATCTAACTGACAACAATTTAGTAACAGCTAAGCCAACAGTCTCTGTTAAGGAGTACAGACAGACATTATCTACGATTCAATCTTACTCAAATTATTGAATAACAAATGGTGGCTCTAAAATGTGTCCAGATCCCAGATTGAAAATCACATTCACTCCTTTCAACATTATTTGTATTTGCAGTCTCTACCAGAGGTAAGGTTACACTCGTATGTCTCGTTCAGGAATTTCAAAGTCTGCTTGAATAAAAGTTGTGAATGTGGTACAGTTACACTGGAGCTGAAACTACGCAGCATTCAGTCAGTGAAGAAGCTCTTCACAGTGACAATCAATAGAGGTAGGAAAATTCAAGGCTGGAAAATAGTTACCTAGTTCTCACTGAAGTTATTATTTCCTGCTTACCTCCAGCTCATTGAGCCTCTGGATTCTTGGTGTGAAGCAAAAGTTCTTCACCTCACAGGCAAAAGGTGGCTGCCAGTCCTAAAAAAAACAATCAACATATTCATTTATTACTCCCTGAATCTTTTTCTTGGTTCTTCCCCCTCCACACAAGTTCTCCTTGCTAAACCAAATAAAGTCAATTGGAATTTCTTAAAAACTGATGAAGAGGGAAAAAATTGACCTGGCATCACACTCTGATCGCAATCAAACAAACAGGATTATGACCTGAAACAACTCCCCACCACCCCACATTAGACACCCTCAGCTCAACTAGTCATTACAAATCAGAATTAATTAGAAAAGTAACAAACCTTCACAGGTTACCTAGTGAAGACCACAGAGACAAACAGATTTGAACAATTCAAAATCCAATTACAAGTAGAGGATGCCAAAAAGAACAAGGCAGAGAAACACCAATTTTGATCAAGACATTCCCCGTTCTCAATGATTGAGTGGTCCAGTTACATGAGTGAATTTAAAAACACCTGTTAGTTACAAAGCGAAACAATGAAAAATATAATTTAACACAAAACAGTTTACACAGCAAATTTTACACAGTGGGCCAAATAATACCAAAAGTGCAGACGAGGAGTTGAACCGGTGACCAGGTGAAAGGGCCTAACCCTAATTGGCAAAAGCTGGGTGTGTAGGGTTGCAGCAAGTCGTAGAAGCAGGGTAAGTGACGTTTTGGAGGGATTTGAATGTGAAGTTGAGGATCTCCAACATGCAGTGAGAAGTTCGGGGGAAAGGGATGCAACACTTGCTATGAATTTATTTGCAAGGAAATAACCTTTGCATTTGATATAGTGCCTTAATTAATTTGTTGAGGCATCTCAAAACTCTTCACAGAATATACTGTAAAATGTAGTGACTATTTTTTCAGCGAAATAATTGATATATGGATTTCTTTTGTATAAATCTAGAGGTTTCAAAGCTGGCACACAAGTATCGCAATTCCACCTGCATTAAAATCTCAAGTGCCTTTCAGTATATCATCCATGCCACTCATTTAAATTTCGGGTTTCTAGCACTCTCATATTAGTCTGTTACCCTCAGCATTTTTAATTGTTAAGCACGCCAAATTCAATTATCTATGTTTTCTTTTAACCAGGTGTTAACCCATAGAACAAAAATAAGGTGAATTTTTAGTATCTTGAATGTCAGATATTTTGGATTTTGTTAGTGCTAACAAGAGTAGCTGCAGTAACTGAAGTAGTCCCTGCTCTGGGAATAGACTATATTGCACAGAATGCACTGCACTGAACAATTGAAGACAAACCAACAACAGTCTGCCAGGCTCCTGATACTGTGCAGGCTTGAAAACACAAGTACAATTTTAAAACAAACATCAAGAGATGTTCATTAATGCTCTGATGCATACCATACGTTGGACCAGAAGGAATAATTTCCCATTCGGGCCTCGATTCAGTCACCATTTTAATTAATGCATCTTTTTCATTGGGGGGGTGGGGGGGGTGTTGGAGGTTAGCTTTGGCTGAAGATCTCATTAGTTTTCACATTGGTTTCTTGACTCAATAATAATAATAATCCTTGCATTTGATATAGCGCTTTTCACGTCGGGAGGACGTCCCAAAGTGCTTCACAGAACACACTGTAAAGTGAATTGACTGTATATTTGTGGGCGAACGCGGCAGCCAATTGCGCACAGCAATGTCCCACAAACAATCGTAGATTACAAATGACCAATTTATTATTGTTTTTGGTTTTGAAGGGATTATTATTTCATTTATCAAGAGTCAATGCCTGTGACTCTTGATAAATGAAAACAAGATTCAACTCTTAAAGCTCCAGTACCTGTCAACAGGAAGCCTCAGTTTTCCTAGCAAATTCACTTCACACTTTGTATAAACATAAAAACTTGAGACCACTTATTTCAGTTTGAAAATTGGCCACCCAAGAAAGTTGTTTAGCTACTGTCAGCAGAATCTAGGGCAAGTCAACAAAGTGAGTCATTGGGAGGCATTTAAAATTTTTGGAACCTTTCAGGAATAAAAAATAAAGTATCCTTATTCTAATGAAAATCGTCTGAAAGAAGGCAAAAAATGTTTTTGTCCCAGCCAAGGGAATGGAGTTCAGAACACCTTTAAGCATAGCACATGATATGCTCTGCACTGAAGACCTGGCCGAAAACCCCAAGACCCAAACTTTGTTTGAAGTAAAATACTTCAAATCAAGCCAGTTATTGACTATGCTATTTAGGTTTTTACAATCAAAAAATAAGTAAAGCTAATTTCTACATTTTCAAAAGCCATTGCAGCATTGTTTAAGTGTACAATATCACACTCTTCACCATTTGGGAATTGAGACAAATTTAACATTGTATACACACCCTTTTTAAACCATAATGAAGATGAAAAAAATTAAAATCCAGTGTGGCAGAAATCTTCAATATTTGAATTTACAAATTCTGGCCTAAAATTTACAATTTCAATGTTGAATTGTGATACAGGATTAACACATAAAAAATACACAAGTCTCAACACTGCAACTATTTTTTTTTCACAGGAGTCAAGAACCAGCACAAAATGCAATACACAGCATGTGTTAAGTTTTGGAAGAAACCATCAAACTTATTTTTTCATTTATTGTGCATAGACAGTAAAGCACAAGAGTTTTCTTTTGCACCCATTAACTTTCAAAAAGCTTCCAAAAATTAGTACTCAAATTAAAAATAATAATCCTTGCATTTGATATAGAACCTTTCCAAAAGCAGTATGCCTCAAAGTGCTTTACACATTGTAATGGTGAGCAACCACAACAGCTAATTTGTACACATCAGCTTCCCGCTAATAAACATGAAATGAGTGATCAATTTTCTTTGGGGGATTAGTGGCCAGGACACAAGGAGAAACTTCCTTTTATTTACAAACAGTACTGTGGAATCTTTAACATCCACCTAGACCGAAAAGGGCAAATCCAACAACACCCCCACTACTGTATTCAAATTGTCAGCCAACTGAGTTCAAAGTCCCAATGTGGGGCTTGAACCCACAACCTTCTTCCAAAACAATTGTTTTGAGGTAGTTTACACTTCTACATTTCACAAAATAGATTTACTGGACCAAATTATAAAAGATAAGTTATCTCAACCCCCTCCCAAGCCATCTCCTTCATCTACATCTCCCCCACTCATAAAATCTCCACTGATGCAATAAAGAAAAAAATCTAAAACCATAGAAATGCATACAGCACAAAAGAAGGCCATTCGGCCCATCGTGTCTGTGCTGGCAATGCTTTCTGTGTCATTTTCCTGCCCTTTCCTCAACCATGAGTTTAAATCCATTCAATGTGTTTCAGCAACTTAACTGTTTTTTTGTCTAAATTAACAATCAAAGGTAACAAGTTTTTGCACCAATTTATAAAAGCTTTTCATCAATTTTCTTTGCAACACTTTAATTGAATATTGACTTTTAAAGATAATCTTTCAGTGTCTTATATCAAAGCATCTCAAAGTGGTTTTCTGTAAAGTTAATAACTTTGTATTTATCAACAACAACTTGCATTTATATAGCACTCTTCATGCCCGACAGGGTCTTGGAGCGCTTATCAGCAAACGTGCCGCAGCAAGGTCCCACAAACAGCCAGTATTTTACTGGATGCTCAATTTAATTGGGGGATCATGATCAAAAAAGTGTAAATTACACACTGGATTATGTACTACATTATGCATTCAAACCATTAAGTTTCTGTTTAAAGTTTTAGTGATCCCTAGATTACTGAGGTTAAGTCATTGTATGCCCTTTCCTTTCAAGACAAAGGCATTGGAATTTTAGAATGGAAAATTAAATGGCTAACAACAATTTCACAAACAGAGGCATATGCAATTCAAAAAGGAACATCTCCAAAAACAATTGCACATTTATATTCTGATCATGAATCCTTAAGCAAGGATTTAGAATGAGAAATTATATTGATAAGAGGAAGCAAAATCAATTTCTCTGCTTTCCAATTTTTTTAAAAAAGGGCCTTATATATACACAATAATACTTGCACTTTGTTTTCCAGCTTTTACATCAGGAGGATATTCCAAAGTGCTTCAGAGGATATGCTGCAAAGTGGATTGGTTGTGTTTTGAAGGCAAATGAGGCAGACAATTTGTGGGCAGCAATGATCCACAAGCATGAAGGGAATGACGTACTTTATTTAGGTGACTGTTGGTCAGGACAGGGGAAGAAACTCCCTCTTCTCTTCGAACAGTGCCATTTGAACAGATGTCTTGGTTTAACGTATCAAAGTCAACCTCCAACTTTTCTATCTCTCAAAATAAATTGGAAAGGAGAAACTTAATCCTATTCTGTGATGAAGTGAAACATTTTAAAAGCTTGATGAAATTGTGAAGCTCCAATATGCATTGCATTCTCTTTTGTAATTCTACTTCTCTGTACATTATGAATTTCAAAACGGTTGAAAAGGCAAACTTTTTTAAAAAAGACTGCAGTATTTCAGGTTATCACATCCAAATAACTATGTGAAGACGAGCAACAAGTTTTTAAAAAATGATTGTGGTTTTCAACTTAAACCTGTTCTATAAATATAAACATATTGGGGTCTTGTGGCTGACAGAGAACACATCTCTTTTGTCACATTTGACATCTGACAAGTGCCTCACCCACATCTTTTTCTGGAAGCTACCAGCCTCCAACAAGTGCTTTCCATAATACACAATACTCTTTTTTGTTTTATGCTCTCATCTGTCATTTACCTACCAATAATAAATCTCTGCACTTAAATAGACTGCTCAGAGTGAATTAAAGGGACAAATTAAACATGTTTTTTTAAATCTGCAAACATGATGTAATTAAGAGATAAAGCAAAGTGCATAATTAATTTGATAATTTTACAGTAAACATTGTGAGTAAATTTATGGTGATTTCTCAAACAATTGTCATTGAACTGCATTGTTGGAAGACAATCAGAAAACACAGCCTGAATATTTTATTTATAAATCTAGATCCAGTACTTTCACAAAGCCAAGATTATTACCCAACTATACTCCACACAATAATTTGTAAAATTGTAATAATGGATGCCAAAGTCTGACTTTTTAGATTTTAATTTCATAAACTTCTTCACTAACTTGATCCCTCTTTCCATACATTGATGCCTCTGCTCTTCAAGATTTATTATTTTAAACAAGGATCAAAGTGATCAAGGATCCTTCTACCATTCATATTAATGTTCGTAGTTCCTGATTCACCTGCAATACTCATTATTAAAGGTGCATTGTTCAATGGTATTTCTTAGTGAACAGTAATGAGATTCAAACATGAACTATTCTCCAGTTACTGGATGTTAGTTTATTGGCAGATGGATTTTTCAGGGGTAATAATTCCTTCCAAAAAATAATAATAAATTGGTCACTAAATTCACGACTGTGGAACACTGCTGTGCGCAATTGGCTACCGCATTTCGCACTCAAAATATATTGTCAATTCACTTTCAGTATATTCTGTGAAGCGTTTGAAGACATCTCGAAGACGTGATAAGGCGCTATATCAAATGCAAGGATTGTTATTATATTCTGTCAATAGTCTACAGTATTATCACCATCTTCCACTGGCTGCCTGCAGCCATATAAAACTAAACCCAGTCACTGTTCAAAGAGAACTTATTAATGCCAGATGAACTGGTGTGAATTGAATTGAACTGGGGGGGTGTGGTGGTGGGGGGAAGTGTATGTTTAAAAAGTGGATGAGGCATGGATTAACCATTCAGGCAAGATCTATTTTGGAAAGGGTGAATGTTATTGCTTGGAAGAGGTTGCTAGAATGTCATACTGAATAGGTTAACAGCCTTAAATAAACTTTGTTTATTTTGTTAAAAAGAGTGGACAGAAAGTGAGAGTAGTCCTGTAGCTCAGTGGTTAGCGCACTTGCCTCGCAAGGAAGAGACCTGGGTTTGCTTCCCGGCAGGAAGAAACCTTGGGCAAGTTTCCTTGCTCCACACGCCTCTCTTTACCTACCAGTACATAAGAACCCAGTTAATCGATTGGCGGATCACTTTTCTGGGATTAATAATTCCTCTTTAAAAAATCGGTCACTTCAATCAAAGATTGTTTGTGGCACACTGCTGTGCACAGTCGGCTGCCGCTTTTCGCCCACAAAATACCGTCACTACACTTTACAGTGTATTCTGTGAGGCGCTTTGAGACGTCTCGAAGACGTGATAAGGCGCTATAACAAATGCAAGGATTATTATTATTAGGGACAGAACGGTATTTCCATCATGCGGCAAGTGACACAAGTTTACTGCCCTGAGAAAGATGCGATTATATATGCGGCGATATCATCATATGTTTGAAAACGAATCGATCAAAACACTTTTCCACCGATACGTCAGCTCTGAGGCGCATTGTTTACAGCTGAAAAGTCGTTGGGGAAAAGGTTGATTTTTTTAAAAAAAATACAACCACCCACACCCCTTGGGAGGTACTGCAGTGGGAGACCTACCTTGGGCGGCCGGATCTTACAGATGCCGGTTCTCTCGGCAATGGGCCGGATCTTGTTGATGAAGGCCAGCGGGTCTGTGAACTCCTCCCAACTCGGCTCGAAAACCGGACACTCGGGCGGAGGGATGAACTCCGAATAAACCCACATGACGACGTCGGCGGCTGAGGCCTGGCAACCAACACAAATCGCCGTAATCAACACAAATCGCTTTCTCGCCGCCGTAAAGAAAGTGATCAACACAAAGGGAGAGAGTGGATGTGGCGAGTGTCCCTCCTTCCTCTCACAGCCGCATCGCTTCAGCCTCTTCACTCGGAAATCGGCCCGAGCAGCTTCTCCCACCGCCCCACCGTGGCTGTCGGCCTGTCCACAATAAACAAGCCCAGCCCAGCCAGGCCCGGCCCGGCCCTCCCCCGGATACAAGAGCTGAAATATCCCTTCTTTATTCTGCTCTCCTCGACTGCTTGTAAATTTCCGAAGCAAACCCTGGACGCGGAGTCGGGGGTGGGGGGGTCCTCCTCTCAAAGTAACCGCTCCCCCAGCGCCTCGCAAACAGCCGACGACCACCACAACAACGCTGCTCCTTCCTCGCCCTCCGCCACGCTGCTCCGGGCCGCCCTGCCTCTCGCTCCAGACATTTTTTTTTCCTTCTCGGCTTTGGCTTCGAGAGGAGACAACAAAACCACCGCGCGGGGTCGAGCGCGCCGCGGCACGCAGTGGGTGCCGTAAGCGTGCGCGCGCACTCATGCGAAATAGTCCCTGTCCAAGAAACACCTATTATCACTCTTCAATCAGTCGTCTTTTGAGAGGAAAGCAAACAAAAGCGACTTTTATTATTTCATTATTCGTCGCGTTCTCCCCCGCCTTCAAAATGAACCCGAGGCTTTATATTTCGCTTCCTCGAAGTTCAGTTACCGTTTTTTTGTTTTGAAACTGCGGAGGGATCCGGCTTGTTTTTATAGCACTTTTCCCCACCTTCCGACCAAACGGTTTAAAGATCATCCCGAGCGTGTCGCTGATTGGTGCCGCTCTTCACTCTCCGTCGCTCTGGGCTGCTGCTCACTCTCTGATTGGTTGCCTCGGGGCCAGGCTGATCAGAACAGTATTCCGATTGGCTGTTTGAGCTTTATCTATGATTGGCCAGCTGTGACGCCAGCTTTGATTGGTCCAGATTCTCCAATGACTCGACGACAGGTCTCTGATTGGGTAAACATGAAGGGTGGGGGAGAGAGAGAGTAAAAGCTCCCACTTTTACGAGGTCATGGCGACCTCGCGCAGTGAGCTCACCAAACCCTGATGGGGTCCTCAGTGGTCTTCTTTGCTTACTTTTAATGTCTCTCCAGTTTCATTTCTTTTCGGTCACTTTTCTTTCATTTTCCTATTTAAATTCTTAATTTCCGTTCAGTTTGTGCCCCGTGTGAGTGTCGTGGTGTCTCTAACCGTCACACACACACAGGTGTTTCGCTGTCAATTAAAATCCGTTGATCTTCCGATTCCAACAAAGGAAACCTCACCGAGAAGAGGCGCCGCCTCCACCCACACCAACAATCCTGTCCCTGATTGGCTGTTACCGTCTCCATCTTGGAAACCAATTGGGTTTCAGAGTCTAGTGTTGAGGAGTCAACGGCAGGAAAGGCCGGTACTCGGGCGGCGTACGACGAGGACGTAAAAGTGCAGCGAGAGAGTGAGAGAGAGGGGAAAGAGTCAACGCCGCGCCCGGCGGAGACAAGCACACGAGAGGGAGAAAGTATATAATAGAGATATACAGTGTATGTGTGCGAGCGATACAGAGAGAGACAACGATAAGCCCCGACAGACACAGAGAGGGAAAGAGAGAAACAGTCAACCACAAGTCCCGAAGAGATGGGTATAAGGAGAGAGAAAGTGTGAGTGAGAGAGAGAGAGAGAGTCACCGGCAAACCCGGGATAGAGAAACAGAACATGTGAGAGAGACAGTGAACTAACTGTATGAGGGGGAGGGGGAGCGTGTATGGGAACGAAAGTGAGAGAGCGCGAGAGACATGAGGCAATGGAAAGTAGAAAGAGATAGATAAGTAAATAGAGAAGTGAGGACAGTCAACAGAAAGTCGCGGAGATACAGAGAAAGGGAGCGATAGAGATGGGAATGTTTATGTTCAGTGCGCGTATGCGTAGAGAGAGGACGGTGACTAGAAACCAGTGGGTGCAGTGAGTGTGTGAGAGGAAGTATGAAAGAGCCCAGTCAGTGGGAGGAGGGTGAAGGGAGAGGGGGAACTGGGTGCAGGGCAAACATTTTGTCAAACAATTGGGGTGCATTTTGGCGTTATGTAGAGTACACACTAATTTTTATATGTAAATAGGGTTTAGCTGCTTGGGTGACTGGTTCAGAAATGGAGACTCCACAGTCCAGAGTCACTCGCTCCAAACGGTAAGGTTAAAATGTTTACAAAACCAGAAAAGCTTGCATTTATATTACACCTTTCACATCATAAGGATATCCCAAGGAACATGAAGTTTAAAATGTTTAATGTATTTTAACAATGTTTCACCCATAAAATATTCAGTCAATTCACTTTACAGTATATTCTGTGAACTGCTTTGAGTTGTTTCGACTGAAGGCGCTATATCAAATGCGATGATGACTGTGTGTACATGGCATACATATGTGTTCAGATCATGTTAAGTGTGGGGATGGGTGTCTGACCAGATCACAACCTGTGTCTGTTTCATTGCCTCTTGCCTGAGAATGAATGAACAGGGTGGAAAAAAGGGAAAATTACATCTGCCTATGTAAGTACAACAGCATTCATGCCACCTGAGAAGAAAAAAATGAGTCCGATGCATTCCCTCCCAGGGAGAGGCATTTTTGGGAAGACAAATGCCAAATAGATTGTAAAGTTGTTTAAGGTGAAATTTCTTTCTCAATATTGCAAATCTTCAGTATTGGTGAGATGAATAATTTCTCCTGCCACCTCCCCCAAATACACACTTTGGTGGGTAACAGTCCTTACCAATTAAATGCAGCGCAAAACTCCCATTGCTCTTTCAGATGTTCTTAATCCAACCTTCATTTTGCCTGAATGATATTTTCATCAGGGTCCTGTCCTTGGTCCTCTCCTCTTCAACTTGTACACGCTTCCTCTTGGTGACATTATCCGCAGACATGAGGTCAACTTCCATGTGTTGGATGACACCCAACTCTATCTCTCTGCCTCCACCCTTGACTCCAGGACCACTGATGTCCTGACAGAATGTGTGTCAAACATCAAGTCCTGGATGAAAGCTAACTTTCTTCAGTTAAACTTCAACAAAGACCGAGGCTCTCCTGATTGACTCCTATCAGCGCCTCCACACCTCAAGCACTGCATCCATGGATGCATGCTCCACCTCACTAAGTCATTCTGGAACCTTGCATCTTGTTTGATCCGCAACTGTCCTTTGTACCCTATAATCCATGCCATGACTCGCTCTGCTTTCCCCCACCTCCGCAACTTTGCCCAGCTCCATCCCATATTTCCTTCACCTTGCTCTCTCCATTGCCTCCTTCATGGCACGTCTCAAGACCCTCCTCTTCAACCACGCCTTCTGCCAACCTCCTTCCCTCCCTACCCACCCTAGATTCAGACCTAGATCTAACAATTATATTGGGCTACTAATGAAAAAAGTGTGTATGAAATCAGTACAATGCTTGGGAAAAAAAGCTTTCAATTAGAGGGTGGTTAAATATGGATTTCTCTGCCACAATTTTTTGAGGTCAATTCATAATCTGAACTTTAACTGAGATCAGGTATTCAGAGCTTGGCAATTGCTTTTCTTACTGAGGCATTGGGAAATGCCGTTGACACCAGAATCCTGCCTGGAAGGTGTCTTTGCTGTCTGAAGATGAGTATCTTGGCTCCTGGGAAATGAGCAGTGCTCACAGAAACAACTTATTTTCTTTTATTCCTGTGACTAGATGTTTCTAAAACAAAAATGCTCCTTCATACACTTGCTCACTTTGTTTTCCTCTGATCACTTTGTGTGCTGCATGAAGACAATACAAATTCTAATGTATTTTATTGATGTGGATGTGGTGGAAATATGCTTTGTTTGCATCTGTAGGTCAGCTATGGAACGTTCATCCCATTCAACAAAGCGACGCACTCCACGAAACAGTTCCCCACCCATTCCTTCGATTAACGACCGCCTGGCATTTCTACGACCTTCTCGTGAACTCCTGGAGTATTACCGTAAAAAGATTGCAGAGTTTGATGAAGAACATGAGGACCTGGTGAAACGACTGGACAAATATAAGACCACGTATGAAGAGCAGGTAAGTCGCAACAGGAGGATATAGTCACGAGTTATTGATATTGAATGTAAAAAAATACTGAAAAGGACAGTTTTATTGAGCGAAGATATATATTTGCTCCCAGTTGAAACAAATCCTTAAATTCTACTCATTTATATCAACAGAAATGCTCCATGGCTTTTTCCCTAATGAGTAAAATTACTCTGCTGGGTTGTACTGTAGTGGGCCATATTGTCTAATAACTGCACTTTGTTAACATGCAATGAATCTGCTGCGCCAATGCCTTATATATTTTAGCAATTTCCAAAATGGCACCAATTGATCATCTGGTAGTTTGGATTTCTGTCAGGCTCCCTGATGCACGGTAGACAACTCTTGGTTGGTTTTGCTTCTTTGTTCATTCTTTCCTCTCTGTCTCGGTTGGCCCTCTCATTGATTCACAGCACTGAACCGCTTGTGACTGAGTGGAATCTGATGTTAATCAAAGATCAGGTCCGAGTGAGTCGATGCAGCGGCGAGCACCAGTTTTTCCTAATTAACAGTATTTTTGTCCGAATTAATCAGCATATTTTAAATGGGCTTACAATAGAAACAAATTGGGACATGGCATTTTGTCCAAAATAAATGGCGTCCGTAGTTAACTGGTGTCCGAATTAAGCAGTCTCCACTGTAGTTTTTTTCCCCGTTTGCATTGTTACGTCTCTAGAATTTTCAAAACCTTAAACATATCCCCTTTAAACCTCCTCTGTTCCAGTGGAGCGTTCCAGTTTAGAGTGGACGTAGTGTACAAAGTACGTAGTGCACAAAGTAGTGCTGCAATTGAGATTGTGAAACTATTTATGCTTTCAGCATAAACTTCAGTGGGAGATGCGGCAGAGAGAAGAGGAAATTAAAGAGTTGCAAAAAGCTCTAAGCGACATGCAAGTTTACCTCTTCCAGGAGCGCGAGCACGTGCTGAGGCTCTATGCTGAAAATGATCGGCTGAAGATCAGGTAGGAAACGAAGGCAAGGGAAAGCCACTCCAAGGTGTTGAATTGCTTGTTGTGTTGATCAAGGCACTGAGTGAGTTGTCCATGCTACTCATTTTAAGAAGTCCCATAGCATACTTGTTAGCTCGCTTGTCTCACAAGTGAGAGGACAAAGGTTTGATTCTTTGGTGGGGCAAAACCCACAAGCCATTAATATTTCTACTGAGTGCAAAAGTTTTGTACAACTTATACATTTGTTGTTGAAGGGAGCTGGAAGATCGAAAGAAGATTCAACATCTTATTGCTTTGGTTGGACCTGAAGCAGGAGAAACCACATATTTTTACAAAGAACCTCCCCACAAGGTATTCTAGTTGCTTCTCGTGCACCAAGTGAGTGCTGTTAGAAACAAATGTACAGTAATGAGTTCTGGATGGATCTGGGTTTTTGTGGTGGGGTGGGTTGGGCGGTTAATTTGGTTCATTCTGAGTTGTCGGACTTAACCTGTTGGGACAGATTTACTTGACACCACGTTAGTTTCAAATATAGGTTTTATTAACGTTCGAACAGACAAATCAGCTACACTGTATTCCTTATATAAATATACTAGGCAACAGACAGAATCAAAATCATGTTACTCACTACTCCTCTCACTTTTAATGGTCACTTTCTTACTGGAGGTAAATTCCCTCATCTCTGTGTGTGTGTGTGTGTGTGTATATATATATACAGTAGAATTGATATTGATTCCACTGAGAAGTGCACTGACCCTCTACACAACTCCCAACTATTTCAAAGTTACATCTTTCTTTTATGTGTTTCTAACTCCACCTCCCCTCGTCACACCCTTCCACCCTTTTCAGGCTGTTTTGCACAGAGAGAGACGAGAACAACGTCTGGGCAGCCTTCCACAACCTGATTGTTTCTCAGCCTTGTGAGAGGCAGGTGTCTGAGACTGCAGCCTTTTCTTTCTGTGCTCCATTGTTCTTACACCTGCTCAAGGACCCAATTGCTCATTATCTCAGAGGAGTGAACATCTTCCCAGGAAAATATAAAATGTAATCGGAAGCTAACTTCAACCCATCCAGCAAAGCTACTTTAACCATTTAACTATCAAACCTTCTGGAACATTCAGTTGCTGTTTGAAATATACCAAGACACTCTGAGATGGTAGTCGGTATATTTCAACACTGTCTCAGAAGAGTTGTCACTGTGGCGGCCCATTTACCAGCAGAGTGAAGTACAGCATTTAACTTGTGACTCTGAGCTTATTCCTTCGAGATATCATGATTGGAATAGGAATTGTTCAGGAAAAGATTTACTGTAACAATAGATGGAGTAGACAGACCCAAAATTATTACTATTTTAAGATCACAGTACAAGTCAACAAGACCATATAAGATTAAATAGAATTCTATATAGTGGAAATGAATGAAAGATATGATGGAAAAAATGCAGGGAAAAGAGATTAGGATAGATAACTCCATTGAGGTGAATAGCCTAATCTTCCCCTGTACATTTTGTGATTCTAACGATCTTGCATTTATGATTCAGTTGCCAAGACAAAACTAACAAACCTAATTATTTAACTTCAGCGGCTTTTCTGTTCTATTTAAGGTCACCATTCGCCAACGTGCTGCTCAGCACGGTGATTCCCAGCAATGTGGTAATATTAAATCATTCAAAACTGGTAAGTATTTATCCTGTTTGCACACAGTTAGGTTTCACTCAAACCAGTCAGTAAGGATTAATTGTGAAACTCAAACTCTCCTTCCTCCAGAGATGTTTTTTTATTGTAGCCTTCTCATCCAGTACAGCAATGATGCAGAGCTGTGATTTGTTCAAAGCTGTTCCACCTTAGGCTGTAGTTCTCGGGTATCGGAAAGGTATCACAAACAAATGACAGAAACAGAGATAAATGATGTAATGGCAAATGCTGGTTGGTGTTGCTTCAAATGTGCAGAGGATCAACAAAGCAATCCCATCCGTCAGTTTAATGTTTCAATGGTAATTCTTTAATTCCTCCTTATCCAAATTCACCCCAAAAATTCAAGCTAATTTGCTGCTCACCTTATGTTGTTCATTGACACAAATGAGTAGACAATAGAACAATACAAATTTTAATTTATATAGAATCTTTCGTGTTGAGAGTGGAGTACATCCCAAAGCGCTTAACAGTTCTAGCTGGGCGCCTGAACTGGGGCTGGGGATGGGAAAGCATGCCAAATCAACTTGAATTATTTTGGGTGAATTTGGTGTTTGAGGTTATCACCACATGTACATTAGAGATTCGTATTTCGATGACCAAGGACTATCCTCATGAGGAGTGTTTGGGGCAGGTTGTGGCTTTATTTGAGATCGGAATGGAATGTAAAGCTCAGGGGAAATCACCCAAGTTGTGTTCATTGATTTCCTTGTGCCTAATGAAGCCCTTGTGATGAAACTGGAAGCCATGGGAATTTATTCAGAATATGTAAACCAGCTCCAATATCTGCATAAGGGCATACAGGACACTCAATAAGCCTATCCATCTTGAAAGACTGTCTATTATCTCTTGCCGTATTTGCTATATTCATTCATCAATGGTATATTGGATGGCACCAGTGGGTGGACTTGGTGTGGACTATTGCAGGTATTCCTGACAGGATTGCAATGCTGTTTGCAGTCGATATTGTGCTGCTGGTGTACTTGCCTGGGGATTTTATTTGCTCACCTGGACATGAAGTGGGAAGCTTGCCAGGCATTACTTTTAGTGGCAAGCTTCAGCTGGTTAAACTCCAGCAGTACCCCATTGTTTGCTCTGGGGGCCCCCAAGTCTCAGCTCTTGCTAACCTGCTCCTAATACTCTCTGGAATTAGGTAAGCAGGATGCCTCCCTCCAGGAGGAGTGCATTCTAAACATGGGAATTTTCTCATGGCGGTGGCATACTTAGTAGGTCAGTGTAAGAACGAATTTGATTGTATTTATCTCATTAACAAAGTTCACTTAATTTCTAATTTACTCAGATGCTGGAGTCCTGTAGCTCAGGGGTTAGAGCACTCGCTTTGCAAGCGAGAGACCTGAGTTCAATTCCAGGCAGAGCGAAACCTTGGGCAAGTTTCCTTACTCCACACAGAGCCTAATAATGATCCCTCCAAAATCCAAAACAATAATAAATTGGTCATTTTCAATCTACGACTGTTTGTGGGACATTGCTGTGCGCAATTAGCTGCCGCGTTCGCCCACAAATATACAGTCAATTCACTTTACAGTGTGTTCTGTGAAGCGCTTTGGGACGTCCTCCCGACGTAAAAAGCGCTATATCAAATGCAAGTATTATTATTATTTACGTTCTGTAAAGCTCTTTGATGCATTTCTTTCACATGAAAGGTGATCCGAAAATGTTAGTTCAATATTTTACCAAGCAATTGCTTTAATTTATAATGCATTAAAAATCTCACGGCTCTCACCTCCTCCACCTACCAGACCTCCCCCTAAAACTCTTCAAACCCATGCGCAGTCTAGGCGTCAGGTTCGACCCCCCAATTATCCTTCCTCCCCTACATCCAGTCCCTCACCAGCACCGCCTTCTTCCACCTCCGACACATCGCCCGTCTCTGCCAATATCTCTCTCTGAAAGCTGCTGAAACCCTGTTCCATGCCTTTGTCACCTTTCGGCTGGACTATTCTAACGCTCTCCTCGCCAGTCTCCCATCCACTACCATCCATGAAATCCAGATCATTGAAAACTCAGCCCGCATTCTCACCTGCACCAAACACCCGCTCCCCAATCACCCCAGTCCTTGCCAGACTGCACTGGCTGCCTACCCCAGAGAGGATCGAGTTCAAAATCCTCACCCTTGTTTTCAAATCCCTCCACTCCTCTGCACTCCCCTATCTCTCTGACCTCTCCCCTCAAAACAGTACCCATTGCCTTTGTTTCTCCGGGTCTGGCCTCCTCCTCGTTCCCCAAGTCCTCTGCTCCACCCTTGGCGGCCTAGCCTTCAGCCACTATGCCCCGAAGCTCTGGAACTCCCTTCCTCACTCCAAATTGTTAAATCCAAGTTGTTGTTAATGTATGCAAAATGAAGTAACGCAGAGTTATGTGGAGAGTTTCCTGATAAATTGTGTGAATTTGTATCATGTCTTTATTTATATGTTAATTAGGTGCTCCAAGGGTGAAATCGAAGTCAGCAAGGGTTGGGAGCCCCACCACTCCAGAAAAATATCAAAAAGATAATCAGACCTTGGTACTACAGGTCAGTGCAGCAGAAATGCAGGAATGAAATGGACTGTCTCTGAGGGCACAAATATTGCACAAATTTATAACACAGCCCAGGCTGTTCTAGGCTATATTTAATGTATCAGGCAGATGTGTTCACTGTGGTTTTAACAGACTTTGAGCAGGACAAGTATTAGTCAGCAGAATAAACTAATCATTATATGTAACACGCAACCACAGAAGAAGGCACATCAAGACTAAATTGTTATCTTTCTCCACGTGAGTAATTAAATCTCACTCATATTTGCTCCCCAAATGCTTAAATATTTTTACTCTGCAAGCATCCATCTAATTCCTTTTATAAGGATTTATGGACTCCCTTAAACTATATAATTCCACATTTCAAGCACCCTTTTGTCGATCTCTTCTTAAACTTCCCTTTTGTTCTTTTTGTTATATTAGTTTTGTGCTTCTTGTTATTGACTCACCAGCCAGTGGAAATAATCCATTACTATTTAGACTGGTGGTGGGGTTGGGGGGAGGGATTGATAAATTAATCATCCTTATACTTGTGAGGTTTTTCAGAACTAAAATGTTTGGCAAATTTATTTCTTTGTACGAGACGTTAAACCGAGATTCCATCTGCCTGTTTGGGGGGTGAAAGATCCCATGACACAATTCAAAAAGAGAAGAATGTTTCTCCTAGTTTCCTGGGCAACAACCCCATTTAAAATTGGTCACTCACTCTATGGCAATTTGTGGGACAATGCTGTGCGCGATTGCATTTTGACCCAAAATTAACTGAGAATTCACTTTACAGTAGATCCTGTGAAGCACTTTGAGACGTTTCAATGACGTGATAAGGTGGTTTATCAAATACAAAGATTCTTATTATTATATTGATGTAACCGTGTGAGTATGACTATTTTTAGTCAAAACCTTTGGGGGGACCTTTTTCCCTATTCACTCTCCAGGTTGAAGCTTTGCAAGCTCAGCTGGAGGAGCAGGCACGGCTGGCTAAGGAACAAGTGGATACGTTGCTGGAAGATCGAAGGATTCATGTGGAAGAGGCCCATGTCCAGCTTGAACGAGACAAGGACAAAATCAAAAATCTGACAGACAAGTCAGTGATCCCACAGCGCGAGTTTTCTGCCCAGAGGAAAAAATCTATGCAATTTCATTGCCGATACATTTGCTGTTGGGATTTGTACTATGCGATGGGAAGGGGTGGTTCACATCAACCAAAACCATATCTAGCACAGCTCAGGCACCAACTCTGCTCCTGACCAATGTTCGTACAGCTCAAAGGCAGAACGTTTAAATTAAAATGTTGTTCTCTGATTGGCGGGCAGTGAGGAGCAATGTCCCAGCTTTTGATTCTATATATAAATGACCAGCATATGGGAATAAAGGGAAGTTTGTTCAAGTTTGCAACTGACACTGCACAAAAGGACAAATAGATTTTTCGCGTGGGTCCAGTGATGCAGCTGTAGTTTAACATTGCAAAGTATGAGGTTGTACACTTTGGGCATAAGAATGGCAGTTGGGAAAACCTTGTAAATGGGGGGAGGGGGAGATAAACATTTGGTTCAAGGCTTCCTGGTACACAAACAAAGGTGCAGACCTCTTCAATCAAGGTGAATGTTTTAATTCCTAAGACAACAACTTGCATTGTGGAGTCCTGTAGCTCAGTGGTTAAAGCACTCGATATAATAAGAGATCTGAGTTCAATTCCAGGCAGGGCGAAACCTTGGGCAAGTTTCCTTACTCCACATGCCTAATAATAATCCCTCCAAAAACCAAAAAAACAATAATTAAATTGGTCATTTTCAATCTACGACTCGTGGAGTCCTGTAGCTCAGTGGTTAGAGCTCTCGCTTTGCAAGCGAGAGACCTGAGTTCAATTCCAGGCAGGGCGAAACCTTGGGCAGGTTTCCTTACTCCACACGCCTAATAATAATCCCTCCAAAAACCAAAAACAATAATAAAATTGGCATTTTCAATCTACGACTGTTTGTGGGACATTGCTGTGCGCAATTGGCCGCCGCGTTCGCCCACAAATATACAGTCAATTCACTTTACAGTGTGTTCTGTGAAGCGCTTTAGGACGTCCTCCTGACGTGAAAAGTGCTATATCAAATGCAAGGATTATTATTATTGCATTTATGTAGTGCCCTTCACTTATGGGTTGGGGATAAAATCAGGATTGGAATTGTGCACAGAAAGTTTTTTTCTAAAAATTTCTATTTCAAACATTCTACCATGTAATTGTGTGAAGCAGCTGATTTTTAAATAGTGTTTCATGTAAATTGATCTAAATTAAGGTTATTTTCCATTTTTATTGCTGCTGTTTCTGATACAGGAAGAAAGGTCATTTTGCTCAAGAGTAACCAATGACAGTAAAGCAGTCCCCTTGTTCTCATTGCCTTTGTGTCAGGAAGTGAACCATGCTTCAGTTCCATAATTTCTGACAGCAATCCCGCATCACTTATTTCTATTCTTTTCATCTATGGGGTACTGTAGCTTAGTGGTTAGAGCACTTGCCTCGAAAGTGAGAGGACCTGGGATTGATTCCTGGGCGGGGCGAAATCTTAGGCAAGTTTCCTTACTCCGCACGCCTCTGTTTACCTAGCAGTCAGTAATAACCCAGTGTTAGTGGATTGGCGGATCTCTTTCTAGTGGTGATAATCCCTTCAAAAACAAAACTAACAAATTAAAAATGTGGTCAATCAATCCACTACTGTTTGTGGGACAATTGGCTGTTGCGTTTCTCCCATAAAATATACCGTCAACCCACTTTACAGTATATTGTGTGAAGCATTTAAAGACATCTCAAAGACGTGATAAGGCGCTTTATCAAATGGAAGGATTATTATTATATTATTATTTATGCCCATTCCCCTTGACCCGCTTGCTGCTACACCAAATCACTTGGCTTTGACTTGGATGTATTGCCCTCGCCCCCCAATCTTCCTTTGTACCATTGATGTAATTCCACAACACAACTGCTTGCATTGGAGAAAATAAATTGTATTTGGTAACAATTTTTCAAACAAATGAAATTGCAAAATATTGATCTTGAAATCCTGAAATTGATGGTACGAGGAGAAGAAAAGAGCATGTCCTATCTACTGTTTTTCCTTTACATAGGATTACATAGAATATACAGCACCGAAACAGGCCCTTCAGCCCAACTGGTCTAAGACGTTTATGCTTCACATGAGCCTCCTCCTGCCCTTCCTCAACTAAGCCTATCAGGATAACTTTCTATTCCTTTCTCCCTCATGTACTTATCTGGGTTCCCCTTAAATAAATCTATGCCATTCGCCTCAACTACTCCTTGTAGTAATAAGTTCCACATTTCCTCGGTGAAGAAGTTCCTTCTGATGTTCTTTATTTCCTCAGGTTGCATAAGACCCAGAAGTTGCTTTATGAGAGCACTAAGGATTTCTTGGAGCAGAAGTTTGAGGGTCGAGCAAACGAGAAATCCTGGATGGCAGAGAAAGATAACCTCCTGCAGCAGCTGGACTCCTACAAGGAGCAGATAAACATGAGCCACAACCCAGAGGCACTGATTCTCCGAGAGTCGCCCATGGAGAATGAGATCCGACATATACAGAATGAGGAAATAAAGGTAAAATTTCAAAACATTGGAGCTATTAGAGTCGATATTGTCATGAAGTAGCTGTAAACAGCTCCATCCTGCTCTTTCTTTCTATACAAACAACTATTTTGGGTGTGTGAATCTGTCCTGATTGGTTTGTTGAATAGATATGTATGGTGTTCTAGTGGGATAGAAATTAAAACCAGGGAAGTTATGGTAAACTTGTATAGAACCTTGGTTAGATCACACTTGAATACTGTGTGCAGTTCTGGTCCCACATTATAGAAGGGATGTAGAGGCACTGGAGAGGGTGCAAAGGAGATTCACAAGGATGATCACAGAACTGAGAGGTTATGCCTATCAGGAAAGCCTGAACATGCTTGGACTCTTCTCTTGAAAAGAGGAGGGTAAGGGGTGACCTGAGAGAGGTCTTTAAAATGATGAAAGGTTTTGACAGTGTAGACATAGGGAAGATGCTTCCACTTGTGGGGTCTATCAATATAAAATAGTCACAAATAGGGAAGTTAGAAGAAATTTCTCGACAATGTGGAACATGCTACCATAAGGTGTTGTTGAGGCAAATTGCATAGATGTATTTAAGGGGAAGCTAGATAGGTACATGCGGGAGAAAGGAATAGAAGATTATGCTTGAAGGCTTAGTTGAGGAAGGGCAGGAGGAACTCTTGTGGAGCATAAAACCGGCATAGACCATTTGGGCTAAATGGCCTGTTTCTGTGCTGTACATTCTAATGTACCAGTGGCTCAAGCAGAATAGTTGTGAATACAAATATTTATTCAGCATAAATTGTTACCAGTGAAGTGCCAGTAATAAGGTTTCCTTAGCCTTGAAAAGAGGCTTACAAAGAAACCTCACAGAGGTGGATGAGAGAACATGAGAGTGAGTAAACCCAGAACTAAGGACAAGAACACAGGTTCAGGAATGAAACGTGCAATTTTAAGACCGACAGCATAAAGTAATTCTTTGCACAGAAAATAATTCTCTGGTGGAACTCGTTACCCGCAAGGATGGTAGAGGTCCTGTCTGCCAGTTCAGATAACATGATATAATTTGAAACTAAAATAAAGTTTGTCAGGTTCACACTCCTAAATTATCACTGGCACCTCGTGGCTATTTGTGGGACAATGCTTGTATAAATGGATCTGTTTTGTTGGTTTTTGTAGGCAAGTTATTAAAAACAATCACTGCACATGACTCAGGTAAAATCTCAGAGATGTTTTCACATCACACAGATACAGAAATCCAAGTTTTTCTGTTTCCAAATAATTTTTATTTTGTCATCCCATAAAGGGGAAAATTGTTGAGATTGATATTCCCCTTATGGGTGGAACAGACCAAACAGTACCAAAGTGACAAATTTGTCTGATTGCCCACCTCCATTAAAAATCCAATCAAAAGTACTTGTGACAAGTGCCTTCCACATACGGCTTGCCTGTGGGGTTGTGCTAAATGCACTCAATTATGGTAACTGTTTTTACTAGTCTTTGGAGGAGCAGCTGAAGCAGGCACATCGGCTGGCAGACATGTACAGAGAGCAGTGTGTGACGCTGGAGGATGACCTGGCGCGGAAAATGGAGGAGGGAGATGTTGGCAAGAAACTGTTTGAGGTATGTGTGAGATGGTCCATTCATGTCCAATATTTTTGTAATAACCGAAGACTAGGCTCTGGACTGGATATGCATCAATCCTGTTCGATTGACGGTGAGGAGTCAGTTCCTTTGAGAAACATTGCTGCATTTGTTGATCAAAGGATTGTGCATGGTTACATCCTGACACCACTTCTGTCCACTACAGCAAACAATCTTGTGCTTTTTTTCAAAAACCTAAATTTCTATCCAGTGAAACTCAGCATTTTCTTAAAAAGTGAGTGACTTAGCAGATAATGAGGATAGTTCATTTATGATGTTGAATGCGTTTTGTGATTTAGCTCTCTCACACTGTCGAGCTCCTTAACCTCCTGGGTTAGTGGCTGTATTTGTTACTGATAATTCAGATTCCTCACAGTTAAGCTCAGTATATCTCCAAGCTAGTGAATCGATCTATGACTAATAATTCAGCTCCCTCACACAACTGAGCTCAGTAACTCTCCGGGTTAGTAAATGTATCTGTTTGTTAGTTGAGCCATCCGCCTTTTTTTTGTATAGATTTTATTCATTTTCATCTTGTCTTGAAGCTTGACCTTAAATTCACAATGGGATAATCCTACTACGCATGAAACCATATCATGGCAGTATCTGTGTTAAGTTCGTTGGTGACCAAGCACCAGTGAGAAACTCAGTCAATTGATTTTGAATTCAATTATTTGAGAAAATGTTCAAACTCTCCATCAGTTTAGCGGTACGCGCACAGGTTTATGACCTGGTGTGTTCTGCTCCAATTCAGGAACGTGCTGACAAAACAACGAAGCGGCTGCAGCTGGTGACGCAACGTTACGAGTCACTGGAGAAGCGCCGAACCATGGAAGTGGAAGGCTTTAAGAGTGACATTAAACTCCTGAGGCAACGGCTCAAGGACGTGGAGAAGCAGCTTTTCAAGGTTGGTCAGCATTGCTTTAGCAAGGATGTTAAGATAACACTCGCATTTTTAACACTCAGTTTCTTCGGGGTTTGTATTTCTTTCCGTTTGACACATTTCTGACCCTCCTCCTCGCTAAGCACCCAGTAGAGTAGGTAGATAAATGGCCAATTCACCTATTTCCCCCAATGTCACTCGCAAAATAAGCCCTGAGAGATGTAAATTTGATTAATTGTTATGGAGCATATTGATATGGCATCTTTCACATTTGGAGGATGTCACAAAACCCCATATCTGGGTTCTCACTCGCTCAGCTTTCGTCCACCTCTGTAACTTTGCCTCCCACTGTATTATCAATGACATATACAGCCACTAATCCAGGAAGTTAAGGAGCTCAACTGTGTAAGAGAGATGTCACATTTGCTTTGTGGTTTGTGACAAACTCCTGATGTGAATGGCTGGGTTGGTAGGATTGAAGGAGGTCGCAGAGGTAGGTTGGGACGAGACTAAAGGGATTTAAAGATAAATATTAATTATATTCATGAATTCAATTTGCTGTTTGCATTCAATTTGTACCTTTACATAAGGCTCTCGCAGTAAGCTGTTGTGAACATGTAACTGGATGTTTTTTATAGTACAATGTTGGGCAAGTATGACTGAGTTGCAGTTGATAAAGTGCCATTTTTGGGAAGCGTTTGCTGAGTAGTAGTTTGTAAAATGCAGTGTTGGTCATGGATTAAGGAGAGGACTTGGCTCTAATATCCTCATGTTAAATTGTCCCCAAAACACTTGTTGTTGGCCACTGAACAAGCACTGCCCGTGGATCAGCCTGGTTTAACCAAGTGCTTATGGAATGAGGAAAGAAATTCTTGGATCAAAATTCAATTCCAAATATCAATAATCAACAACAAAGTTTTTCATTTGTGAGATTTATAAGCAGTACACAAGTTGACGTGTTGTGGATGGTCTGGAGCTTGTGTTAGAAGGAGCAAAGGAGAGCGCTGGAATTGTTATTAATTAAGGCATGAATGAAGGTCTCTGCAGCCAAGGAAGTGTGGTAGTGTCAAAGGTAGGCAAAGTTGCGGAGATGAAGTAAAGCTAATTGACTGACAGCTCAGATATGCGGCTTGAAAGTCAGTCGGGGTCTACCAATTGGGGACACCAAACCTACGCAGCAGCTTCATGTGGTAGAGTGATGAGGAGGCACACAAAACCAATGGTATTGACATCATAATTCCCCAGATATTGTTGGGTCCCCATTTTGAATCAAACTATTATGATTCAGTAATAGTATAACTTTAAATGAATTTCACGAACCGTGGGATGAGCGTTCAGTATGGTGTCCAGTAATTCCATGCTATCACAAGCTTCTCCTTTCTCTTTGCAGGTGACACTTGGAGTTGGTCCTGACCAGGACCTTGCAATCCTTCGTGAGGTGCGCCAAACCAATGGCCGATCCAGAAAGATCCAGGGGGAACTCAAAAACCTGAAAGCAAAAATCTATGGTTTAGAGAAGGATTTTAGATTTTGCTAATCCTAAAGGTGTCTGGAATAGGTAGCTTTAGGATTAGCAGGACATTCAGTGTTGC
This sequence comes from Callorhinchus milii, assembly GCF_018977255.1. Taxonomy (NCBI): domain Eukaryota; kingdom Metazoa; phylum Chordata; class Chondrichthyes; order Chimaeriformes; family Callorhinchidae; genus Callorhinchus; species Callorhinchus milii. The sequence continues at coordinate 51,515,355 of NW_024704746.1, forward strand.
CTGTTCCAAGCACCATTTTGCAATCCAGATTTTGGAGAGGGTGTGTTGCAACCACTGATATTGATCTTTTTGGAGGTTCATTTTTTTCCCCAGCTTTGTTTGAGATTTCCCACCCTTGTCAACAAGGGTCACTGAGGTGAATTGTATTCCTTCTGCTGCCCAGAAGATTGAACCTGGGACTTCAATGTTTCCATATTTCATCATCAAAGCATGCAATGCATTTATCCACTGACCCCTTTTGAAGCAAATAAATTGCATTGCGATTGCACCTTATGTTTTGAGAGTTTTTCCCAAAGGCTCAGTGGATAAAGGCATCACAGTGTGGTACAAAGCCATACTATTCTGGAAGATCATGGGTTCAATCACCAGTCTGTCCTAACTCTCCACTCATCAGTCAAAACAATTCTTTCAGATGCATTCATTGCCAGAAGCTTCACATAAAGGCAACGTGCCTCACGATTGATGGTCACAACTCTGAATATAATCCCCTGACACTCTTGTTGACCGCTTTAACTTTGCCCAAGTTGGTGAATCTCAGATTGGTTGTGCAGATGTGCCAACATTGGTGAGAATATGCAGTCAGAATAGTGATGTGTCCAATGGCATTTGAAGCGGTGTTTCGTTTGGTTGGTTCTTCCAAATGTTCTGGGAAGCTGCTGCTGCTTGTCCTGTAAAGTCTCCATCTCCGCTCTTCACCCAAGGAGCACAAGGGTGGACAGCCTCCTTTTCACCCATACTTCTCAAAATAGCAGAAAATAGGTTTTGCTGATGAGTCTTGTGGGAAATTCCACGCAATGATACAAGCTGCAGAGAGTTTGTCTCATGCCACTCTTGGGGTCTCGCAGGGAGAAACAATAAAGCCCATGTATGTCAGCACCAAGGTCAGCATTTCTTTACTGCATATCACCGGACCATATTGATATTTATTTTTAATTGACTAGAATATCTCTATTTCAGATATCTTCGCCATGCACCACAATCCTGCTCGTCAGATTTTTTTATAAATGGAAAGGATGTTCTCTATAAAATTTAGAAATGTCTATCAAAAATGTTTGTATAATTAATTTTGCAATAAACAAGGGGTGTCCCCATGATAAGTTCAGTTTGCTTTGTTTCTCTTCTGGTCATTCTTAGTTTACAGTAACAAATTATTACAGTTCATTCCAGAGTGGTCAACAGGAAGACCGATGCAGATCCTAAACTTGATTTCAACAAATGGCAGAGACAGATTGATGCCTGATATGCCAATGACCCTACTGAATATGGGGCTCCTGCTCGGGGGAAAATATTGCAAAGTGGCAGGTTTTAAATCCAGCTCCTGGGATTTCTCAGCAATTAGAACTTGTCCTTCATCAACAAATTGAGCTGAGTGCTTTGGACAATAAAGTAATACAGCAGCAGCTAGGCTACCAGCTTAACCATCTCCAACCTCCCCTTCCTGTCCAAGGTCCTTGAAAGAGTCGTCGCCTCCCAACTGCGCTCTTTCCTCTCCACCCATTCATTATTCAAACCCCTTCAGTCGGGTTTCCATGCTGCCCATAGCACAGAAAACGCCCTGGTCAAGGTCACCAATGACATCTTGACCATCTGCGACCGGGGCTCCCTCTGCTTCCTTGTCCTCCTCAACCTATCGGCAGCATTCGATACGGTTGACCACTCTATCCTCCTCCACCGCTATCCTCCCACCTCAACCTTCAAGGCCCTGTCCTTGAGTGGTTTAGGTCATACCTCTCCCACCGTCTTCATTTTGTTTCCACAAACGGCTTTTCCTCCAGCCCCCACACTGTCTCGTGTGGTGTCCCTCAAGGCTCTGTCCTCGGTCCCCTCCTCTTCACCCTCTATATGCTCCCCCTTGGTGACATCATCCGCAGACATGGGGTTAACTTCCACATGTATGCGGATGACACCCAACTCTACCTTTCCTCCTCTACCCTCAACTCCACGACCACCGATGTCCTGACAGCTGCCTGTCCGACATCGAGTCCTGGACGAGAGACAACTTTCTTCAGCTCAACGTGCGCAAAACTGAGGCCCTCCTGATTGGTTCGTGTCAGCGCCTCCGCACCTCAGGCACTGACAGCATCAGCATCCAAGGCTGCACTCTCCACCTCTCAAAACCAGTCAGGAACCTCGGGGTTCTGTACGACCTGAGCTGTTCTTTCTCCCCCATATCCGCACCACAACTGGCACCGCATTCCCTCACCTCCGAAATATCGCCAGACTACAGCACTACCTCACCCCTCACGCTGCTGAAACTCTGGTCCATGCCTTTATCACCTCAAGGCTGGACTATGGGAACTCTCTCCTCGCCGGCCTTCCCGCCACCTCCCTCCACAAGCTGCAGGTCATTCAGAACTCTGCAGCTCGTGTACTGTCCCGCACCAGGCTTCGGGACCACATCACTCCCACCCTCGCTCGCCTCCACTGGCTCCCCATCCCCCAGAGGATCGAATTCAAGATCCTCATCCTCACCTACAAGGCCATTCACGGCCTTGCTCCCTCCTACCTCTCCAACCTACTATCCCCCTACTTACCTGCCCGTACCCTCCGTTCCTCTGGCTCCGGTCTCCTCCACATCCCCCGCCCCAACCGCCCTACCATCGGTGGCCGGGCCTTCAGCCTCTCAGCCCCGAGGCTCTGGAACTCTATCCCCAGTGCCTTCGCCGCCTCCTCCCTTTCCTCCTCAAGGCCGGTCTCAAGACCTTTCTCTTTGACCGAGCCTTCAGCTCCCCTCTCGACTCTCTACCCCCTCCTCGCTCCCTCCCTTCCCTCCCCTCACCCTGACCATTTCCCCCCAATGCTCGGGTCCTGACCCAACTGTGCAGCGCCTTGGGACGTCCTCCTGACGTGAAGGCGCTCTATAAATGGAATCCTGTTGTTATTGTTAACCAACTAAGTCAGCCTGACAATTGTTCTGATTAAAATGAATATAATTTGTCAGTCACTCCATGACTGTTTGTGGGACATCACAGTGCAAATGGCTGCTGCAAAATACACTTTGCAAACCTGTAAAGCGCTTTGAGGTGTGTGGAAGACGCTATACCAAATGCAAGGATTTTTTTCACAAAACGCCCAATTGCGTGTGAACCCGCCCAATATTGCTTCCGAATGAACTACACTACCCAGAGGGCGTGGTGGCGGCGGTGCGTTTCGGAGCATCCTGGGAGTTGTAGTCCTGCGGCCATGGCGGGTTTGAAGGGGATCACGTGGCGCGGCGCCGGTAGCCCCAATTGGCGCTTCTCTCTCTCTCGCTGCGTGACCAGATAGAATGAGCGGTGACGTCGCGCGCCGCGAGGCCAGTGCACGATGGCGGCTCTGAGGAACCTACGGCAGCTTCTGAGAGCCGCACAGCCCGGCCTGAGGCCCGCCTCGGCCAGGCACAAGGTCAGTCACACACCAGGTGCACATTGTCTCCGCTGCCCCTCTCTAACTGAGAGGGTTTGACTGCAAAAAAAAACCAACAACTTATATAGTGACACTCACCGCAGGATAGCGTCTGGGAGCGCTTCACAGGGGCAGAGCCTGAGGCCGGGCCCGGGGGAGACAGCCGTTAGCGCGGTGCAACAGGAAAGTGTTGAAGTGCGATTTGAAAGGAGGGAGGGAGGGAGGGTTTATCTCCGGGACGCTGCCCCGCCTGAAGGTCGCTGTGCACGTGCAAATTGTTGTTGTAAGGAGGAGAGATTGGGGGGAGAGCTCCAGAGTTCTTGGGGTGGACCAACTTCCCGTCACACAGAGGATACAGTTCAAGATCCTGGCCCTCACATTCACAGCCCTCCATGGCCTGCTCCCCCCTACCTCTGCGTCCTCCTACCCCGACCATCCTGTCCACTCAGCGGGCTCCGGCCTGCTTCACGCCCCCCGCCTCATTCGCCCCACTATTGGTAGGCGGGCCTTCAGCCACTCTGCCCCCACCCTCTGGAACTCCATCCTGCAGTCCCTCCGTCCCGCCTCCTCCCTCACCTCCTTCAAGACCCATCTCAAGACACTCCTCTTTGACCGTGCTTTCCATCTCCCTACTTCCCCTCCTGCCCTCCACCCTCCCTGAGCTCAGGTGCAAAACTGTCCGAGAGCCTTTGGGACATCTTCCCGACGTGAAAGGCGCTATACAAATGTAATTTTGTTGTTGTTGTTGTTGTAGTGGCTGAAAGCACAATGGTGGAACACAGGGAGTGAGGGAGAAGCAGATGATCAGGGATGAGCGGGAGGCTGGAGCCAGGAGAGCCAAAAAGAATAAATGGTGACATTTGGGACCTGTTTTCAGAGAAAGACTTGGGTCCATAAGGAGGAGGGAGAGTGACTGGTCTGTGGGGAGGAAGGGGAGGCGTGACTGCCCCATGGAGAGTTGGAGGAGGGAGAGTGGCTGGTCCATGGGAAGGAAGAGGGAGAGTAACTGGTTGATGGGGTGTGGGGAGGTCAGAAGTCCATGGATTAGATGGAGGAAACTGATATCTATGGGATGAAAGCCTATGGAAAGGTGGTGATGAGGACTGGTCCATAGATAAAAAGAAAGAGATGGAGTAGTCCATGGGATGAGTGAGATTGACAGGCCTATGGAACAGAGGGACAAGATCCTCTGCTCAAAGAGGGAACTGGCCATATCCTCGGAGGAGGTAGGGCGAGAACCTGTCATCTTCCTATGTTGATGCTGTGAGACAATATCGGCCACATTTCACCATCTTTTTCCTGTTTGCTGTAGAGCCAAGCCACCTTTGGGCTACTGTTTGACATCGATGGTGTTCTTGTCCGGGGTCGCACGCCCATCCCAGCAGCGAAGGAAGCCTTCCGGAAACTGGTCGACAACAACGGAGAGTTCCAGGTGCCCGTTGTGTTTGTGACAAATGCTGGGAACTGCCTTCGACAAGCAAAAGCACAACAGCTTTCTGAGATTCTGGATGTGGAGGTGAGTCTCAGCCTGGTGGGCTGTCGTTGAGTTATCAGGATAAAGGTATAGTTTACAATTAAATTTGAATAACAGTGTTGTGAAAATGTTCAGCTTGGTACGGACAGAAGCACTCCTGCCGCTGGGTGAGTTTAACAATTGCATTTATTTGACAGCTATCATGTCGGGAGGACATCCCAAGGCGCTGGACTATGAAGGGTTTGCACCGAAGCTGTGAGTTGAGATCAGAGTGGTACAGAGTAAGGGGAGTGGAGCAGAGAAAGTGACCGAAGGTTTTGAAACAGGCTTTGAAGGAGGCAAGGTAGGACCGAGACAGAGGGGCTCCGGGATGGAGTTCTAGAGGGTGGAAAGCATAAAGGCTGACTGCCAATGGTGGAGCAGGCAGGGCGGGGGACGTGGAGTGGGCTATTGCCTGCAGAGCATAGAGAATGGATAGCTTGGTGAAGTTTTAATAGCTCCAGAAGCAGGATGGAGCAAGACCATGGAGGGCTTTTAAGGTGAGGACAAGAATCCTGAAGTTGATTATTTGGGGCCAGGGAGCCAATGAAGCTGGGCATAAATGGGCTCACAAAGCTTAATCCCCTTGGGACTTGAGGTCAGAATTATGGCTGAGGGAATGCTGCATTGTCAGAGGTCCTTTTGCCCTGGCCAACAATCCTCCAGGTAAATTGGTCATTAACCTCATGGCAATTTGTAGGACTTTTAACTGCACACAAAATTGGGTTTGCTTGCAAAAATATCAATGTACTGTACAGCAATTACCTGGAAGCTCTTTGAGACATTTCAATGTGATAGTTGCTCATTTATTTATACCTGCGTTTACCAACCTGATCTCAAGGAGCAGTGGACAACTTTCCAGTTCTTGGCAGTTGCGATCTCCAAGAATTGAGTTGCATGAGCCCCTGAATCCTGATGGTACTGACAGCAAGATTCAGGGACTCGTGTTACTGTCAACTGTGTATTGTGGTGACAATGTATGGTTACTGAACATTACTGATGTACAGAATATTGTTGAGAACAGTGGGCTGTTGGAAGCAATGAGGTGTTTTAAGACATGATTTCCAATTTCTTCTCCTGTCTTCTTCCATAAGATCGGTTATGCTGGAGTACAGAAGTACTGTACCGTGTCGCACAATTGCAGATTGTATATGTACCTATTCATGTGTAAGCCCAGACACATTGAGCAGCATCTGACTGTTCAACCGTGGGAGCTGCTCAACCGAGGATTGTACTCAGGACTTTTCCAGTTCATGTGGCTCATTGCTACCAAGCAGTGTGAGAATGTTTGGAGCGGATAAACAGCAACAACAACAAATTAAATTTGTATAGAGCTTTTCACTCAGAAGGACATCCCAAAACCCATCAAATCTGTGCTGGTGTTTTCCTCCACGCAAAGTACCTAATCTAATCACTCTCTTGCTTGCTTCACATGCCCTTTAAAATCGTACAGCTTAGGAGAAATTTATGACCCATTGTCCCTGTGCCAACATGCTGAAAGTCCCACTCCAATGCATTTTCCCCCAAAACCCTTTATATATGAAACATAAATAGGAAAAATGTTTTTTAAGACGTACACTTTTTGGTTATCTTTCCCCTCCAACCCCCAGCTCAAGAGCCCAATCAGCAGTGTCAAGAACTTTGAGACGTATTCATGACAGATGCTATGTAAATTGTATTGCGTTGTATTGTACAGATTTTGCCGCCTCCTCTTCAATAATCTAACCTGTTCCTTTTCAAAATAATTTAAGGATTCAGCTTCAAATGACGGTTTGTAGCAGAGATGTCTACATTGCAGCCACTGTATATATGTTGTGGATTATTACGACTTTTATGTTGGCAGCAATGTTTGAAAGTGGGCATTCACTTTTAGAGCACTTCCCACCATGTGCTGTGCAGCTGATAATGTTTTTGCTTTGTTCAGGTCTCACAGGATCAAGTGATGCTGTCCCACAGCCCTTTGAGAATGTTCCGAGATTTCCATAACAAGAATGTTCTGGTGTCGGGACAAGGCCATGTGGAGGAGATTGCCAGGAAGTATCCTCTACTGTTGGGTCATTTTTGAAGATCTTTTACAATTCCTTTTCCAATTTTTTCCCAGTTACTAAGCCACACAGTTCTCACTGGTTCAGATGAGAAGCAGTAATTTTGAGATGCAGACGTTTAGGAACATAGAAATTATTAGACAAAAAACATCAAGGTTCATCCAATTGGCCTTCTACCATCCTGGTGTTCGTATTTTACAACATTTATTTAACAGCATAGAGCAGCTATCTGCAAAATGCTGAGCTATGAACACAGAAAGATATTTATAAGTCTATTGCACACTTTTTTGCACAGTCCACCTAGTGTAAAGCACTTTTAAGGAAAAGAAACAAGTGAAAGCTTTATTGACAAGACTTCCCCTTTACAACTTCCACAGTCAGGATAACACACAGTGATCCGTATGACCATGAACCATATGTGCCAGGTGGGTGACCACTCTGCCAATGTCCTTGTTCTTCCAGCTCTTGAGGCTGTTTCGCCCACAAAATATACAGTCAATTCACTTTACAGTATATTCTATGAGGCGCTTTGAGATGACTCGAAAACGTGATAAGGCGCTATATCAAACGCAAGGATTATTATTGCGTGAGTATCTCTCAGGGTGGCTCAGAAGTACATGGGCAATCCTCCAATTCTGAGCTCAGCCACTCTCCCTCACCAACATCATTGGAGACACTCCGTGGTATACAAGTGGACTACATTACTGGAGGCATTCCCTGCTCATTAGAGTTACGATTTCCAATTAATTACATCATTGGAGATGCTCCCTGATGAAGGGCGATTGCAGAATGAAAATGTATCCATGTTAGGGTGAATATCAATGGAAACATCAAACTATCTCGCTCGTGGAGAAACAAGTTCTTCATGTTTAGTCATTGAGGGAGCACTTTCCCGTCCACTGTCCTCCTTTGAAATGTTATGCTTCTCCACTGTGTTGGATACTTTAACACGTGGCCGCTCAGTCTGGGCTTTGAGCGAGTGATCACCATTGAGATGCTTCGGGAGGCTTTCCCCTTGCTGGATGTGGTGGATCGCAACCGCAGACCGAAAGAACTGGTAGGTGCTGTGCCTCACAAGATCTTTAATTTCTTAAGTAAGATGCAAGTCTATTTCTCAAAACTGCTACCTCTGCATAAATGAAAGCTGTCACTTTGGGGAGTCCTTTCCCTCGCACTAAAGTCCAAGTACAGACACAGAGACATGCACAAAATACAGTTACTCCACTTTACAATATAAACTGTGAAGCGCGTTGAGACATCTGAACGACTTGATAAGGCGTTATGTCAAATGCAAGGATTATTATTATTGTGTTCTGTAAATACTGTTGAGGGATGTGTATACAGAACACATCAATAATAATCCTTGCATTTGATATATTGTCTTATGTCTTCGAGACGTCTCAAAGTGCTTCACAGAATATATTGTAAAGCACTATTTTGTGAGCGAATGCTACAGCCAATTGCACACAGCAGTGTCCCACGAACAATGGTGGATTAATTGACCAAATTTTTTAGTTTTTTAAATTTTGTTTTGGAAGGATTATCATCCTCAGAAAGCAATCTGCCAAACAACTGGGTTCCTACAAAACACTAGGTAAACACAGACATGTGGAGTAAGGAAACTTGCCCAATGTTTCACCCTGCCCGTGAATCGAACTTGGGTGCTCTCGCTTGTGAGGCGAATGCTCTAACCCCTAAGCTACAGTGAGACGAGCTCTTTTCGAAGCAATGTTTAGTACAAAAATTGTATGTTCAAATGGATAGTCCTTCATATCCTGAGATCATTAAGGAAATACATTGCAGTAGCAGAGGAACTAGTGGTTATTAATTTGAGTGCTATCTGCACCTTGTAAGTCTCACTGGATTTGAATAATAATAATCCTTGCACTTGATATAGTGTTTTATCATGTTATTGAGATGGCTCAAAGCGCTTCACAGAATATATTGTAAAGTGTGTATTTTATGGGTGAAATACAGCAGTTAATTGTGTGCTGCAGTGTCCCACAAACATTTGTGGATTGAGGGACTAATTTTATTTTGATAATGATAATCAGGTGTGTTGGAACATTTGCAGACTTCCTATACTGGTTGGATCCAACTTCATGGTTGCTTGGATTCTCCATCACAATCTTCTGCACGCTGAGTGAACAGTCTTTCAGCAATGAGTTTTGAGGCTTAGTGTCTTAAGTGGTGTTTTCACTCAGAGCAACATGGCCAGTGCCCTTCACACAGAAGCCTTGTACCCCATAGCCTGGCCCAATAAAACAGTGTGGCCACACGTTTTCCGCGGAATCCACTACAAACACCCCCCTCTGCTACAAACCCGCTATAATGTAGTTTCTGGCCCGCAGCCTCCCTGCTGTTTACCTCATATCACTGTGGGTGTGGCGGCTCCAAACGTGCATGCGTGGGGTGACGCAAGCGGCAAATGGGCTTCATTCGGAGGTCCCGCTGTTGTGATTATCTGTGTGTGAGTGTGTATGATTGTCTTGTGTGTATGTCTCTGTGTGTGTATCTGTGTGTATCTCTCTCTTGAATGTTTATGTGAGTACGTTTAGGTCACCCTTTCCTATGTGTGTTTGCAGGTGTGTCTGTGTGTGGCTCTCTTATGTTCTCTTACATGTTTGTGGGTGTCTGTATGTGAGTGGGTCTCTGAGAATGTGTGTCTCTGTGTCTATAAATGTGTGTCTGTCTCTCTGTCTGTGAGAGCGTGCGTCTCTGAATGTGTGTGTATGTGTGTCTCTGTGTCCATGCGTCTCTCTCTCTGGGTCTGTGTTCGCTGCTGGGCCCCAAGTGCTCCTGTTGCCTCGCTGGTGTCCCCCTTCCCCTACTTTCGCCCTCCCGTCCCCAAAAAAAGGCCACCCAGAGTTTGTTAAAAAAACAATTAATATTTTTTTGCAAGTCTATATATGTGTTATTTCCTCATGTTTAGTTTTTAATCACCCTTCCCGATCCCGACCCCCAGCTCAGGTCTGAAACACTATCTGTCCAGCGTCTTGGGACGTCCTCCCGTCATGAAAAGGCACTATACAAATGTAATGCTGTTGTTGTAATCAATAGGGTGAAAAAATGTAGGTTTGCAGTAAAATGTACTTCAATAGCACCAATCAACTCCCCGACATTTTTTGCAAAATTTGTCAAAAATTTCCCCGCAATTCTTGGCAAACATTTCTGCACTTTTCCATTGGCCCAACCCATAGCTCTTTATGGAAAGTACCAAAAGACAACTGAGATTGCCCATGAGTGCTGCTCAGTGGATGAAATTACAAGAATGTGCTGTGAGAATCAGTTCATCTCATACAGATCAAAATTACTGTTTAGCCAAGAGTGTCTTCAGTGCCTTGAATTTAGCTGCAGTTGATTTTGCAGCATGCTCTGGTCGCACTCTCGCTTCTGGGTCAGAAAGTTGTGGATTGAAGCCAATCAGTTTGAACTGTGAGTTTAAGTCTGAACACCACTTGGAAGTACTTGGGGAGCTCAGTACAAGTCTTTACATGCTGTATTTTAGATGAAAAATGTCCAGTCCAGTCCACCCAATTAGGTGGATATTTAAAGATTCTGCGGCACTATTGGATAGGAGAAGAGTTTCTCACAATGTCTTGATCAACGTTGTTCCATATAAATGGGTCATTCATTTCATTGCTGTTTGTGGGACATGCTATGTGCAAATTGGCTGCCCCATTTGCCTATAAATGCAGTCACTACACTTGACAACTATGATGTATTTTCATAACCTTTGACACAAGAAGCTGCTATAAAAATTGCAAGTTTTTCATACTCTAATTGTATCTAATCTGTTGAAACCTGTGTTCTGGGCTCTTCTATTTTGCAGCCTCCACCCACCAAGACCTTCCCCCATATAGACGGTAAGTGCTAGATTTTATATGTAACAGCAACTCTTATCACCCCCATCCTCACCCAACTCCACTGGCTCCCCATCACTCATAGGATAGAGTTCAGTATCCTGGTCTTCACCTCCAAAGCCCTCCAAGAGCTTGCTCCTCCCTACCTCTGTAACCTCGTAACCTCCTACTAACGTATCCGCTCCCTCTGCTCAGCGGGTTCAGGCCTGCTTCACGTCTCCCGCCTTGCACCATTGGCGGACGGGCCTTCAGCTTCTGGAACTCCATCCCATGGTCCTTCCGCATTGCCCCCTCCCTTGCCTCCTTCAAGACCCGTCTCAAGAACCTCCTCTTCAACCGTGCCTTTGGTCACCCTCCTACCCAGCGCTCCACCCTTCCTGATCCCAACCACCGGATCGGATGTGGATTCCTGATTGTCCAGCGCCTTGGGACATCCTCCTGACATGAAAGGCATAATACAAATGTAGTTTTGTTTATCTGCCTCCTGCAGCTGTTATCCTATTTGGAGAGCCAATAAGATGGGAGACCAATCTGCAGCTCATCATTGATGTTCTATTGACTAATGGAAACCCCAGAAACACAGTGAAGGGAGTTCCCTATCCACATATACCTGTCCTAGCATGCAACATGGACCTCATGTGGATGGCAGAAGCCAAAATGCCCAGGTGAGAGGGTCAGTTGTAACAATATGGGTGTGTTGCAAGTCTGTAACGGCTGGGGGGCAGTTCAGTGAGTTGGTATTTTAAGCCACAAAAGTAAACCTTGAGGGTGTTTTATTTGATGGGGATGGAGCTAAGAAGACACCAATGTATTCCCCAATTGGAGTGGAAAAAATCCACCTCACTTCAGAATTCACCACTAGAACATCATCAACTGAATTAATTTAACAAGCAGCTTGAAACTGATGGTGGGGAGATTATATTGTGATTGTTCTGGAAAGATGAGATTGGATGGATTGAAGGGCCTTCTTCATCCAAGCTGATCCTGTAATCTGGTCAACAGCTCAGATGTTAAAGCTGCTGCCCAATGCTGATCAACAGAAACCAGGAAGGCCCCAGTTTTTATTGTTGGTCGATGCTTTTGTTGGTATTGTCATCTGGGCAGCACTAAAGGGACACTTGTGATCTTAACATACTGGATTAGCGTATGGAAAATCAGACAGAGTTCCTGTGCTGATAGCTCTTGTGATAAATTACTCCTTCCCCCACTTCCCACCATGATGCAACACCATGTTTCTCCCACAAAACGCACAATCAACTCACTTTTACAGTATATTCAACAACTTGATGAGGCGTTATGTCAAATGTAGGGTTATTATTAGAACATGATACAAATTTACATTTATATGGCACTTTTGAATGTCAGAAATATGACCGAAGGTACAATCAAAGAGAAAGGTCTTGAGATGATGGACGAGTGCCTACTTGTTGCACTGTCCGTATCAGACCAAAGAACACCATATAGGGGAGACACGAGAAAACGACCTGTGGCCATGTTCTGAGGTGGGACTCAGGAGAGCAAAAGGCAAATAAAGTTCCCAAGGCAGTGTTGGAAGGAGTTGGGAATAGATCATTTTCCTCCTTTACCCCCCACTCCTCACCCACCCCTCTTCTCTTCCTCTGCAAAAGTGTGACGTACTGCAGTATCAAACGAGGGTGGAAAATGTCAAAATAGAATGATTATGCCAGAAAATGGAAACCCTGGGAGCACCTCCATCATCATTCTTTGTGACTCTCTACCTCTTCTGCTGTTTTGATGCTAAAAGCTGGGATTTATTTGGGAGAGGTGGGAGAAGGGACAATCCAGCTGAGCTGCATGGGGAGAGTTTACAGTATAAACTTAATGCAAATGCACATCCCCAGCTGGACATGGCATGCTTTAGAACTGAGCCTGCCCTGAGCAGCAAATGATTCGCTTCCAATTCCAGTCTCACTATGACTTCTTCTGATTGATTTTTGTTTTAGGTTTGGGCACGGCACATTCCTTGTGTGTCTGGAGAACATCTACAAGAAGGTCACTGGGAAGGAACTGAAGTATGAGGCGCTGATCGGCAAACCCAGCGTTATCACATACAACTATGCGGACTTCCTCGTACGGAAATTAGGCGAGAGCAGAGGCTGGAATGCTCCTATCCGCCGGCTCTACGCCATTGGGTATGTACCCAAACAGATGATTTAACAATGAAAGTCTTTTCTTATCTCATTGCTTTATATTCTCTTCCAATGATCAGAATCAAGTTTCTCGGCATGTCTCGGATAGTGGCACTCTCACCTCTTTGTTGGAAGATTGTGGGTTTACATCAGAACTTAATAACAATAATAATAATCCTTCATGCCATCGAAACCCTCATCCACACATTCATTATATCTAGGCTCAACTACACCAACTCCCTGCATGTCGGCTTTACCAACTCTTACCTCCACAAGTTGCAGATCATCCAGATCTCTGCATCTCGTGTCCTCTCCTGCAACACGCTCTGTGACTCCATCACCCCCAACCCTCACCTGGCTCCACAGGCACCCCCAACCCCCAGAGGATAGAGTTCAAAATCCCCGTCCTCTCCAAAAAGGCCCTCCACGGCCTTCTCCTCCCTACCTCTGCGACCCCATATCAACCTGTCCGCTCCCTCCGCTCAGCAAGCTGTGGCCTACTCCATGTCCCATGCCTGGTTCACCTCACCATCGACGGTTGGGCCTTCATTCTTTCTGCCCCCACCTAATGGAACTCAATCCCACATTCCCTTTGCCTCGCTCACTCCCTTGCCTCCTTCAAGGTGCCTCAAAACCCTCTTCAACTGAGCCTTCGGCCATCCTCCATGCACTTCACTCTCCTGATCCCGACCCCCAGCTCAGGTCCAAATACCTGGCTGTCCAGCGCCTTGGGACATCCTCCCGACGTGAAAGGCATTATACAAATATAATTTTGTACTGTATTTGATATAGCGCCTTAGCATATCTCAAAGCACTTCCCAGACTATATTGAAAAGTGGATTGACTGTATTTTGTGAGCACTATATCAAATGCACGGGTTATTATTATTAATTGTTTACTTACAGCGACAACCCCATGACTGACATCTATGGGGCTAATATTTACAACCGCTACGTGCAGTCGGCTCACAAGCTGCGTGTCCAGGCCAAGGTCATTGCGGGCAAAGTCGTGGAGACCAGGGAGGATGTGCCCGAGATGGGCCCAGTGGAAGAGGGCGAGTTAGCTGGCAGCACCACAGAGAGCTGCAAGTCCATTCTTGTGTGCACTGGAGTGTACTGCCGCCACGAGGAGGTGCCCTGTGACCCACACGTCAGCGTCACCGAGACCGTCTTCCACGGACACAGAGACTTCCGCTTCGATCCCAGCCTGGTAGAGCCAACCTACATGGTACAGGATGTGAAGGAAGCCGTGGATCTAGTTTTTCAAGAGGAGAGCAGGCCGCAGGAATCAAATTGAAAGAATTTCAGATGAACTGTGGGCTGGGACCAGGGCTTCTTATTGGTTTGAATTTTAGAATTCCATTCCTTATATGTTCACACTCCAGTTAAAACATCCGAGATGGTAACATTTTGGATGGGAGGGAGAGAATGAGTTATGGTGCAGGAAAGTACAATTGTGCAAGAACTCAACCACTAGATTTGATCTCTACCTTTTGAGACACTTACATTCTCCTCCCATCCTCTGTGCACACATCCTACCCTGTCATCCGCACACTGTATTCTTTGTCATGCAATCCCATCCTTGCTATGATTTTTTTTTAATCTGTAGAATACCCTGGTAGTGAGTTACGGGTGAAAACCCAATCCAAATGTTCGGTCGTGTTATGTAGAATACCGCATACCGGGAATGAATTGCAGGCTGGAATGTAATCCACGGTTCAAGTGGATAATATTTTTTACAATGGATTTGGAAGTGACTTATAGGCTGAAATCCAGGTTTCAGTAGTTTATATAATAGAATAACCAACTCGGCAGTGAGTTACAGGTCAGAATATATAGAACAAAAGATCCCGAGAGTGTATTACAGACTAGAATCTAATCCCTGCATTCAAGTAGTTTATGTATAGAATAACAGACTCCAGGAGTGATTCTGTTCATTCCTGGTATAGATTAATTGAGTTTTAACATGGTTTGGATGCTAGAGACCACAGGCATTGCTGATGCTGATTTACTGCATGGGCTCTGCAGTACTGCTGTCTTCAAGTGTGGTTATATCTTAGATGTAAAGACATCCAGAAGCAATTCACCCGAATTATTGTTGTCAGTATATAATTTAATTTTTACACAAAAATAAGTCTGACCAAGGAGAATTATGTATTTTTCAGTGCAGCTTCTTCCTCGTCACCCCCAGATACTTTCGTTCTCTCTTGTCATTTGTCACATTTAGTTTACAATCTTGATCCAGCATCATACGCCTGTGTCTGCCCTCAGCATAGAGAGCAACCTGCACTTACTTCACCCACCTTGATCGCATAACGTTAAAAATACGTTTCTAAAATGGCACAGTGTGTGAAAGCACTGAGCCAAACTAACGCAGGCAAGGACTACGGTTTGATCCCTGTTCTGAACTGGATTAGATAACCTCAGCACAGAACAGTGATTAATAAAACTCTGGAACACTCCCCCTCAGCCTTGCCCCTAACTTTCCCATCTTCAGACCCTCCTCTTCGACCGTGCCTACAGTAATCTCTCCAGGCTTGGCGTCGTGCTCCACCACTGTCAAGCACTCTGGGACACTACCCTGTGTGGGGCGCTATATAAATGCAAATTGTTTTTGTTTTATTAAGTTCAACAAGTGGGAAGGAGACAGTTTGCCAGGGTTGTCTGGCGCTCCTAACCTTTGCTGTCACTCCTCCACAGTTACTGATGCTCACTGTCCAAACTTGCACATGAACAATGGCAACTTGGGCAAGGCAGCCCTTGTGATATACCCAAGCACAGCAGGTCACACCTGAAGGAGATTTTCAAAATCTTAACTCTCGTCTGTCTTCCAGCCACTGCTGTACCAGTGGTTTGATTGCTGCTGTTCAGTTAAAAAAAAATTCTCTCACACAGTGCTGACAGGATACAGATTCCATTAAGGAATGCCACGCCAGCAGGTTCTGCTGGTGCAGTCCATTAATTGAGCTGCATCCTCCCTTCACATTGTGCCCTTGTTGCAGCTCTCCAAAAACCAGGGCAGCTCCCTTATATTTTTTTCTTGTTTTGTTCCATGATGCCTGTGTATTCATTAGGGTTTCAAAATAAGATGTTTTATGTTGTTTTATATTGCCAGTAATGGCATTGTGGGTGTGAGATGCTGAGCGTGTTTAACAAAAAGAATGCTGTTGCTGTGATTGGCTGATATATTGAAAGAAGGTTTGAAGGAAATATATCTCATTTTATTTTTGAGGCTAATTTAGTATGTAAGGATATTGTGAGGCAGATTTCTTTTGAAGTTCTTTTGGAGCCCCATAGCACTAACCCCATAGTGGTTAGTGCGCTCGCCTCGCAAGCAAGAGGATCCGGATTCGATTCCCAGACAGCGTAAAACCTTAGGCAAGTTTCCTTACTCCACATTCTTTTTGCTTAGCAGCAAGTAGAAACTTGGATGTTGATTGGCAGATCGCTTTCCAGGACTAATAATCCCTTCAGAAAAAAAATTGGATCACTCAATCCACAACTGTTTGTGGGACACTGCTGTGCGCAATCGGCTGTCGTGTTTCACCAACAAAATACACAGTCAATCGACTTTACAATATATTCTGAAGCTCTTGAAACATCTCAACGATGTGATAAGACGCTATATCACATGCAAGGATTATTATTATCAAGTGGATGGTGAATTAATTCAAGAATCCAAAGCAGTTTTAGAAGTCGATTCTTAGCAGAGATAAAATCTGAAAGGATGTGGGGAAAAGGCAGGACTGAACAGACAATTCTTGGGGAGCCAGAGCAGGCAAGATGGACCAAGTGACCACCTCCTGTGCTGGAAAAAAAGGAGTCCTGTAGCTCAGTGGTTAGAACACCCGCCTCGCAAGTGGGAGACCTGGGTTTGATTTCTGGCAGGGTGAAACCTTGGGCAAGTTCCCTAACTGAACATACCTGTTAATCCCTCAAAAAAACAATAATAATTTGGTCAGTCAATTCACGACTGTTTGTGGGACAGACTATGCGCAATTGGCTGTCACGTTTCGCCCACAAAATATACAGTCAATTCAGTTTACAGTATATTCCGTGAAGTGCTTTGAGCGTCTAGAAGACATGAAAAGCACTATATCAAATGCAAAGATTATTAAAATCTCCAAATTGTCACGTGTTATGCAAGAATACAGGTCAGATTCTTTGCTTGCATCACCAGAAAGGAAATCTGGGAATAATTGTGGAACCAAAGCAAGTAATATGAGGCTGCCCAGAGTCTGTTGATTCTGCTACGAACCCAACATCTCTGCTGGACTCCAGTGATGGGCACATCCAGCCTATTGCAGTCTTGAAATCGGGGGAACCTGTGTTACCTCTACCGAATGGATGCAACAGCTATGCTTCTTTCTCACCTCCAAGTGGATGTGTTTGTAGCTGATATATTCAGTTCAGGGTGATCCCAGAGCACAGTTACAAAAGACAATTTAAGTGTGCATAATTTTTCTGGTGTCTGGAGGAATTGGGAACCAGATTTGCTTTGCTCTCCCTAATCCAGGAGCCCAAAGATCAGTTGCAGCAAAAATGAGGACATGTCATTCCTGATTTGTTGGGGTCAGTGTTAACCACATTATGAGGTTTCTTAGCTCTTGCTGAGTTCCACAGCTGTACAAGTCTTTGTAGGGTGGACACTGGAACGATTGACCAAGAGACAGGAATGCTAATAAATTGATCCTCACTCCCTACCCAGTGGGTAAAAGTGCCACCCAGTGCATGGACATGGACACACATGGACAGACTGTCAGGTCACAGGTTTGAATCCTGGTCTGTGCTGAGTTACTGATGTTAATCGTGGCAGCCTTTGAGGTGACGATCAGTCTCAGGACTCTTGGTTAGGGAGGGGTAAACCAGCAAAGGTACTTGTTCCTTAACATGATCCAAAGATACTAGGCATATGAACGTAGGGTCCGGACAGGGCTCAACCCCCCTGTCTTCGCCTCACAGGAAGAATAGGGAGAGGAGGGCTGGTGCCTGTAGAAATGATTCCCAGCCGACCGCCCTCCTCCTCCAGCAGAAAAACTGCACCCATTCAGTGTCAGCGCAAACCTGTTTTGCGGGAGGGTTAATTGCGCAATTGTTGCAGGGATAATTCTGAGAGAGACACCTACAAATATTGTGTAATCTGTTATGGTTGTGTTGATTATATTTGACCGTACATGCGGTGAGAGGAAAAGATCTGCAATTTCACTGTACCCTTTCCGTTTTCCTAATGGAATCCCCCATCCATCTTCTTAAATGATGCAGCTGGAGATCCTCCAGTGAATTAAAATAATCCTTACATTTGATATAGCTCCTGGTCACTTCTTCACAGAATATATTGTAAAGTGGATTGACTGTATATTTTGTGGTGGATGAAATGCAGCAGTCGAGGATTGAATGACCAAATTCTAATTTTTTAATTTTTGGAGTGATTATTACCCCCATAAATATGCCAATCGACAGGTTCCTAATTATTGCAAGGTAAGCAGGCATGTAGAGTAAGCTAACTTGCCTAAGGTTTCACTTACCCTGGGAATCGAACCCAAGTCCTCTTTGCTTGCGAACGCATTAACCACTAAGCTATGGGAATTGCCAAAATCTATGAGTTCAATACATGTGTGAAAGTGGGGGAGGGTGGGGAGGCAGAGAGCAATCCCAATACAGCCTGGTTGTAATGGGCATACAAATGTAATTTTCAGTTGAAGCGCTGCACAGGCAAAGAGAAAAAAAGTTTGCCTTATCAATTTGGTATATGTTATCTTCTGGACGCACACAGCGGGGTCCTCACGAGCAGCATGAGGTGGCCAACCAATTCTTTTGGAACTTTATTGTTGAGCAGATTTTCCCAGTTCTTACAAAATGCAATGGGAGTTAAGTTACTCTGATAAAGACAGTTGGGATCTCGGTTGAGCGTCTTCTCTGAAGAATTATGCCCTGTACACCTAGTTGTGCAGTGACTCATGCTGACACCAGGTACAAACCAGGGGAAATTATTCCTTTCTTTCAGTGGGGGGGAAAAAATGATAATACAATGAAATCCACTTTTGTCGGATGACTGTTGATTTGAACAAAAAACCTGGCCCTGATTCATTTGTATTTTTACCGCTTTTAAACATGCCGGTTAATCTCGCCACTGAATGTACTCATTCAAGCTTTAAGCGTGTCCAGCGGCTCTAGGATGGAGATGGGATGCTTCTAATAGTGATTGACAGCAGACTCCAACCAATCACAAGTGGCTGGAGCTGGACTGCCAATCAGTGAGGGGGCAGAGGAACAGGAATAAACCAATGAGGTGATGGAGGAGTCAAATTCTGACTGACTGACTGACAGACAGACAGAGCCACTTGTGACTGGGCGGAGGGTCCATCCATTCACAAGTGGTTCCAAGGCGGTCAATCACCTCAGAGCCGTTGTTAATTGGTCCCCTTCCCATCCAATGCAAACAACAATGGGAGTTGGCAGCCCCGCGCTGCTCCTCTGGAGAGTATTTTAAGCCAAACAAAGCCTGATATATTTTACTGAATTCTGTGAGTGTATTTTAACTTTTAACAACTCCTATGTTAAAATACTTAGTGTCCTGTTTGGTTAATCAACACTGCTTCAAGTGAAACAACATTATTACATGTTATACAGCGCCGCTGCTCTGCTGGATGGGAATGGTATTTCGGTTAATCTTGGATGTTTCTTGAACCGGGCAAAACGGCCGGCCCGAAGTGTCTGGCTTAACCGGCTTCCATAACGCATCAGAAAATTTAATTCAAATACTTTGTTTAAAATATTTAATCCAGTTGCACAATAGAACACAAACACACAAAAAGACATTAGACAGATACATCTTACAGTACAAGACATCCTCCTAAATCAAGCCTTAAAAATAGCTTTAGCAAGACGTAGGCTTTTGTCAACTTCTTCATCTGACGTGTACAAATTTAGCCTCAGCTTCACATCACTCACACTGTTAGGCTCTTGAAAAGAAACGTGTGCATCAATCTGACTTGACTCATGCTCTGTAAGATGCTGCTATAGCTGGAACACAAACACTTGTGGTTCCCGTTTTGTTTCAGCAGCTGCACGTTTTCTGTACCTGATCGAAGAACAACTGTCAGTAATAAGACACTGATTGTTCAGGCAGCATTTGAACATGATATACATTTGGTTTCAGGGATTTCAACTTGCAGCGGAGAGTACTAAAGCGTCAAAATAACAACCAAGTTCTCCAAATGTAGAATTGCAGAGCAGCAAAGAGATGCTCTCTTCAGGTACAGCCATATAACACATTGCAAGGAATGGAAAAGAATCGTAGGAAGCTGGGAAACGTAAACCTGCAAATTCACAGCAGCTGTGTGAGAGGAGAGGCAGGCTGGTGTTTCAGGAGTGAACCTTTGTCAACGCTGAACTGAAAGCTGCCACATATGATGGAGGTAAGTGCACATCAAGCCATAGAAATATTCAGCACAGAAGAGGGCCATTCAGCCCACGTTGGACATTGTTCGAATTGTTAGAATTAGAATTACAAGGGCAATTGCCAGGGTATGGGGACTAAGCAAACAAGATGTGAGAGCTATCGGTGAGGCGCAGTGGGCAAATACTTGGGAAAGAATCCAAGTGAATGGAGAAAACAAGTTAAGTAAGTCAATTCTATCATCTGCTGCTCCTGCTGCTGATGACTTCTGTCCACAATTCCCCTCACCCCCTTTTGATCTGAATGCTCAACCAACTCGTAACGTGTTTCCAACAATCTTCTATCTATATATATATAAAATGACAATGTCTGTGCGCTTCAAGGAGAATTTCAATAACTGATTGACGTGAGACATGACTTATACCTCAACGGAAAGGTCTTGCATCTGGGAGTGATATGGGCATATTTGTTTTCGGGTATCTCCTATTGTTCATGAGTTATTTTCAGTTTGCATTTTTCGCTGCAGTTGCACCTGATGGCTGCTGAGTCAAAGTGACGCTGTGGCATCATGCGTCACAGAGCACGTAGGTATGTACACACGCACTGCAGTTACACCTGGTGGGCGCTGTGGCATCCTGTGTCACAGAGCACGCACATAGCCAAGTGGCAGGAACAAAATAAAGAACACAGATGAAGCTAAGCCGAAGCAACAACAACCAAATTAAATTTTTTAGAGAGCCGAGTCATCCCGCTGAGTCCTCCCACTGGAGTATAGATAAAGATGAAATGTCTGCTGTGTGTGTCTGTGCATCAATCTACAATCCACATTCGATCCTTTGGTTGCAAGCATAGCTGTAACAGGTACAGCTAGTATATTTTCCCTTTGAACCCAAAACACGCTTAAATAATGCCCATGTGAAAGATCTCCTCAACACCTTTTCCATGGCTAATAATAATAAAAATCCTTGCATTTGATATAGTGCCTTATCACATTGTTGAGACGTCTCAAAGAGCTTCACAGAGTATACTATAAAGCGAATTAACTGTACTTTGTGGGCGGATTGCAGCAGTCAGTTGCCTACCAGACAAAATCTCAGAGATTCTGAACCTCAGAACTGTCCTTGCCCCATCCCAGTTTCTGGAGAGCCCTGTGAAACTGGGTGATTTGTGTGGGGGGGGGGGGGGGATTTTTCCTAAGTTTTCCACCTTTTCTCCTCCATGTCCAATGGTTGCCAAGTGGCTTCTCCTGTCTATTTTGATCGCAAGGGGTCAGGACAAGAGACTGTCTTGATCTCTACCTTTGAACCGGAGAACAGGATCCCCAAGTTGACTGTTCCCCTCCCCAAAACATGGGCATTAAAGCTAAATGTAGCCCCCAACTGAGATGAGGGGAAACGGATTTTAATCGAGCTTCCTGTATGCAAGGTTTAGTCTGCACCAAAAGTCGCTTTATGCCACTCCTAAGGGACGTGAAAGCTCTGGATTTCTACCTGCAATAATTGTCTATTTGAATGGTCATGTGATTGTTGATTGCTGGTGAGGAAGTTTCTAACTGGGTTCAATCTGTTGGACTGTTGGCTGGCCCGGCTCCGACATCTGTCCAAGTTCTGTTCAATGTCCTGGAGCACTCACTGGCAGGGAATGCCGTTCAGCAAGAACAGCCGCTTTTCCCATTGGACAGAGGAAGGTTCACAGGCCTGGAGTCCAGGTGGAAGCTGCTTCTGCTGGTCTCACAGGAGATGTGCAGACCATTCCTCGCCATCAGCTCCCGCGTCATCATCAGAAAAGCCTCTTCGATGTTCTGAGATTCCTTGGCCGAGGTCTCCAGCGCTGCCACCAGTCCGAACTTCTCGGCCACAATGCAGGCTTCCTCAAATGGAACCTCCCGCTTATCCTTCAGATCGGCTTTGTTACCTGGACAAGAGTAAACACAATAAAGGGCTTGAATCTAGATTTTGTTTGGAATTGTCTTACATTTCTCATGTTAATGCAATTGATACCTCCAAAAGCCAGCTTTCCAGAGATTCCCTTACAGATTTTGCCCCACCACACCACCCATGGGTTCATCAAACTCAGAAACTCCCTGGGTTAGTGGCTCGTTGCTGATCTTAATTCAGCTCCCTTATTGACGGGCTTAGTAACTTCCCAGGTTCATGGCTCTGTTTGTGATTTTAATTCAACTCTCTCACATTGTTCAATAGTAGAGTGGTTAGCTTGCTCGCCTACAAGCGAGACGACCCACGTTCGATTCCAAGGCGGGGTAAATCCTTGGGCAAGTTTCCTTACTCCACACGCCTCTGGCTACCTAACAGTAAGTAGGAACTCGGTCGTTAGTCGATTGGTGGATCATTTTTCCGGGGGTAATAATCCCTATGCTGCCGTATTCGCCCACAAATACACAGTCAATCCATTTTACAATATATTTCTGTGAAGCATTTTGATGTCTCAACGTGCTAGGGTGCTATATCAAATCAAGGATTATTGTCTGGTTTAGTAACTCCCTGGGTTTGCAGCTGAATCTGTCACTGGTGGTTTTCCAGTTCCCTTGCTCTAGATGAGATCAATGAATATGTCCCAGACCAGTAATAAAACATAGGATCTTCCTAATCTGTGTGGTGCGGGATCACATTTACCATCTGGGACCTGGGAAGCCCAGCCCTGAGTGTGAAAGAGGCTCGTGTGGAGGCTGTCTCTTGGAGGTTGTGATCAAATTCAGCGACAAAACAATTCATTTCTTTCAAACATTTCAGTCCAAGAAATACTTTTGCAACTAAAATGCAAATTCACATTGTGCTCACTTCAGTACACTTGTACTGAAAACTGGAGGTCACAGGAAAGCCTGTCCAAATGCTTAGTACGCACTTGGCACAGTATGGTGTATCGCTGCTCTCAATTTTTTTCCTTGTTTTTGTTGCATCTTTTACAGCCCTGATCAGGATGTTGTCTCCTTTACTTCCTGCCAGATCCCCAGGCACAGGATCTTAAGCACTAATGAGAGGCTCAAATGATCTCAAGCAAATGGATAAATCATTAGCCCGCAAAGATCAAAGTTGACAGTGTAACCTGAACACTCTTTTTTTGGTCAGCTAGATGTCTGCGGAAACCCATCACCATGCTTAAGAATATCCAAAACAAACTGAGAATTCCATGCATCCCACCTACACATGAAAAGAAATTCCAGAGATAGATGTTGAAATATGATGTGCACTCTCTCCCCGGAGGAATGCATCCTGCTTACCCAATTCTAGGCACAGGTTGGCAAGGGGATTTTACACTTTTCTGCCCCCTACACAGTCTGAGCAAGTACAGGTGGGTATGACATGGGAAGACATTGGGGAAGTGGGGAAAAAAGATGTGCACACATGTTCAGAAACATGATCTCAGTTTGAATATTTAATTGGTTAGTTTTTAGTTTTAGTTCATACATTGAACCAAATTCAGGTGTCATTGCACTCTGCATTATGACAAAATAAATTTCTCTAACCATCAGCTTTCTTCTGTCCCATGCTGGGACTGACTAACGCAGGGGGAAGGTTCCAAGGTAACGGATGCTCTCGACACATCACCCTAATTCCTCATTTTGGCTGTCCCAATTTCTGACAGAATGTCGGTCAGACATCAAGTCCTGGATGAGAGCTAACTTTCTTCAGTTGAATGTCAACAAGACCGAGGCTCTCCTGATTGGCGCTGACAGCATCACCATCCAAGAATGCACATTCCACCATACTATGCCAGTCTGGAACCTTGGTGTCTCTTTTGACCCTCAACTATCCTTTCTACCCCACATCCATGCCATAACCCACTCTGCCATCCCCCACCTTGCAACATCGCCCGGCTCTGCCATTGTCTCACACCACAGGCCACCGAAACTCTCATACATGCATCCATAACATCCAGGCTTAACTCTGCAAACTCCCTGCTTGTCGGCCTCCTCAACTCCTCCCTCAATAGGCTGCAGATCATCCAGAACTCTGCAGCCCGTGTCCTCTCCCACACCAGGCTCCGTGACCCTATCTGCCCATCCTCACCCAACTCCACTGGCTTCCCATCACACAGAGGATATAGTTCAAGATCCTTGTCCTACAGTTCAAGATCCTGGTCTTCACCTTCAAAGCCCTCTGTGGCCTTGCTCCCCACTAACTCTGCAACCTCTTAACCCCCTACCAACCTGCCCGCTCCCTCCGCTCAGTGGGCTCCTGCCTGATTCACGTTCCCCTGCCTGCCCACCCCACCATAGGCGGGTGGGCCTTCAGCCACTCTGCCCCCACTCTCTGGAACTCCATCCCACAGTACCTCCGCCTCGTCCCCTTCCTTGTCTCCTTCAAGACCCTCCTCTTCGACCATACCTTTGATCACCCTCCTAACCCCCCACCCCGCCCTCCACCTTCTTCGATCCCGACCCTCAGCTCGGGGCCAAAAGAGTGACGTGCAATGCCTTGAGACATCCTCCCAACATGAAAGGCGCTATAAAATGTAATTTTGTTGTTGTTACCCCCCAATCAACTAACAACTCGGTTCCTACTAACTGCTGGAGAAACAAAGGCGTTTGGAATAAGGAAACTTACCTAATGTTTTGCCCCACCTGGGAATCAAACCCATGTCCTCTCGCTTTCACTAACCACTATGCTACAGGACTAAAATAATAGCCCCAGTCAGGAATCAAACCTTACTGGTTTGGATGACTCACTCCCTTATTAGGCAGAGTCTTCATGGAGCCTGTTGCAATCTCTTTAACCCGTTTAGGATTTTTTTATTTCATACATCCTGAAACCTACCGATGAGCATCTGGACCACATTGGCTGCTCCGTACCGTTGTATCTCGTTGATCCAGTGTGGCACAGAGTTGAAGGAGGTTTGTTTGGTGATATCATAGGCAATGATGGCACCGTGAGCACTTCGGTAATAGCTCTGTGTGATTGTCCTGAAACGCTCCTGTCCAGCCGTGTCCCACACCTGAACCTTAAGAGACAGAGAATTAGTGTTAAAATTTTTGTGTTTTTAACAGATTTTTAATGTTCAACTGAACAGTTTGATGGGACTATGGTTTCACCGAAGGACAGCAACTCAAGCAAGTCTGAGAATCGCCAATACTAACTGGAGTGTCAGCTTAGACTGAGCTCAAATCCCAAAGAGAGCCTTCAACCCACAACCTTCTGACCCAGAGAAGAGAATGCATCCAACTAAACCAGACTGACACTTGTTCACTGGTTGTCAGAAGACATGCAAAACTTAGTGTGACTGATTCAAGGCATTGCAAGAGTTCCCTTTAATATCAGCAAATCACTCCCCGGTTCTTTTTAAGAACTTCAGAGAAATGGCTTCCAAATCAAGACTGAATTTGCGAATTTTCTCCACTGCAGCGCAAAGTTAAATTTTAAGACATAGGATTTCAGTGTGACATAAGACTGTATGGAATTATGTGTCTCTAGAGAGGGTGGGGAGGAGAGGGGGGTGAAAGACAATTGGAAGCGGCAGAGATAGAGAAGCAGCAACTGGCCCCACCTTGACCTTTTTGCCATCGATGTCCAGTGTCTTGACAATGAAGTCGACGCCGATGGTGTTCTGCTGCTTTTCTATGAAGATGCCGGATTTGAAACGATGAACCACACAGGTCTTGCCAATGTTGGAATCACCAATAAGAACTATCTTGAAGAGATAGTCAAACGTTTCATCTGCATTCATACTGCAACCAAACATCATAAGACATGTGAAAATACCACCACGACTCAAATTGCTTCTCCCGCCAGAATCAACTGTAAAACTGTAACCAATTGAAGCCAGTGTGGGCTGCGATCATGTTCACATCAGCATTGAAGACTGTGTTATGATTAAACAGCACACACCAAAAAANCACTCCAAATGATATCATAGTTGGCAAGTGCAGTTTGCAACTTTGCCACACAGAGCAGAAAGGTCACCAGGTGAATCTCAGGTTTGTGCTGGGTTAACAAATTTATAGTACAGGCACCACAACTCCCTTGTCCTGAGACAATGCAGGTCAAAAATTAGCCAGTTTCTGGCTTCAATTTATTATTCCAGAGACCCATAGCTGAAAACTATATTTCAGAGTTAGAGGACTGTGGACGCAAAAAGATTGTAGAGAAATAGCAGAGCAAGACCACACAACATTTTAAAGAAAGTAGAACTGTAAATTCATCCACTGAGGGACAGGCAACCAATGGAGTTGGCAAGGAGAGGACAATGGAGTGCAGAGCGGACTTGAACCAACGAGTTTAGAATTAGTTGGAGTTTTGTAAAGGTAGAGTGAGAGTGTTGAAAACATTGAAGAAATCTCTGGTGAAGATAACAAAAATGAGGATAATGATTTCAAAGCAGTTGTGTGAGGTGTAAAAGAGCAATGTTTTGAAAGTGAAAGAAAACAGTCTGACAAAAGATTGGGTTTTGTATCTCGGGATGAGACTGTGTTTGGCCAGAATTAACCAACCAGGAATATCACAACTCACAAAGGCACAGAGGTACACAATTTCTAGCCAGAGTTGAACAATAATGGCTTCTATCTGGTCGGCATTGAATGTGGAAAGATATGCTTGACAAAGAACAATAATAATCCTTGCATTTGACCTAGCGCCTTTTCACATTGTTGAGGTCTCAAAGCGCTTCACAGAATATATTGTAAAGTGGATAGACTATGTATTTTGTGGGAGAAAAATGGCAGCCAATTGCGCACAGCAATGTCCCATAAACAGTTAGGATTGAGTGACCACATTTTTTGGAGGGGGAGTTATTACCCCGGAAAGTGATCTGCCAGTCGACTGACAACCAGGTTCCTACTGTTAGGTAAACAGAGGCGCGTGGAGTAAGGACACTTGCCTAAGGATTTTCTCCACTGGGAATCGAACACGGGTCCTCTCGCTTGTGAGGTGAGCGAGTTAACCACTATGCTATGGAACAATGTGAGGGAGTTGAATTAAAATCATGAACAGAGCCATGAGTCTGGGAGTTACTGAGCCCAACAATATGAAGGAGCTGAATTAAAATCAGTGTCAAACTTTTCTTTGAGGTCAAAGTCCTTATGTGGGACTTGAGAATATCTTTCTAACCCAGAGGCAAGAGTGCTACCAAATGAGCCAGGTTGACACTTTTTCATCTCAGTCTGAACCTATCTACATCCTTCATTACCATTGCCATACACATAATTTTTGAGTTATTTTTNGAGACAGGTAATTGATGCCATGTCATTTTTGGGAATCTTTACCACAATTCCTACCCTCCAAGGGAGAGAGAAAAAAACAAATCTGTGTTCATGCATGAAGCTTTTGAATTTAAACCTATGGCCATCAGTTGGAATCTCATTGCCCAATGCAGTGTTTTGATTTTATCTACAATAAGTCTGCCTCTTAGCATTTTAAAGATCAGAATTATGTTTCCCCTCAATTGTTTTTTAAAAATAAGATTGATTTCCATTAGCTTTTATCACAGCTTTGAGCTTCAACCCTTCAATATAATTTGCAGTTAGGGAGCCCCAAACTGGACACAGTATTTGAAATGTTGAACAAGAAAATTCTCTTTTTTCAAGAAAACAGGAATCAAATGGTAATATGGTCTGCTGCCCACATACTTACCTGGACCAAACTCCATACCCCCATCTCACCAGTTCTGGCCGGGCTCCACTGGCTCCCCATCACTGAATGGATCGACTTCAAGATCCTCACACTCGTGTTCAAATCCATTCACTCCCTGGCACCTCCCTACCTCTCAGACCTCTTCACTCCCCAATCCTCCGCTCGACTGGCACCGGCCTCCTGCTTGTCCCTCACACCCTCCGCTCCACCATTGGAGGTCGCGCTTTCAGCCACTACGCCCCAAAACTCTGGAACACTCTCCCTCAATCCCTCTGCCTTGCCCACTCTCTCCTTTCTTTCACGTCCTTCCTCTTCGATCGTGCTTTCGGCCACCCCACCACCCCCCACCCACTGTCAATCGCTCTGAGACACTACCATGAGTGGAAGGCACTAAATTAGGGCAAGTTGTTGGTGTAATATAGTGTTTGACTTTTGCAATCAACATTCTTTCCTTATTTTAAACACTTTAAATCTTCACTGTAAAATTAAAGCTTCTCACCATTCTTGTTCTTCAATCTCAAACCGATTCATTGAACTTTGCTTCCTGGGGGTTTCATTAACGTCCTGTACACGTTCACAGAAATATTAATTGAAAAATAATACGCCGATGGTTTATTTCCTCACCTGATCGTCTGCTGCATCTATTCATTTGGGCAGCAAAGTTAGTTTAAATACAATTTTAAAAGTTACAAATACTTGAAGCAAACTTACTTTTCACCATTTGTCTGTGTTATTATTTCTGAAAAGGATTTGCACCGTCTGTGTGTTTCTGTCTCTGTCCTGTGATGCCCCTCTCACCTGCCCCAGTGCACCTGTGCCCACCTGTCTCTCTCACTCTCGTTTCCTGGACGCCTCACTGGCGCGCGGTGCACTCTGGGGATTGTAGTTGGAGCCGGAGGTTCGGGGACAACAACTTCCGCGATGCTTCGCGGTCAACGCATGCGCAACGCAGTGCATCAGTTGTCGGCGTCGGAACAACCGCGGCACCGGCGCGGCCCTTCCTTCCCGTTGTTTGCCTCCTCCCTCCTCACACGGGACACCCCCAACACCCCCCCCGGGGCTGAGCGCGGGGGAGCAGCGCCCTGCAAACCCGGGTGACAGGTTACAGACGATTTTCACCTCAGGGCGCCGCCGCTGGTTGGCCTGTGGGGGCGTCACGTCGCATTCGGCGGCCTTCTGAATGGTGAAGCGGAACCATCAATCACAGCGACCCTAGCAACCGCCCTCCAGTCTCTGACAGCGAGAGAGCGGGCAGCCCGGGGCCAGCGGAGCGGAGAGAGCGGGCAGCCCGGGGCCAGCGGAGCGGAGGGAGCGGGCAGCCCGGGGCCAGCGGAGCGGAGGGAGCGGGCAGCCCGGGGCCAGCGGAGCGGAGGGAGCGGGCAGCCCGGGGCCAGCGGAGCGGAGGGAGCGGGCAGCCCGGGGCCAGAAGACCAAGAGATCGGTGAGTACAGAGATCAGAGATCCCGGGGACAGGCGGTCAGGGAGACGGGGACAGGCGGTCAGGGAGTCCGGGGACAGGCGGTCAGAGAGACGGGGACAGGCGGTCAGGGAGACGGGGACAGGCGGTCAGGGAGTCCGGGGACAACCGGTCAGAGAGCCCAGGGACAGGCGGTCAGGGAGTCCGGGGACAACCGGTCAGAGAGCCCGGGGACAGGCGGTCAGGGAGCCCGGGGACAGGCGGTCAGGGAGCCCGGGGACAGGCGGTCAGAGAGCCCGGGGACAGGCGGTCAGGGAGCCCAGGGACAGGCGCTCAGGGGGACTGGAGAGCAGAGAGCCCAGGGACAGGAGGTCCGAGAGCCCGGGGACAGGCGGTCAGAGAGCCCGGGGACAGGCGTTCAGGGAGCCCGGGGACAGGCGGTCAGAGAGCCCGGGGACAGGAGGTCAGGGAGCCCGGGGACAGGCGGTCAGGGAACCCGGGGACAGGAGAGCAGAGAACCCGGGGACAGGAGGTCAGAGTGCTCGGGTACAGGCGGTCAGGGAGCCCGGGGACAGGAGGTCAGAGATCCCAGGGACAGGCGGTCAGAGATCAGGGAGCCCGGGGACAGGCGGTCAGGGAGCCCGGGGACAGGCGGTCAGGGAGCCCGGGGACAGGCGGTCAGAGAGCCCGGGGACAGGCGGTCAGGGAGCCCGGGGACAGGCGATCAGGGAGCCCGGGGACCGGAGAGCAGAGAGCCCGGGGACAGGCGTGAAGGGAGCCCGGGGACATGCGGTCAGAGAGCCCGGGGACAGGCGTGAAGGGAGCCCGGGGACAGGCGGTCAGAGAGCCCGGGGACAGGAGGTCAGAGAGCCCGGGGACAGGAGGTCAGAGAGCCCGGGGACAGGCGGTCAGAGAGCCCGGGGACAGGAGGTCAGAGAGCCCGGGGACAGGAGGTCAGAGAGCCCGGGGACAGGCGGTCAGAGAGCCCGGGGACAGGCGGTCAGGGAGCCCGGGGACAGGCGTTCAGGGAGCCCGGGGACAGGCGGTCAGGGAGCCCGGGGACAGGCGATCAGGGAGCCCGGGGACCGGAGAGCAGAGAGCCCGGGGACAGGCGTGAAGGGAGCCCGGGGACAGGCGGTCAGAGAGCCCGGGGACAGGCGTGAAGGGAGCCCGGGGACAGGCGGTCAGAGAGCCCGGGGACAGGAGGTCAGAGAGCCCGGGGACAGGAGGTCAGAGAGCCCGGGGACAGGCGGTCAGGGAGCCCGGGGACAGGCGGTCAGGGAGCCCGGGGACAGGCGTTCAGGGAGCCCGGGGACATGCGGTCAGGGAGCCCGGGGACAGGCGGTCAGGGAGCCCGGGGACAGGCGGACAGGGAGCCCGGGGACAGGAGGTCAGAGAGCCCGGGGACAGGAGGTCAGAGTGCCTGGGGACAGGCGGTCAGGGAGTCCGGGGACAGGCGGTCAGAGAGCCCGGGGACAGGCGGTCAGAGAGCTCGGGGACAGGCGGTCAGGGAGCCCGGGGACAGGAGGTCAGAGATCCCAGGGACAGGCGGTCAGAGATCCCGGGGACAGGCGGTCAGGGAGCCCGGGGACAGGCGGTCAGGGAGCCCGGGGACAGGCGGTCAGGGAGCCCAGGGACAGGCGCTCAGGGGGACTGGAGAGCAGAGAGCCCAGGGACAGGAGGTCCGAGAGCCCGGGGACAGGCGGTCAGAGAGCCCGGGGACAGGAGGTCAGAGTGCCCGGGGACAGGCGGTCAGAGTGCCCGGGGACAGGAGAGCAGAGAGCCCGGGATCAGGCGGTCAAAGAGCCCGGGGACAGGCGGTCAGAGTGCCCGGGGACAGGAAAGCAGAGAGCCCGGGGACAGGAGGTCAGAGAGCCTGGGGACAGGAGAGCAGAGAGCCCGGGGACAGGCGGTCAGAGTGCCCGGGGACAGGAGAGCAGAGAGCCCGGGGACAGGAGAGCAGAGAGCCCGGGGACAGGCGGTCAGAGAGCCCGGGGACAGGAGGTCAGAGAGCCCGGGGACAGGCGGTCAGAGAGCCCGGGGACAGGCGGTCAGAGAGCCCGGGGACAGGAGGTCAGAGAGCCCGGGGACAGGAGGTCAGAGTGCCTGGGGACAGGCGGTCAGGGAGTCCGGGGACAGGCGGTCAGAGAGCCCGGGGACAGGCGGTCAGGGAGCCCGGGGACAGGAGAGCAGAGAGCCCGGGGACAGGAGGTCAGAGAGCCCGGGAACAGGCGGTCAGGGAGCCCGGGGACAGGCGGTCAGCGAGCCCGGGGACAGGCGGTCAGAGAGCCCGGGGTCAGGCGGTCCGGGAGCCCGGGGACAGGCGGTCAGAGAGCCCGGGGACAGGAGGTCAGGGAGCCCAGGGACAGGCGGTCAGGGAGCCCGGGGACAGGCGGT
Source organism: Callorhinchus milii (assembly GCF_018977255.1). Lineage (NCBI taxonomy): Eukaryota > Metazoa > Chordata > Chondrichthyes > Chimaeriformes > Callorhinchidae > Callorhinchus > Callorhinchus milii. The sequence continues at coordinate 51,547,105 of NW_024704746.1, forward strand.
CAGGGAGCCCGGGGACAGGCGGTCAGGGAGCCCGGGGACAGGAGGTCAGGGAGCCCGGGGACAGGAGAGCAGAGATCCCGGGGACAGGAGGTCAGAGAGCCCGCGGACAGGCGGTTAGAGAGCCCGGGGACAGGAGGTCAAAGTGCTCGGGTACAGGCGGTCAGGGAGCCCGGGGACAGGCGGTCAGAGATCCCGGGGACAGGCGGTCAGGGAGCCCGGGGACAGGCGGTCAGGGAGCCCGGGGACAGGCGGTCAGGGAGCCCGGGGACAGGCGGTCAGAGAGCCCGGGGACAGGCGGTCAGGGAGCCCAGGGACAGGCGCTCAGGGGGACTGGAGAGCAGAGAGCCCAGGGACAGGAGGTCCGAGAGCCCGGGGACAGGCGGTCAGAGAGCCCGGGGACAGGCGTTCAGGGAGCCCGGGGACAGGCGGTCAGAGAGCCCGGGGACAGGAGGTCAGGGAGCCCGGGGACAGGAGAGCAGAGAACCCGGGGACAGGAGGTCAGAGTGCTCGGGTACAGGCGGTCAGGGAGCCCGGGGACAGGAGGTCAGAGATCCCAGGGACAGGCGGTCAGAGATCAGGGAGCCCGGGGACAGGCGGTCAGGGAGCCCGAGGACAGGCGGTCAGGGAACCCGGGGACAGGCGGTCAGAGAGCCCGGGGACAGGCGGTCAGGGAGCCCGGGGACAGGCGATCAGGGAGCCCGGGGACCGGAGAGCAGAGAGCCCGGGGACAGGCGTGAGGAGCCCGGGGACAGGCGTTCAGGGAGCCCGGGGACAGGCGGTCAGGGAGCCCGGGGACATGCGGTCAGGGAGCCCGGGGACAGGCGGTCAGGGAGCCCGGGGACAGGCGGACAGGGAGCCCGGGGACAGGAGGTCAGAGAGCCCGGGGACAGGAGGTCAGAGTGCCTGGGGACAGGCGGTCGGGGAGTCCGGGGACAGGCGGTCAGAGAGCCCGGGGACAGGCGGTCAGAGAGCTCGGGGACAGGCGGTCAGGGAGCCCGGGGACAGGAGAGCAGAGAGCCCGGGGACAGGAGGTCAGAGAGCCCGGGAACAGGCGGTCATAGAGCCCGGGGACAGGCGGTCAGGGAGCCCGGGGACAGGCGGTCAGCGAGCCCGGGGACAGGCGGTCAGAGAGCCCGGGGTCAGGCGGTCCGGGAGCCCGGGGACAGGCGGTTAGAGAGCCCGGGGACAGGAGGTCAGGGAGCCCAGGGACAGGCGGTCAGGGAGCCCGGGGACAGGCGGTCAGGGAGCCCGGGGACAGGCGGTCAGGGAGCCCGGGGACAGGAGGTCAGGGAGCCCGGGGACAGGAGAGCAGAGATCCCGGGGACAGGAGGTCAGAGAGCCCGCGGACAGGCGGTTAGAGAGCCCGGGGACAGGAGGTCAAAGTGCTCGGGTACAGGCGGTCAGGGAGCCCGGGGACAGGAGGTCAGAGATCCCAGGGACAGGCGGTCAGAGATCCCGGGGACAGGCAGTCAGGGAGCCCGGGGACAGGCGGTCAGGGAGCCCGGGGACAGGCGGTCAGGGTGCCCGGGGACAGGCGGTCAGGGAGCCCAGGGACAGGCGCTCAGGGGGACTGGAGAGCAGAGAGCCCAGGGACAGGAGGTCCGAGAGCCCGGGGACAGGCGGTCAGAGAGCCCGGGGACAGGCGTTCAGGGAGCCCGGGGACAGGCGGTCAGAGAGCCCGGGGACAGGAGGTCAGGGAGCCCGGGGACAGGCGGTCAGGGAACCCGGGGACAGGAGAGCAGAGAACCCGGGGACAGGAGGTCAGAGTGCTCGGGTACAGGCGGTCAGGGAGCCCGGGGACAGGAGGTCAGAGATCCCAGGGACAGGCGGTCAGAGATCAGGGAGCCCGGGGACAGGCGGTCAGGGAGCCCGGGGACAGGCGGTCAGAGAGCCCGGGGACAGGCGGTCAGGGAGCCCGGGGACAGGCGATCAGGGAGCCCGGGGACCGGAGAGCAGAGAGCCCGGGGACAGGCGTGAAGGGAGCCCGGGGACAGGCGGTCAGAGAGCCCGGGGACAGGCGTGAAGGGAGCCCGGGGACAGGCGGTCAGAGTGCCCGGGGACAGGAGGTCAGAGAGCCCGGGGACAGGAGGTCAGAGAGCCCGGGGACAGGCGGTCAGAGAGCCCGGGGACAGGCGGTCAGGGAGCCCGGGGACATGCGGTCAGGGAGCCCGGGGACAGGCGGTCAGGGAGCCCGGGGACAGGCGGACAGGGAGCCCGGGGACAGGCGGTCAGAGTGCCCGGGGACAGGAGAGCAGAGAGCCCGGGGACAGCAGAGCAGAGAGCCCGGGGACAGGAGAGCAGAGAGCCCGGGGACAGGCGGTCAGAGAGCCCGGGGACAGGAGAGCAGAGAGCCCGGGGACAGGAGAGCAGAGAGCCCGGGGACAGGAGAGCAGAGAGCCCGGGGACAGGAGAGCAGAGAGCCCGGGGACAGGAGAGCAGAGAGCCCGGGGACAGGAGAGCAGAGAGCCCGGGGACAGGAGACTGTTGATCGGAGCCTCAAATTAGAGCTTAATTGAGTGTCGGGAATCGAGGAAATAGCAACGGGATTATTGGTAATCGGTCCCAGTGTCAACACCATATCATTGGAGAAAGATCGGCATCAGTCCACATCCGCAAGTCGCGTCTGCGGGCAGATGGGAGTGCTGAGCCTCACAAGGCAGTGTAGTCCAAGGGCTTGGCTGATTCCTGCAGTGGAGACACTGCTAAATTATTGTGAAACCAAGGAAACTGTGGCTTTGTGGTGGCTCTGAACCAATCATCCAATGTACCATAGCATTGTTAGCAGATAGCGGAGGTGCTGGGAAGATCTGTGATCTTAAGATGGCAGAATTGGTGATGGCTTAAACCAGGGGTGGGCAAAATACGGCCCGTGGGCCACATCCGGCCCGCCAAATTATTCTGTCCGGCCTGTCATTGTGCTTAGCAATAGAAAAAATTATAGTTCATTCAGTCCCAGAAAGGATCAGTTTTAAATGTGTCCCTTACGTTTCTTACTTTTGTCACAGCATCGATTTTTAATTGCTAGAGTTGTTAGTTTTTTTTCTCCACAAATTCTGCATTTCAATCAGACCGGGAACATCAGCCAGTCACGCTGCTTAGTTGTGCACACATTCCCTTAAGTGTTAATCAGGCTGACGTCAGAAATTTACGGATCGGCAAATTTTCAAACATGCGCGTGCGGCAACCACAGCTGATTCACGGTGTCAGCCACGGCGTGAGCAGCGTAAAGCCTTACCACTACTGAATGTCAATACTAACTAGAATTGATGTTCGCCATTAATACTTTTCACTGAAGAGGACATTCCTGTGATTTATCCATTTATTACTCGTTCGTATTTTTTGTGCGCCAATTTGGTATTTATATTACCCATAAACCGTGAATGTTAATTCAAAATGAGTTTATCAAAGAACCGGAAAGTGGACGCTGAAAGCCGAATATTCAACAAAGAATAAACTTCTAAATATTTTTTTGCCAGAGTGGGTGGAAAAACTGTGTGCTTAATTTGCAAAGAAAGTGCGGCAGTGCTCAAAGACTACGACTTAAATCGCCATTTTGAGAGCAAACTTGCTTGAAAATATAAGAAGCTTTCTGCCGAAGAAAAAGGAAAGAAAGCTAATGAGATGGTTGTTCGAATGCAAAAAGAGCAAAGCATTTTCACAAAACAATTTGCGTCCTAGGAAGAGATTACAAGAGTGAGTTAAGTGATTGTACACAAAATCGCCAAGAACAGCAAACCATTCTCTGAAGGAGATTTATAAAGGTATGTATGATTGACTCTCCCTCGATTTTATGTCCAGACGAGAAAAAACAGTTCAAGAACATTAGCCTGTCAAGGTGAACTATTGTGAGATGTGTCGAGGGTATCTCTGAGAACCTGTATCTGCAGTTAAAAAATAAATTAAGCAATTTTGCATGATTTTCACTGGCACTCGATGAAAGTTGTGATGTCAAAGACACAGCCCAGTTGATAATTTTTATTTGAGGTATCACCAAACATTTTGAGCTTAAAGAAGAATTGGCATCAGTGCAGTCAGTGAAAGATAGGACAACTGAAGAAGACTTTTTGGAGGCAGTAAATAAGTGTTTCTTAAAATTAGGAGTGGAATGGAAAAAATTGGTGAATGTGACCACCGATGGAAGCCCAAATCTGACAGGCAAAAATGTTGGGTTATTGAAAAGAATTCAAGATCAAGTCAAAGAAACAAATCCAGAACAGAATATTGTTTTCTACAATGCATTATCCACCAAGAGTTCCTCTGTAAGAGTGTTCTAAAACTAAGCAATGTCATGGACACAGTTACGAAAGTGGTCAACTACATTCAAACAAGAGGATTTAACCACAGGCAATTTGTAACTCTGCTTGAGGAATTGCAATCTGAGCATATGGATGTTCTGTATCACACGAATGTAAGATGGCTTAGTTTAGGAAAGGTCTTGAAAAGAGTGTGGGAACTGAGAGCAGAGATTGATTTATTTTTGGACATGAAACAAAAAGATTCGGATTTCCCACAGCTGAACGATACGAATTGGCTCTCGGATTTCGCATTTGCCGTTGATATCATGGGCCACATGAATGAACTGAATTCAAAACAGCAACGGAAGAGGGCTTGTGTGCACGATTTGTATTGCAGTGTCAAGTAATTTATAACAAAATTATTTATTTTATCGCGTCAGAGAGGAAACAGCCTGTTCGCCCACTTTCCAACTTTGCAGCAGATTACTGTTTGCGATCAAAACTTTAAAAAGTATACTTCGTCACTACTTGACTTACATGCCGCATTTTCTCGCCAATTCCAGGATTTCAATTTGATCGAAAATGACCTGTCTTTGGTCTATTCACCTTTCTCATTTGATGTTGACAAAGCCCCATTTGACCTCTAACTTGAGCTTATTGACCTGCAATGTGATCCATGTCTTGCGGAGCAATTCAAATCAGTGCTGCTACCCAGTGTTTACGCCTCTCTTAATGAATATACCTTTCAAAAAATAAAGGCTTGTGCCCGGAGGATGCTTGTCCTGTTTGGATCAACATACATATGGTTGGAGACATTTTCTGTGATGAAATTCAAAAACTTAAAACATAGATCGGCGATGACTGATGACCACCTTGCAGCAGTACTCCGCATTGCAACAACGGAGACGATGTCTGACTTCAATTGTCTGGTTAACATATATCAGCGCTTTCATTCTTCCCATTGAGTGAGCTTCTCACATTCTCATCAATATGTGACTAAATATCGAATAAATGTCTGCTCATTGAGTTGTTTTTATTTAACCTAATTTTAATGAATGTCAATTATATAGACTTTATTTTATGTACCAGTGTAAGAGTTGATTTTAAGCTATTATTAAGCATTTGGATCTATATTAAGTGTGTGACGCGCAAAGCTTAAGAAAACTCGTGAAGTGGCCCGCTAGTCAAAATAATTGCCCACCCCTGGCTTAAACTGTTGAGGGCCGATTAAAAAACGAAAGTCTAGTTCAGAGTATTCCTTCCATTGCTGGAAGTGGCCTCAATGCCTCTGGGTTGAGAAAGGAGAATAATCAATCCAAAATTCAAACTTGGTCACCAACCTTGCTGGAAGTGCACATTTGATGAGAAGAGAATTAGTGATGTGACTAACCAGCAAACACTAACTTTTGTGGCTCACTGATGAAGACTTAGATATATAGATCTATACAACTCATAACAAAAAAAATGGACTTTATAGGACTTTTCTGTGTGCAAATTGTCTCGTATATTGGCCTACATCTTCAGAGTTATTAACTTGACAGCAATTACCTGTGAAATGCTTTGAGATGTTTCAGAGTTATATGTGCTGTATCAAATCCAAGGATTTGGATTGGTAAGGTATTTTTAAATGTAAAATTGGTGATCTGAAGACCAGATGGAATTTGTGCAAAGTAGATTTTGCAACTGCTTCATGTACAGCTAAATTGTGCTGCATCTGCATGGTCGCTGAATGATTAGATGTAAATATCATTTAAATATGATGTAAATATCATTTACATCTGTATCATTCTCTAGCATTGAGCACAAGCTCAGAAATCTTTTAAAGAACAACTGGCTGAGATTGTGGAAAAAAAATCCTTTCTACCTGGGTCTAAGAACTCTGTTTGAAACAAACTTTGAATCTGAAGTATTTTTTCCAATTCAATTATTTTTCAGGTCATTGATGAGGGATTGGTTGTTTGATCTTTGTGCAGAATGATGACGCCCACCCCACGCCGGGGTTTTCTGAGCCAGTTCACGCATCACCATGCATCTGTCTTTCTGCTGACATTCGTCAGGTGAGGTTTGAGCACGATTTAGTTTAGACATTTTGATTTCCAGTGTTCTTGGGCTATTTCCTATTTCCTGATTTGGAAGCTTTCCATCACCTCCAACTCCGTTCATAGAGGATCTTAGAGACATAGTATTGTATTCAGTGACTCCACCTTTGAGTCAGAGCATTGCATATTGTGGCACCACTTCAGACAGAACATTGCACACTGTAGCTCTGTTTCAGAGAAGTTGCATTGCAATTTTGGCTCTGCTTCAGAGAAATAACATGCTGTACATGTTACATGCTGTAACTCAAATTCAGACCTGCAGTTGTCAGTGTAGCCTTTAAGCAGATGAAAGGTTCATAGAAACAAAGTTTCACTGCAGAAGGAGAAATCTTGTGGAAATATGGATTAATAATTGAGGGGAATGCATTTGTGGGAGCTGAGGGTTATCTGGAGGGTGGTGAAATGGTCGCTGTAATTCCGCTGTTTGGTTTCTCTTACAGTTATGCACTCTTCCATGCCACACGAAAGACCTTCAGCAATGTGAAAGTCAGTATCTCCAACCAGTGGATACCTTCCTTCCGTAACTCCACAACCATTGGTCTCCACCCAGATCAGGTACTAACTGACTGACAAGCTCTGATACAATCCACACCCTATTTTAGAACTGCAAGCTTGTGCCTTTCTCTTCTAGGAAGATACTTACAGAGCTTTGTGAATCCAATGGATAAATAATCAATAATAATCCTTGCATTTGATATAGTGCCTTATCGAATCATTGACATTCTATTTTAGGGAATCTATCTTTACCTTTGGGGTTGGAGAACTGAGGCTTTGCTTTCTAGATTTAGAACACAGATTTGGCATGAATCCTAAAAATGGAATTTTGAGGCAAAGTTCGTAAATTCTTAAAACAGAATAATGCAGATATTTGAAGCACAATTTACACCTGTATAGTGCCTTTCCTGTGAGGAGGGCATCCCAAAGTAATTCTGGCTGGGAACTGCAGATGAGGGTAGGAGCTGAGCAGGTGAGGAGGGGAAGAGGCGACTATAAAAGGATATGGAAATGAGCAAGAGAATTTGATAAGGCGACTTGTGTGAAGAACCACGGAAAAGAAAATAGAATGGGGCAAGACTGGAGAGATTCTAAAGTGTGGAGGAGGACCTTGTTTCAGTGATCATCAGCTTTCAACCATGTTTCCCAATACTCAGAAACTCACACCTAATATCCTTCCACAAAACCTCATTTCAATGGTGCCTTTGGCCACCTCCTTCCCAACTCAGGCTCTTATTTGAGAGGTTCTATGTGAAACGGAAATTGTAAAATTGTGAAATGTAAATAAAGTATAAATTGTTGTATACTCTGTGATTCTACAATTGTAGCAAGAAGCTCTATATGGTCAGAACATTAATCATTCACCAGTTAAGCAATTTGTATGTTTCTATTATTTTAAAGATTTGGAACAAAAATCACCTGTTTGCAGATGCGGCAGAAGCCACTCTCTTCCTTGGCTTCCTTGACACCCTTTTCCTCTTTGCTTATGCTGTGGTGAGTAAGATCATTTTGTAATAATCCATCACTTTGATGGGTGTAGCTTGCTTTCAGACATTTATGTTGCAAATCCTGACGTGTCCTGCAGCTCATGTCCTCTCCCACACTAGACTCTGTGAGCCGATCACTTCCATCTTCGCTTGGCTCCACTGGCTTCCCACCTCCACACCTCTCAAAGGATCAAATTCAGGATCCTCGTCCACAAAGTCTTGCTCTATTCTACCTCTGTGACCTCATGAATCCCGACTCCCACATCTATTCAGCAAGCAAGGGCCTTCTTCACGTCCCCTGCTGATCCACCCCACAGAGGATGAACTTTCATCCATTCTGCCCCTACTCTCTGGAATTCCATTCTGGAGTTCCTCTGCCTCGACCCTTCCTTACCCGTCTACAAAAACTGCCTAATCACATGTCTTTTTTACTGTGCTTTTGGCCAAGTTCCAATCCCTTTCAGCTCCTCCTTCCCCCCCCCCCAGTTTTGGCGCCCAGTCAGCTGTGTGAAGTTCTCAGAGACGTCCTACAGATGTTCTAGACATTGTTTAAATGTAAATTGTTGTCATGAAATACTGTAGCTTTGTGTTGTTCTGTGTCCTGTATTAGTTGGTTCTCTTCACTTCATTGCCTCCTCCCAACCTCTGCCACATCACCTTGCACGATTTAGAGTGAGACGCTGGAGTTCCTCGTCCATGTCTTGGCTGTTTTGTGAACAACTACAATTGTATGCAGGGTGACAGGCATGACGTGACCTGTTGCGGGGAGATCCAATATCAAGTGTGCTTCTCCTCTCCTTGATGGAAATGGAAAGGGAAAAGGCCTTTCCCAGTGGTACTCAGCTTTGATGCTTGTAGAACTCACCTTTTTGTTTCTCTTCCAAGGGCTTGTATATCAGTGGATTTTTTGGCGATCGTTTAAATCCACGCCTGATTCTTTCATTTGGAATGTGTTTATCTGCTCTTGTCGTAAGTACACATTTGCTTTTACAAAGTGTCTTTCCTTTCTCTCTTTTTGGTCAGCCAAGTATCTGACACATGCAGAAATCCATCATCATCCAAACCAAGCTGAGATTTCTATGCATCCCACCTATACAGGAAATTCCAGAGATAATTTGTTGGAATGGAATGTGCCCTCTCTCCCTGGTGGGACGCATTTGATGACCTAATTCCAGAAAGTATGAGGCAAAAGCCGAGACTTGGGGACCCCCGAGTGTGCATGGGGTACTGCTGGAGTTTAACAAGCTAAAACCGTACAGTGTGCCATTGATATCGCTGTCTGACAAGCTTTCCCGCTGCTTGTCCAGCTTGGACCACTACTTGTTTGGGCTTTGTCTTGCGGGGTTAACAGTGGGATGATTCCCTGCCCCCAATGACTGGTCTGCCATTCCAAGTCCTGCCAATGAGCCAGGCTGGCTGTTCTGTCATCAGCAGATGCCCTGGAACACTGCGGAACCGCGCACAGTTTGATTATTGGGGTGGATATCTGAAAGAGAATATAGTACTATCCTTTTTTCCTCTCCTGGGTGTTGACATCCGCTGGGGTAGGTGTTGAAAGATGGGGGTGGTTGGGGGACAGTGTTTATGAGTGGCGTTTGTGGTATGCTTCCCCTTGTGGTTTAAAGACACTCTTGTTTTTCCAGATGTTTCTGTTTGGCACGGTCTTGGAGTGGTTTCATCTCTATAACAAGTACCTATACTGTTTTCTCTGGATTCTGGTTGGATTGCTGCAGTCCACAGGCTGGCCCTGTGTCGTTGCTATCTTGGGCAACTGGTTTGGAAAGGCTGGGTATGTACCTCTGTTCAATTCGATTCCCATTTCAAATTTGCTCCAGGAGATCCCTTACTTGATACAATAGCCTGGCGGAGTGGTAGAACTTTCATCTCTGAATCAGATGATTGTGGGTTCAAGTCCCACGTCGGTACTTGGAATCACATAGTCTTCTAAGCTGACACTCCTATGCAGTGCTGGGGGTGTGTTGCATTATCGGAGGCACCATGCTTTGGGTGAAACGGTAAACCAAGGCCCTGACTGCCTGTTCAGGTTGACATTAAAGATCCCATGAAGCTATTTTAAAAGAGAAGGAGGTTTCTCTCTCCAGTGTCCTGGCCAACAATCCCCCAAATACAATTGGTCGCTAGCTCCATGGTTGTTTGTGGGACATTGCTGTGCCCAAAATTGGCTGCCACGTATCGCCTCAAAAAATATATAGTCAATCCCCTTTACAGAATATCCTGTGAAGCACTTTGAGATGCCTCGACGACGTGATAAAGCGTAATATCAAATGGATTATTATTAATATTAAAATTATCCAAATAACTCCATAAGGTTCAATCTTGGAACCCATTTCTATCTTTAAGAAAGGACGGTTTTAAAGATGTTAGAAAGCATTCTAGTCGCAAAAATGTAATTCCTCCTGTTCCAGGAAATACATCCTGCCTTAGAAGAGAATTCTATTCTCTTGTTCACAATTATCTTTGGGACATTAGTTCCCACAGGTCAGCCTGATGCAATTCTGGTTACCAGAAGGAATTTTCCATTCACAATTTAGAAATATTTATTCAGAAATTCTGCTTGAAATCAGTTTTTGTAACCATTTTCTATGATCCATTTTTTACACACTTATTGCTGCCTTTCAATTGGAGGCTTTTTCAGAAGTTTAAAAGGTGCTGAATGCTGTGTGCTTTACCAGGCGTGGCTTTCTGTTCGGGATCTGGAGCGCCTGTGCCTCTGTGGGGAACATCCTTGGAGCATTCCTTGTTGCCTCTGTCCTAAAGTTTGGCTATGAGGTAGGTTTGGGCCTTAATGCGGAATTTGTACCTGATGAATGATCCACTGCTTCTAAAAAAAAATGTGTTCAATAGCGGTATGCGGGAATCACTTTGTAATCGTGAATACTGCAGAGGGCTCAGTGTCTTTCAAGGGTGTGTCAGGTGTCAGCTTGCCTCAGTTGGTCGCGGTCTTATCTCTGTCCAGCATTGATGCTTGGAGCTCATAGTCTAGGCTACATTTCTGGAGGTGGCATTCTTTGCATGAGATGTTAAACCGAGGTCTCGTCTGCCTGTTTAGGTGAATGTTAAAGATTCTGTGGCACACTCAAAGAGGAAGTTTCTCTCTCCTGGTGTCCTGCCAATAATCCCTTTACAACTGTTTGTGAGACATTGCTGTGCACTAATTGGTTGCCAGGTTTGCTTCAGATACATTCACCTCACTTCACAGTGAATCCTATGAAATGCATTGAGACATCCTCCCCTAATGTAAAACACTATTTCAAATCAAGGATTATTATTCTTTATTATTTGTTTATTTGGCTGGAGCTCCACTGTGCTTGTGTATAAAGGCAGTGTAACGTCCAGCTGCCTCTAGCCCCACTCTGCAGGTATTGTTTGTTCATGATGTCCTCAATCAATCTTATGTCTGCATTGCATTTGAATATGGTTCCTGGCCCTTGGGATTGAGCACCAAGATCAGTATCGAGGAGCAGGAAGGATTTGTCATCTCTATACTGATGAGTGACGATGAAGGTAGCAGTATAGAGATGAGGCTCAATGAAGGTAGCAATCAATGCCTACATTCACTATAAAAACACTTGTCTCAAATGCCTGCACTATCAGCACGCTTCAACTGGTGGCGCTGCAGAGTTTGTATCTATGCCAATTCTCTGTAATAATAATAATCCTTGCATTTGATATAGCGCTTTTCACGTCTTCTAGATGTCTCAAAGCGCTTCACAGAATATACTGTAAAGTGAATTGACTGTATATTTGTGGGCGAACACAGCAGCCAATTGTGCACAGCAATGTCCCGCAAACAGTGGTAGATTGAAAATGACCAATTTATTATTGTTTTTTTGTTTTGGAGGGATTATTATTAGGCGTACTGTACAGCCACTCGAGATTATTACCACAGCCTTGTAAAATTGACCTGTTGTTCAATCCCGGGAAGAAGAATATGAAAAATGACCAATCATCCCACCAAACTTCGCCACTCTCAGAAATTCATTCTCCCATCATGGAATACAATTGTATTGTGAATATTTTCCTCCCAAATATCGTTCATAACTCCTGATATTAATTTTTTTGTTTTACGGTGGTCCTTTGAGCATTCATAACTTCATCCTGGAGTCCCAGCACTTTAGCCCCACCTTTGAAGCACATCTTAACTCCTTCTTTGTGACCATGTTTTTTTTCTGCTTTTCCCCCAACTCCTTCCTCAGCTCCCCACCCCACCAAAGCTCAGGCTCCTAGGCTCTGAGAAGTACTTTGATAAATCCTCTCGATGTGCAAGCAGCTATATAAATGTAAAAATATTTTTGGTTAAGTACCCTCAAACTAATGAAGCATTTCCCCATGTCCATAAGAAATTATTGTTTGGAAACCTAAACCCATGTCCTTTTGTTAACCTTTCCGGTAACCCATTTAGCTCATTAATAATAATAATCCATTCATGTGTCATTGCCCCCAAACCTCAATGTCTCCAGATGCTTCACAAGTAATTGCTCATTTTTGTTGTGTGGTGACCGTGTATTTTCTAGGCAAATGTAGCAGTCAATTGGCATACAAATTGCAATGAAATGAATATCCTGTTTACCAAACTCACATCCTTGTGACTCAGAGTTGAGCGTGCAACTAACTGAACCAGGCTGAAACTTACTGACGAGCCAAGATTTGGGTACCCCAAAATGAGCATTTGGATACTGCTGGAACTCATTAGCACCATGTAACTTGCCATTACGAACAATGACAAGCTTCGTACTGGTTGTCCATCAACAACAACAAATTACATTTGTGTATCACTACCCAATCTGTTTTACATTGCTGGATTAAGGAGCCAGGTGGAAATAATTCCTGCGCCTGGTGACTGATCTGCTCCTCCCAGGTATTGCCGACAAACCATGTTGGCTGTCACTGAAATTACTGACTGTCCAGCACCTTTGGACGTCCTCCTGATGTGAAAAGCGCTATACAAATAGAAGCGATCCTGGAGATGCTGGCTTGTCTGTCATCAACAGTGGCTTGGAAAACCGTGAACCTGTCTGGCTAACGTATTGGAAGATCAAGACTTCCACAGATGCAATTCAATTCCCACAATACATTGGCAGGCATATCGAATTGGAGACCACTCAGCTTCAAATAGGTCATGCTAAATCGTGGCTCTTGTCAGCCTGGCTCACCTCTGTGTCACAAGGTTGTGTATTCAATCACCTTTGTAAGGTCTTTGAACTCAGAATTTAGGTTAACACTTCAACACAGTGCCAGGGGAGCGCTGCGTTGATTTCTTCTCTATAGATTTGTACTGATTCGTTGCATTGCCCAGAATTCCATACATGTGAGCATTGAAAGTGACATGTCCATTACTTATTAACCTCATCTCCTGTTGAATTCATTGCAAACTTTTCTTCCATAGTTACTATTTGTAACACTGTAAGTGTTGCAATACATTTCCAATGTGACTGCTCAATTGTCTAACCATTCTAAATCTTACATCAATCTTTTGCTTTTGTGCATTCATGTTCTTCAATGCCACCATGTGCAGTCACAGCATAAGTACTTTGTGTTCTTTGACCTGGTAAATTAGAACATGGTTTATAGAAGGAAGGTGCTGGCCATGTAATGACTGGCACACTTTTAATGCTCAAGCACAGTACAATTTAAAACAAAGGTGTCTGGGAAATGTTACCGGGAAATTTCTGCTTTCAGTCTGCTCTGTGAATTGTAGGAACAATTAGGTCAAGGATTGGAAAAGACTTAACTTCTGTTTCAAGAGCTACTTAAGTCGGCTATTCCAAGGCCTGTGCCTGTGTTGTGAAGTTGTGTGTAGACCAGGAGTTTCCTGGTGTCATCTCGCACGTGTTCAATAAAAACAAGAGAAAGGAGCGATATTTACCACAGTTTAAACATTAGAATTTATATTTTTATTTTGAGATGCAGGAAATACTTTGTGCATCTGACTTAGTTTTCAATTGTAGAAAATAACTACACAGTTCTATCGCTCCTTCCTCTTGTCTTTTTGATCATGCCCAAGATCGCCACCTAGTGGTGATTGACCAGTTGGCGATCCCTGGGGAAGATCTTTTGCAGTTCTTATGATGTAGCTAATTCTCTTTGCCACCTCTCTTATAGTATGCCTTTCTGGTGACCAATGCACTGTTGTTTGCTGGGGGAGTGGTGGTGTTTTTTGGATTGTTGAGTTCCCCAAAGGAAGTAGGTAAGTGCAGAAGTTAAGAAAAGAGCACACATCCAAGAAAATAGTAACTCCATCGGTGCGTTGTTTCACTTCATGGCCATGATGACATAAACAACAGGTTCCTTTGTATTATTTACATTTAGTGTACTTTAGACCTGAAAAGTTGACAAACATAATCCTTTGCTTTTGGCAGGATAGCTGAGGTTTTTTATCTTAAATGCTTATCAGGTATAAATTTTCTTATGAAAAAGTATTCGCTTCAATTTACATTTCCACATTTTATGTGCACCTCCCTAGTTATACCTACTCCCATACAAATAAATACACACGCAATATATATTACTGTAAAAATATTTCATTGAGAGTTAGAAGGAAAACCGGTGGTGATGGGAGATGTAGCCTAAGTTTGATCAGGAGCTCACCCTAAGCTTTAAACGCCAGCTGTTATAATAGTGAAAGGCTTTACAACAGGAGCTTTAGACTTCTGTGCAGGGACACTCCCTGGAGTATTATTGTTTTATGTGCAGATAATATTAACCTTTTTACACAAATGCATGTATTCAAAAGATGCACATCCTCAGTGAGTGTGGGGTCTACACATCAAAGTAACCAAAGTTATATTGGTATCAACTGCATAATTCCTCTCTTGTTCAGTGAGACTGAAAATCCTGTTGATGTTGTGTTTAGCGACATTGGCAATACGCGATTATAATCCCTCAAGAATTTCAGATCACTGATCTCCGTCGTGTGACTTGCTGTTGATGCACACATTACAGCAAATTGTACTTGTAAATTTCATCTGATAACAGCCTCGCCTCAATAGCTTTGCCTCAAAGAGGATCTGAATCATCTTTCCAAGAACCTTGACTTTCACCAGTTTGTTCCTATTGTGTTAGATGGACCTCTCAGCGACAGTATCCACAATACATTAAATAAACTATATCCTCTTTGAATCCATGCTAAAGCTATATTTCAAAATTAAATATTTGAAGTGAGGCATCAACCCAATGTAACTGGAATCAGCACAGGAGATAGTCTTCCAGCGCCTTAGGACGTCCTCCCGACGTGAAAGACACTATACAAATTTAATTTTGTTGTTGTTGTTAGAAGAGAGAGACTGGTCTATTGTGTAACTGCTTTGAAAGCTTCCATGGAAGGTATAACTTGGCATAGGGTATAGCATAGAGTTGTGATTTTGTTAACCTACTGTTAACCTATTTTGTTAACCGCTTCTGTAGGCTAGACAAATGAGAAGCTTCAATACATCCGCTTTGTGGAGTCCTGTTAGCTTAGTGTTTAGAGCACTCGCCTCGCAAGTGAGAGGCCCTGGGTTTGATTTCTGGGCAGGGCGAAACGTTGGGCAAGTTTCCTTACTTCACACGCCTCTGTTTACCTAGCAGTAAATGGGAAGCCAGTTGTTAGTCGATTGGCAGATTGCTTTTCCAGGGGTAATAATCCCTTTAAAAATACAATAATAATAAAAAAAACTTGGTTACTTAATCCATGACTGTTTGTGGGAAACTGCTGTGCGCAATTGGCTGTTGCGTTTCGCCCACAAAATACACAGTCACTACACTTTACTATGCCGGGCAGTCCTTTGTGTTGTGCATTTTTCATGTAGGATCCACATGTTAGTCACCGCCAAGTCCCCACGCCCTTGAAATGCTTTCCCAGGTGGGGGAGGGGAGGGCAGGGGTGGGAGTTGGCCCAACATTTAACGAGGGAAGGGAGGTAGGGGGAGAATGGGCCCCCTGTACTGAGTAATTGGTGCTAAAGCGCCCCATTTGACGGCCTGTTTGTAGACACATTTCAAGATCAGGAAATGTCTCATCTCCAGAAACAATACTAATGCTTGCCTTCAATTCAGCTTATAGCACTACAATGGCTGAGAACATTTTGCTGTCAATGGCTGTCAAGTGTAGTGACTGGGTGTCTCTAGGCAAACATATGGCATCCTCTCTGTAGAGTCTTCTAGAGCACTGAATTCCTGGGCAAGGCAAAATCTTAGGCAAGTTTCCTTACTTCACTCACCTATGTTCACCTAGCAGTAAGAAGGAACCCAGTTGTTAGTCGACTAGCAGATCACTTTCCAGAGGTAATAATGCTGCCTCCCCCCAAAAAATTGGGTCACTCAATCTACGACTGTTTGTGAGACACAGCTGTCAGCTGCCGCGTTTCACCTACAAAATACAGTCACTCCACATTATAGTATGTCCTGTGAAGCGCTTTGAGACGTCTCAACAACGTGATAAGGTGCTGCATCAAATGCAAGGATATTGTTATGAGGGGATAAGCAATAAGTAGAACACCTCATCTTTATTCACAGTGGGTTACCCTTTAAAGAAATCATGCTGTATGTACACACCACGTCCAGCGAGTGGTTGGAATATGAAATTCTCTGGCACAAACTACAGTTGAAGCAGATCTTCCAAAAGGAAAATAAATAGATAGAACAATATGAAATTATATATGGAGAGATCAGCAGAATTGGATTAGATCAGGTGGCTAATATGGAAAAAACATCAGTGCAGACATGAATGGTCTGTTTCCTTTCAAAGCCTGGCTCAGTGGTAGCCCTCGCAACTCTGAGTCAGAATGTTGTCGATCAAGACCCACGTCAGGATTTGGAATCACTTAGTCTAAACTGATGCTCCAATGCAATGCTGGGGGGTGTTGCATTATCAGATGTGACGTTCTTCACATCAGATGTTAAACCGAGGTCCCATCTGTCTGTTCATGTGGATGTGAAAGATCCCATGGCACTTTTCAAAAAGAGAAGGGTGTTTCTCCCTGTGCCATGGCCAACATTGCCCCAGTTAAAATTGGTCACTCAATCACATTTCGCCTACAAATACAGTCAGTCAATTCACTTTTACATGATGTCCTGTGAAGCACTTTGAGCTGTCCAGACAAACTGATAACAACACCAACAAAATTACATTTGTAAAGTGCCTTTCACATTGGGAGGACGTCCCAAGGCCTGAACAGTCAGGGATTAGGATCCAAGCATGGAGGGCAGGGATCGGATGGGTGAGGGTAAAGAGGTAGGAGGTTCGGCTGAAGGCACAGCCAAAAAGGAGATTGAGTCGTGCCTTGAAGGAGGCAAACGAAGGAGCGAGGCAAAGTGATTGTGGGATAGAGTTGCAAAGGTCAGAGAAGCTGAAAGCTTGGCCGCCGATGGTAGGGCAGCCAGGCTTTATGATAAGGCTTTATACCAAATGCAAGGATTATTATTGTTAAATGTAACATTCTATGATAACATACACTCTGGGCGTGCACTATATAGTCATACTGACAAACCTTGGTAAATGTTTATATTACAGGGTGTTGAGATCTTACTTGTGCAGGTACATTTCATTGATATTGAATGTGTTGAGTCCTTTTCTGCTCTTATAATAATATAAATAAGCCTTGTATTTGATATAGCTTCTTATCATGTCGATGAGACGTCTCAAAGCGCTTCTCAGAATGTATTGTAAAGTGGATTGACTGTGTATTTTGTGGGCGAAACGTGACTTCCATTTGCGGACAGCAGTGTCCCACAAATGGGTGTGGATTGAGTCAATTATTTTTTGATGGGATTATTACTTCGGAAAGCAAAATCAACTAACAACTTGGTTCCTACTTATTGCTAGGTAAACAGAGAGAGGTGTGGAGTAAGGAAACTTGCCTAAGGTTTTGCCCCGCACAGGAGTCAAACCCAGGTCCCCTCACTTGCGAGGCGAGTGTGCCAACCACCACACTACAGGACTCCTGGGGATTATCATCCCCGGAAAGTGATCCACTAATCAAGTTATACTGTGATTCCCCATGTGATAAAAATCTTGTAGAGGAAAGTGAGAGCTTCCTGAGTTCAGCTGTGGAACACTCCGATTTCCACTTGTGATCTATCACTGAAATCTCCTGTCCCAAATTACATCACTTCTATTACTATTTTGTGGGCAGACAAGCAAATTACAAAGGAGAGTTGCTGTGACTCTTGAGATTGAAATTGCTGTGGACCTGAGCTGTAAAACACTTCTGCCTTTAATCTTAATTCTACTTTTCTGAGCTGAACTCCTGAACTGAACCTGCAAATTTATTTTCCTCCCCCATCGCAATGAAACACATAATTGTACTTACAGGATTAAATATTTGTAAACTTGCAGGTTTATCATTTTATTTACTAATCCTTCCCTTTCCTTCCCATGATCCGCTTACCAGGTCTTCCTGCACCAACCGAGGATGAAGACAACACCACTGCCCACAGAAATGAGTACCTGGACCAGGAGGTTCGCAGACCACTGATGGATAACTCCTTTGCTGAGGATTATTGCGAGAGAAATCACACAGTCCAGGAGAGCTCCACAGCAAAGCCTCCACCCATTGGCTTCCTGCAGGCCTGCTGCCTGCCAGGGGTGTTGCTGGTGAGATGTTCTTGAAGTACTATGTTCTGGAGTTATATTGTGATTTCCCATGTGATAAACATTAAATTTTTTAGTTTATCAAAGTTGGGAGCACTCTTGCCTCTGGGTGAGAAGATTCTGAGCCTGAGCTCCGGGTCTTGGCTGATATTCTTATCAATTATCAGAGATTCCGACCTTCAGAAGAGAGTTGAAACAAGTCTTGTAAGACCATTTCTCCTGAAAATGTAAGATTTGGTTTGAAGACTGTTTTACAGGCTAATTTTTGTGTAATTTCTGACCTCTGTTCTGTGGGAATGAACATTTTGCAACCTGAACTGCAAAATCAGAGGTCTGAAATTCCTCCTGGTCCTTGTCTTGTGGACATTGTCTTAAAATTTAGCATTATTACTTATACTTTTTCTATTTGGAAGCAGTTTTCTTTGCAGTTTTTTTTAAATAAAGGCTTCCAAACGAAGCCTAAATTTGACAGTTTTCTCTAAGTCTGTACATTGTTGAGGTTTCAAACACTTTGACTCGGACCATCAAGAACCATGAGACGTCTGACTTAATCTTTCTTTTATAAACTGGTTGGTAATGATTCTATAGCTCTGATTAGAAAGCTTGGTCTGTTTGCATTGGTTTAAAGTGAATGGGTTTTTTTTCAGTACTCACTTGCCTATGCCTGTGTGAAGCTGGTGAATTATTCATTCTTCTTCTGGCTGCCCTTCTACCTGCACAGCAAATTCAATTGGAAGGAGGAGGAGGCAGACAGACTATCCATCTGGTACGACGTTGGTGGAATTCTAGGTACTTTGGTTCATTGCAAGATTAAAGTGTGTCAGGAATGCAGAAAAATAATAATAATCCTTCTTTTGGTACAGCGTCATTCAGGTTAGGCGGACGTGCAAAAACACTTCGCAGCATTTGCTGTAAAGTGGATTGACTGTATTTTGTGGGTGAGGCGCAGCAGCCAGTTGTGCACAGCAATGTCCGACAAACAGCCGTGGAGTGTGAACAATTTTATTTCGGGGATGATTGACCAGGACACAGGGAGAAGAGAATCTTTAACATTCACCTCAACGGGTAGACTGTGCAGATTTGATCTCTGGCCTGGATTATTCTCTTTTAAACATCCCGATTGTTGCTGCAGCCTTCCAGGCAAGTGCACTTGACATTCTCACCTGCCTTTATGAGAAGTGTTCCCATAGCATAGCGGTTAGCAAGAGGACCTGCTTTAGTGCAAGACGACACCTTAGGCAAGTTTCCTTACTCCACACGCTTCTGTTTATCTAGCAGTAACTAGGAACGTGGTTGTTAGTTGATTGGCGAATCGCTTGCCAGAGGTAATAATCCCTCAATCCACGACTGTTTGCGGGACACTGCTGTGTGAGATTATCTGCCACTTTTTATCCACAGAATACACAGTCAATCCACTTTACATTTACACTTTACAGTTCGATTTCCTTACTCCACACACCTCTGTTTAACTTGCCATAAGTAGGAATCCAGTTGTTCATCGATTGGAGGATCACTCTCCAGGGCTAATAATCCTTCCAAAAACAACACACAAACAAAAAAAACAAAAATTTAGTCATTCAATTCACTACTGTTTGTGGGACACTGCTAAGCGTAATTGGCTGCCGCGTTTGGCCCACAAAATTCAGTCAATCCATCCAGTTAATCCTAGCATTTGCTTTAGCACCTTATCACATCTTCGAGAATCTCAAAGCGCTTTACAGAATATATTGTAAAGTGAATTGACTGCATATTTTGTGGGTGAAATGCGGCAGCCAATTAGGCACAGCAGTGTTCCACAAACAATCGTGGATTGAAGTGACCCAATTTATTATTTTTTTAAATTATTCCCCTGGAAAAGCGATCTGCCAATTAACTAACAACCGGGTTCCTACTTACTGCTAGGTAATCAGAGGCACGTGGAGTAAGGAAACTTGCCCAATATTTCACCCTGCTGAGAATCAAACTCAGGCCTCTCGCTTGCAAGTGCTCTAACCACTGAGCTACAAAACTCTACCTTCTGTGAAGTGGTTTGAGACGTCTCAGTGATGTGATAAGGCAATATATCAAATGCAAGGATTATTATTATGATTTCTATTCAGACCATTCTGTTGAAGCCAACACACTGCAGTGCTAGATAGTATAATAATAATAGTAATAATAATCCTTGCATTTGATATAGCACTTTTCACGTTGGGAGGACGTCCCAAAGCGCTTCACAGAACACACTGTAAAGTGAATTGACTGTATATTTGTGGGCGAGCGCGGCAGCCAATTGCGCACAGCAATGTCCCACAAACAGTCGTAGATTGAAAATGACCAATTTATTATTGTTTTGTTTTTTTGGAGGGATTATTATTTAGGCGTGTGGAGTAAGGAAACTTGCCCAAGATTTCGCCCTGCCTGGAATTGAACTCAGGTCTCTCGCTTGCAAAGCGAGTGCTCTAACCACTGAGCTACAGGACTCCACATCTCCTCCGTGGCCTTGCTCCTCCCTACCTCTGTGACCAGCTAATGCCATAGTAACCTGTCTGCTCTCTCTGCTCAGCAGGCTCCGCTCAGCAGGCTCCAGGTTCCCCACCCGGCCCACCCCACCATCAGCGGTTGGGCCTTCATCCTCTCTGCCCCCACCCTTTGGAACTCAATCCCACAGTTCCTTCGCCTTGCTCCCTCCCTTGCCTCCTTCAAGGCATGTCTCAAGACCCTCCTCTTCGACTGTGCATTTGACCACCCTCCTACCCCTCCACCCTTCCTGATCCCAACTCCCTGTTCAGGTACAAATCCCTGACTATACAGCACCTTGGGACATCCTCCTGATGTGAAAGATGTAATTTGTTGTAAAAGTTTCAGTTAAAAATCCTCCTCGATTTCCTATTCTCCCTTATCTGGAGTCCTGTAGCTCAGTGGTTAGAGCACTCGCCTTGCAAGCGAGACACCTGGGTTCAACTCCAGGCAGGGTGAAACCTTGGTCAAGTTTCCTTACTCCACATGCCTAATAATAATCCCTCCAAAAAAACAAAGCAATAATAAATTGGTCATTTCAATCCACGACTGTTTGTGGGACATTGTTGTGCGCAATTGGCTGCCGCGTTTCGCCCACAAATATATAGTCAATTCACTTTATAGCATATTCTGCGAAGCGCTTTGAGACGTCGAGAAGACATGAAAAGCACTATATCAAATGGAAGGATTATTATTATATTATTATCTACCTCTGTGAGACCACACTCACTTTGTTCAATTCCTACTTGATGCACTGCCTCCACTTTGAATCGTTCAGTGGTTTATCCTCCTTTCCTCCCATGGTCATGTGCAGCGTATCGGAGTCCTGCAGCTCAGTGGTTAGAGCACTCGCTTTGCAAGCGAGAGACCTGAGTTCAATTCCAGGCAGAGGGCGAAACCTTGGGCAAGTTTCCTTACTCCACAGCCTAATAATAATCCCTCCAAAAACAAAAACAATAATTAAATTGGTCATTTTCAATCTACGACTGATTGTGGGACATTGCTGTGCGCAATTGGCTGCCGCGTTCGCCCACAAGTATACAGTCAATTCACTTTACAGTGTGTTCTGTGAAGCGCTTTGGGACGTCCTCCTGACGTAAAAAGTGCTATATCAAATGCAAGAATTATTATTATTATTGTTATTACCTCAGGGCTCTATCTTTCGACCCCTCTTTTTTATCTACGTACCTTCTCTTGACAATATCTGCAAACATGGGGTCAGTTTCTATATACATATGGATGACACCTCTATCAACTTATCCTTCTTGTCACAATCTCAGTGATGTGTTGGCCACCTGCCTGTCAGATATCAAGTTGCATTTATATAGCGCCCTTCACGAGAGGCTGCATCTTGGAGTGCTTAACAGTGGCGGAGCCTGACGCAAAGCCGGGGCAAGGGGTGGGGTGACTTTAAGCACAGTCGAAGGTCTTCAGGCAAGATCTGAAAATGGCGAAGGAGCGAACAAGGCGGAGGGATCGAGGGAAAGAGTTTGGGGGCATAGTAGCTGAAAGCTAGTCTGCCGATTGTGGACGAATGGGTTGAGTGATAAGCAGCAAGCTGGAGCCAGCTGAGTTGAGCCAGCGGTTGGTGGAGTGAGGAGTAAGCACATCAGAGAGTTAGGGAGGTGCCAGTCATGAATGAATTTGTAGACGAGTGAGAGGATCTTGAAGTCAATGCGTTTTCTGATGTGGAGCCAGTGGAGCCTGGCGAGGACTTGTGTGATGCCAGAACAGAGTTTAGAACGGGTTAGTGTACGGGGGTGGGGGGTGAAGTTTTGCATTAATGCCTGGCCAAGTTTTGCATTAAGGCCAACTTTCTGCAGCTTATCATGGACAATATGCTCTGCCAGCATCTCCTCACTTCCAGTTCTGATCTCCTCAGTTTCAGTTTATCTCTGACTCACCGAACCAACGCCCAATCTCTGCAGTTGGTTCAATCTTCAGATGGCCCTCGTTCTCCACTTTCCTCCCATCTCATGGTCTCATTGTAGCTCAGCGGTTGGAGCACTCGCCTTGCGAGCGAGAGACCTGGGTTTGATTCCCGGTCAAAGCGAAACGTTGGGCAAGTTTCCTTACTCCACATGCCCCTGTTTACCTAGCAGTAAGTAGGAACCCGGTCGTTAGTCAATTGGCGGTTTGCTTTTCCGGGGCTAATAATTTCTTCAAAAAAAAAAATTGGTTACTGAATCCACGACTGTTTGTGCGACACTGCTGTGCGCAATCTGCTGCCGCATTTCGCCCACAAAATTTACAGTCAATTCACTTTACAGTATATTCTGTGAAGAGCTTTGCGATGTCTCGAAGACACGATAAGGCGCTATATCAAATGCAAGGATTATTATTATTATTTTCTCTGCTGCATCGCCCGCCTCTGCCCCTATCTCACACCAAATAGAACAGAAACCTTTCTCACCTCCCACTTTGATTTCTCCAATGTGCTCCTCACTGGTCTCCCAGTTCCACCATCCACAAGGTGCAGCTGATACAAAACTCGGCCACCCATATCCTCACCTGCACCAAATTCTGCATGCTCATCACTGCATTCCTTGCCAGGCTCCCTACATCTCAACAGATTGATCAAGGTCCTCACTCACACATACAAATCCCTTAATGTCCAATCACTCCCTGGCCTCTCTGTGCAGTTTGTTCCCTGCTCATCAGTAACACAAGCTTGCTCTTATTTACTCAGGAACAAAAGCCTGCTGCTTCTCCCTCGACCCCTCTGCGTCACCATCGGTGGCTGTGCCATCAGCTATCATACTCCTTGTCTCTGAAACTCCTTGCTTAGCTCTCCACTCTCTCCTTTTATCTTCAAATCCTACTATTTAGGCCCGGACACCTGACTGTTCAGCGCTATGGGACGTCTTCCCGACATGAAAGGCGCTCTATAAATGTAATTTTGTTGTTGTATTTATTCAACTGCACCTGTCTCTTCAACTGCCTTCCTCCTCACTTGGCATCCAACCCTATCAATGAAATGATGCAAGACTTTCTTTGGTGAAGGGCATAATAAAAATGCAAGTTCTTGTTTCTTGTCCCTTTCTGAAGCTTTAACATGGTTCTTCCTTTCTTTCTTAAAAGGTGGTATGATTCAAGGACTGATATCTGATATACTGCACAAGCGAGCTCCAGTGTTGGCTGTGAGCCTTATCTTGGCCATCGGAGCACTGGTTGGATACAGCCGTAAGTACAACGTCTATAGTGTGTAGAAATAGCTTTTGTCCCTTTCTCTGTTTGCATGCATGATATAACACCATTGAATTTTAAATCAGTGTGTCGTTTGCCATCTGTAACCCAGTCTCTGACATGGGCAGTCCAAGATTCAGTGGCTATGAGAGTGAGAGGCATCGGTGTGCATTTTCTGCAGCGGGATGAGGGAGGGACTACCCAGGAGGATGGGCTTCTGCTCCATTCCCCCCAACCGATAAAATGTAAGGAGGTTGTCTGCCGCGCGTTTCGCCCACAAAAAAACAGAATCAATCCACTTTCCAATATATTCTGTGAAGCGCTTTAACAATGTGATAAGGTGCTACATCAAATCAACGATTATTAGTATTCAAGAAAAATGGGTAACAACAACAAGATTATATTTGCATAGTACCTTCACATCAGGAGGACGTCCCAAGGCGCTGGACAGAGCACGGCATTTCAGACCCGAGCTGGGGTTGGGGGGGTAAGGGAGGGGAGGGGAAGGGGGGTGGCTGATGGCATGGTCGAAGAGGAGGGTCTTGAGGCGGGACTTGAAGGAGGCTAAGGAGGGGGTGAGGCGGAGTGACTGGGGGATGGAATTCCAGAGATTGGGAGCAGAGTGGCTGAAGGCTCTCCTGCCAATGGTGAGGCGGGTGGGTCAGGGGACGTCGAGCAGGCCAGAGCCGGCTGACCGGAAGGAACGGGCGGGTTGGTAGGGGGTTAGGAGGTCGCAGAGATAGGTTGGGGCGAGGCCATGGCGGGCTTTGTATGTGAGGACCAGGATCTTGAACTGGATCCTCTGAAGGATAGGGAACCAATGGAGTTGGGCGTGAGTGGGGGAGATGGGGTCACGGAGTTTGGTGCGGGAGAGGACACTCAGACTATCAAGCACATTCCCCAACCAAACTGAACAATTACCTCTATTGTGACTCAACTGGCGACATCTCCTTGCAATTCAAACCCTCTTCAAAACTTATCTCTTGAACAGTAGTTTTGATTGTCATAAACAGTAGTAATCCCTATTTTTAAAAGCACCTTTTACATCAGGAGGATGTCCCAAAGCACTTTGCAGGATAAATTGGCGTCAGCCAATTTGGGCATAGCAATTTCCAACAGTAACTGACCATTTTGGGGGGAAAGATGGTGGCTGGCCAGAATAAAATCGTTGTCCTCTAAATCCTTCTTCTTCCCACCCTGCTCAGTGATGCCCATTGTCTTTGTAAATCATTTTGAGACATTATCTTATGTGGAAGGTGCTGCATCAGTTCAAGTTGTTGTACATTATTTATTCCTGGTTTGCTTGGATTTTTGTTAAGCCAGCCCCCTCCAGTTCCAATCAATTGTTTTTCTCAATGGTTTGACTGCTCTTGCTGGGTAGCTTCTCCATACATTCAATATTCTGGTCTTACATTTGCTACTTTTACATTTGTGTTCTCCTTCTGTGCTGAAAGTCAAAGTTAAATGACATGCTTACAGCTCCACTCTTCATTCCTCCTATCAATTTAAAAGCTGCGTCAATCCTGAATATTTTGTTCTGCATCCAAAGCAAGTTCAGTCTGTGTAAAAATTTAAAGCCTATACTCTGGAGTCCTCCTTGTTGATTTTGTTCACAATTCTTTCCACAAAAGCAATTTTAGAAAGAAATACATATTTTTATATTGTCTTAATCATGGCGAAATGTCTCAACGTGGTTCACTGTATTACTGTCAAATACAGTGCCTGTTATTTTGTACGCAAATACGATACAGCAATGTCCCACAATCTTACTCCCCTCTAATTTTTTTTGCCTTT
This sequence comes from Callorhinchus milii, assembly GCF_018977255.1. Lineage (NCBI taxonomy): Eukaryota > Metazoa > Chordata > Chondrichthyes > Chimaeriformes > Callorhinchidae > Callorhinchus > Callorhinchus milii. The sequence continues at coordinate 51,572,989 of NW_024704746.1, forward strand.
TCTGAAGATTGTGGGTAACATTCACTTTCCCAAGTAACTATTTTTCATTTGAGCAACTTTGAAGGCATTACACCTTGATTCTGTTCTTTCCTGTCCACATGTCACTAAATACCAGTTTGACTGCGACTTTTAGCTTCTTTTCTTGCCTTTCTCCCATTCCCAGACGTCATTGTGATCCCCTAACTCAGCAATTTTAGAAAGAAATACATATTTTTATATTGTCTTAATCATGGCGAAATGTCTCAACGTCTCAACGTGGTTCACTGCATTACTGTCAAATACGGTGCCTGTTTTTTAGTAGGCAAACACGACACAGCAATGTCCCACAATCGTACCCCCCTCTAATTTTTTGAGTTGTGATCCCCTAACTCAGAAGACTGAACCTTGGGCACTTTATCCTGGGCACTTGGGCCAATTTATCCTGCAAAGTGCTTTGGAGTCCTGTAGCTCAGTGGTTAGAGCACTCGCTTTGCAAGTGAGAGACCTGAGTTCAATTCCAGGCAGAGGGCGAAACCTTGGGCAAGTTTCCTTACTCCACACAGAGCCTAATAATAATCCCTCCAAAAACCAAAAACTATAATTAAATTGGTCATTTTCAATCTACGACTGTTTGTGGGACATTGCTCTGCGCAATTGGCTGCCGCGTTTGCCCACAAATATACAGTCAACTCACTTTACAGTGTGTTCTGTGAAGCGCTTTGGGACGTCCTCCCGATGTGAAAAGCGCTATATCAAATGCAAGGATTATTATTATTATTATATTATTATTCTGCACTTGCCTTGCTCAGTTTCTCAAGGCCATTGGAAATAGCTAGGAATGTTCGGTTTGAAGGTTCAATGCCCAAAACTGCAAACAATTGCAAACTTGGCCTCATTCATTTGTACACAGTTGGAATAACTTGTAACAATTTATAATCTGTGCCCTTGAGATGGTGCTGTGAGTGAGCGAGCAAGTCTTGTTGAAAACTGCTTCACGCTGGTTTCAGCAAATGATCAATGATTGCACATAAATGTCTCATTCCATGCATTTGATTTCTCCTATTCTATTTTGCTCTACCCTCATTTCTTTTCCAATTGAATACGATGCACTTGTTGTCTGGACCCATTTCAAAGTGCAATCACCAATTGCTATGATATAACTGTGATATAACTGATATAGGTGGAGTCCCGTAGCATAGTGGTTAATGCGTTCCCCTCGCAAACAAGAGGACCTAGGTTTGAACCCAGGTAGAGCAAAACTTGAGCCAAGTTTCGTTACTCCACGTGACTCTGTTTGCCTAGTAGTAAGTATGAACCAGGTTGCTAGTTGATTGATGGATCGCTTTCCAGTGGGAATAATTCCTCAAAAAAAAATCACTCAATCCATGACTGCTTGTGGGACACTGCTGTGCGCAATTGGCTGTTGCATTTCACCCACAAAATAGAATCAATCCACTTTACAATATATTCTGAGAAACGCTTTGAGACGTCTCAACAGCATGATAAGGTTCTATATCAAATACAAGGATTACTATTATTAACTGTATAAGACGTACTCTCCGCATCATCAGACATAATATTAATTTTCTTGTCAGCTGGGTATCTGACACAGGTAGAAACCCATCATCATGCTTAAGTCTTCAAATCAAACTACGAGGAGTTCACATATGTATGTTGTCAAGAACATCCTCACGGATATTTTCTGCACAGAAGATGGCCATTCAGCCCATTAAATCGGTTTCCTTTGTTTTTAAGCCTCTCTTTTTATTGATGTAATTTTCCAACTCTTACCCCATATCTCTTAATATTTTTACTGCAGAGGTGCTTATAATAATAATCCTTGGATTTGATAAAGTACCCTATCACATCTTCATGACATCTTAAAGTGCTTCACAGAATATACTGTAAAGTGAATTGACTATATTTTGTGGATGAAACGCGGCAGCAAATTGCGCACAGCTGTGTCCCACAAACATGAATTGTGTGACCAACTTATTATTAATAATATTATTTTTTGAAGGAACTATTAACCCCAGAAAAGTAGCCCACTTGTTCCAGCCTCAATAACTACTTGTGATTATGAATTCCATACCCCCAACAACCCTCTAATTGAAGGCATTTCTTCACCTCTCTCTTAATTGTTTTCCTCTCATCCCCTCTCCAGATGGCCCAGTGTCAATATTGAAACTTCAGTTCCAGGTTATTTCTCCCTGGACTGTGCACTATGTATAAATGGACAAGCGGCCTGTTCTCATGTTTCTGAACGTGCTCCAAACCCAGCAGTCAAGGCGTGGGATGGATGTTCACCGTGAGGAGGGATGTTCACTGTGTATGAGTGTCTCATACTTGGGCCCACTTCTGGCAAGAGATTGGGTTATTGTCCAAATTCTTGTTAGTAGAAGGGTTCATTTATTCCAAGCTGTTTTTATTCTTTCAGATTTGCCAAACAATCAAGTTTTGAATGCTGTTCTAATGGCCTTTACAGGTAGGTACTGCGTTTTCATTGATCAAGCTTATATTTCCTGCTTGAGAGGAGTATTGTTTTTGAAATGTAAATGTAAATTTTATCTATCAATCGCCCCTCGTGAGTTTTGACACAAAGTTAAGTGGTCAGCAGGCAGAAAATACACCACGTAGATTGATCCAACATATATCAGGTAGATTGTATGCCTTTATATTGATGCCTTTTAATTCTTCTTTCTTTTTTTCTCTCTCTCTCTGCTTTTCATTATTACCTTTAACTTTCATTGTTCTCTGTGTCCTGCAGGGTTTTCCATTGGTGGCCCTTCCAATCTAATCAGTTCAGCCATATCAACTGACCTGGGACGTCAGGAGCAAATTCGGGGCCACAGGGAAGCATTAGCCTCTGTCGTGGGAATCATTGATGGAACCGGGAGTGTGGGGGCTGCAGTTGGACAGGTAACCTTCAAATCTCTATACAAGACTGAACCATCACACAGAAGAGGAATATTTTATAGCCTTAATCACATTGAAACATCTCAAAGTTCACACTTACATTAATTCCTCCCACATGTACTGACTATTTTTGAAGGCAAATTTAGCATTTGTTTTGCACACAAGGTTCCAGACATGAAGTGAATGACCAATTAGTCTGGAGGAATGACCAATTCATCGAGATACTAGTCTAGACTGAGGACATGGAGCTTGAACTAACAAACTTCTGACCCAGAGCGAGAGTAATGTCAACTGAGGCAGATATTTGGACATAACTGTCGGGCCATTGATTGCATTTTTAAAATAAATTTAAATCCGATCAGTTTACACCGAATGATTTTACAGCACAGAGTTTGTCCTAACTTATTTTAATTTGGAATAACAACAACAATTATATTTGTTTAGCACTTTTCATGTCGGGAGAACAATTGAAGTCATTTCCAAATTGAACACATTCTACATATTGGGTCGAGATGTCCCATCCAGCACTCCCAGATCAAGTATAGCATGAATGAGATGCATATGAAAAATGTATTGCTTGTAAAAAATGCCTGAATTATTTAAATTTGTTTTCAAATCCTTCTTTCTCTCCTTTTTAGTTTCTGGTGTCTCTGATCCAGCACAAGCTTGGTTGGATGTGGGTCTTCCACTTCTTTATCCTGATGGTGAGCACAATCTTACCTCCTAGCTGAAGAGATCTGATTGAGAACCTCTTAGCATCAAGCTGGTTTAACCTTAAATTTTTAGGGAGACAACACAGGGGAGGCATGGTGTCTGGAGCAGAGAGGGGGAGTGGGTATGATGCCAACAGCAGAAGGTGGAAGTATGCTTTAGTTAGGGGTGGGGGTTGGAAGTGTGATGTATGGAGGGTGGGTGGGTGATGTGGAGGGTCGGGTGTGGAAGGTGGGTTGTGATGGGTGGAGGTGTGATGTGTGGAGGTGTGATGGGTGGGGGTGTGATGGGTGGAGGTTGATGGGTGGGGATGTGATGGATGGGGGTGTGGTGGGTGAGGCTATGATGGGTGGTGATGTGATGGGTGGAGGGTGGGGGTGTGATGGGTGGAGAGTGGAGCTGTGATGGGTGGAGGGTGGGGGTGTGATGGGTGGAGTGTGAGGCTGTGATTGGTGGAGGGTGGGGGTGTGATAGGTGGGGTGTGATGGTGGAGGCAATTGAAGCAGTACTTCTCACTGAGCTAGTGTAAGATCTTTGAGCAGTGAATGTCTTGTATTTCCTCTTGCAGACAGCTTTAACCATCGTGTGCATTTTTCCATTGATCGTACGTGAGATGAGCTCTCTTTTCCGACGGCACCCCTCAAGGACACAATGACTAACCGCAGCCCCTGTTCACTCTTCCAAAGTCAACGAGGCTACACTTGAACTGAAGTCAGTAGAATGAGTGAATTTCGAACAGGAATAGAAATGTTGTGTAAGCTGTGCAATCAGAGATCACCTGAAAACTTTTTTTAATTCCCCATAAGAAGAGGTAGCATAGGAGAACAGAAGGAGGCCATCAAGCCCATCAAATCTGTTCCACCAGTTTATTCAATCTTGTCAGATCTTTTAATCCAGATTTCTCACCCTTTCACTATATCTATTAATACCTATTTGTGTTCAAAATCTCAGTTCACATCTATTTGTCTCTTTTTCCCCCATCCATCAGACTTAACGGGTTGATTTCTGTGTTGTGATGCTCTATGAATTTAACAAAGGAAAGATCTGAGAATTTTGTTGCAAACATTTTAAGGGAGATACGTGATTTATGCTGTATCATGAGGCAGGATATGGAATGTTTACCAGGATCAGCAGGATTAGGGTTATCGTCAGAGAAATCTTTTGATATTGAGGGCTCAGGTGCTAAATGTCTGCTGAATTGTTGAGTGCTGAAGGTGTCGCCAGGAAATGCTGAGATTGTACTGTCAAAATCTGCTCAGAAACAGTATTTATCTCAGCTATCATGTCTAAAGAGATGAATCATTTTTTCTGAGCTGTTATTTATAAGCTCCTTGTTGTAGACAATTGCCCCTTAAATCCTAAAAACTACCTCTTTGACCATGCACATGGTCACCAGTCACTCCCACCCCTCCTCTCGTTCCCTCCGCTTCCGATCACATCTTTGTGAAGTGCTCTGAGATGTTATCCTTCATGAAGGGTGCTACATACGAACAATCCAATCCTCGCCCGGCTCCACTGGCTCCCCATCCCCCAGAGGATAGAGTTCAAGATCCTCGCCCTTGCCTTCAAATCTGCTCCTCCTTACCTCTGTTACCTGCTAGCGCCATGCAGATCTGTCTGCTCCCTCCACTCAGCGAGCTCCAGTCTAGGAACATAGGAAAAGGAGTAGGCTGTTCAGCTCATCGAGCCTGTTCCACCATTCTATTAGATCTTGGCTGATATGTACTTCAACTCCAATTAGCCTGCTTCACATCCCATGTACTGTCCACCCCACCTTCAGCGGTCAGGCCTTCAGCCTTTCTGCTTGCCACCCTGTGGAATTCCATCCCACGGTCCCTTCGCCTCACCCGCTCTCTTACATCATTCAAGGCCTGTCTCAAGAACCTCCCCTTCAACTTTGCCTTCGGTCGCCCTCCTAACCCAACTGTCCTTGTCCTCCACCCCTCCTGATCCCAACCCCCAACTGGGTCCAATTTTTGACTGTGCAGCACCTTGAGACGTCCTCCCAACGTGAAAGGCGCTGTACAAATGTAATTTTTTTTTGTTGTTTACAAAAGACAGTATAAGACAATTTGTAACATAGCAATTTGTGTCCATTGCTGTTGCGTTTAACTTGAAAGCTAATTCCGTTCTACTGTTTCCTCCAGCAGTCTGAGGGGACTGATACTTGTGAGCTTTCAGCCTTTACTAAAAATCTGCCTCCCCATCAGTATTGTTTTAGTGGGTTCTCTTTCAATGCATTCTCTGGATGAATCAATATCCACTGAACAGTGCAGCAAATTAACTGTGACAATGGGAGTAGGCAATTTATGTTGAGACAAAAGGATTCTTCTAAAGTTAGACTGTAAGAAGATAACCAGTGGTCCAAACATTCTCACAGTTTTAGCCTTTAAGAATGTCTAAAAATTTAAGAGTAAGCAGAATTTTGGACAATTATAAAATGTATGCTTAATTCATGGTCCTGCAGACTGAATAAATAGATTTACGTCCTACTGTCTGCTGTTCTGATGTAGTCACAAACAGAAGGCAGACTCCTCTGAGCCAAAGGAAAATCTGAGTAGCTTGTTGGAAGCTTGGGAACAGAATTTTGTCCCTTGTATCAATGCCGAGTCTGCAATTTGTGTCAGCATTAGTTAGCAAAGAGGTAGATATGATTTTTTTTAAGATGAAGGGCTGTTGCACCTTTACTAGAAACATAAGGCTAATCCTTTAGGTTAATTTATTTCATTTTTTTTTAATACTGATAACTCTGAATGAATGTATTTGATACAGCAGTTAGTTTTTCTGATCTGTCCAAGAGAAATTGTGTTTAATAATATAATATCTGAAATTGTGGTGACCAACCACAAGAATGTAGGGTAAAAGAAATTCCAATCTTCATGAATAATTTATACTTGTGCATAGCTTTTCTAATTTTATTTCAGCTATTGATCATATTAATAAGCCTGTCCTGAGCAATGACTGACCATTGCGATTTGAGTAAGAATAGTTTTTTAGCATTCGAGATCATGTTTTTAAACGCTTGATGCACTTTGTAGTTAACTTTGCTTTTCCTCACAGTAGACTACAGCTTGAGTTGAGTACAACGTGAACTGATGTTACACTGTGTGCACTTTCGGCTGTTAAATTCTGACGTAATTTATTTTCTGTTTTGAATGAGACCTTTCCTTCAGTCACCCTCCTACCCCTCCCGCCCACCAACACTCCTGATCCCAACCACCAGCTCGGGTGCAGAATCCCTGACTGTTCAGGGCCTTGGGACCTCCTCCTGACATGAAAGACGCATTACAAATGTAATTTGTTGTTTGTTGTTGTTGTTGTTGAGATCAGCTAACTCAGTACTGTCTGGGATTCCAAACTGTAACCTTACGGCTGCTGTTGGAATAGGCGTGGCTTTGGAAGCTGCTAAAGGGTAATTAAACTGACACACAATGCTTAAAAGAAGTTTTCTAATTTAGCTGCTGAGTGAGTAATGCAATGTATTTGTATATGTATTTAACACTGAGATGATATTTGATACTCTTAATTATGTGTGCCAAATCTGAGTGAAAGGTTATTAATGTCTGCCCCAACTGACTTCTCTGTTATAGAACTGGTGAAATGTAGTGAGTTCAGATCTGAGGAGATTTTTTAATCCATGCAACACAAATGTATTTGTGATGTGAAATGCTGTTTTTTAAAGATTCGTGAATAAATGTCTGCAAACTTTTAATGTGTAACTTTCTTGGAAAATGTTGCTGTGATCTTAACACTTCAGCACTTTGAAACAAACACTGTCCAGAGGGTCTGTTGTCTGCTCCAGCCAGTTGCTGAACAGAAATGAGCTTTTGTTAGGATAGAAGGAAAAACTGACAGGAAAGATTGAAACTCTTGTCCATGACTGCCCATTAGAGTTTGAAGATTGAGTGACCAATATTTATTTTGGGGGATTGTTGGTCAAGACATCAGGAGAGACTCCCTACTCTTTTCAAATTGTGCCATGTGATCTTTAACATCCACCTGAACAGGCAGATGTGACCTCGGTTTAATATCTCATCCAAAGAACAGCACCTCAAACAATGCAACACACTGCATTGGAGTGTCAGCTTAGACCAGGGTGGTCCAACATTTTGGCTGCTGCGGGCAAGTCTGTGGGCCGCATCCAGCGTGGGAGGGAGAAGGAAGGAATGGGGGAGATGGAGGGGTGAGGGGGAGAGGGGAAGGGAGAGAGAAGGAATGGGAAGAGGGAGGAGAGAGGAGGGGAGAGGGAGGGAGAAGGGGGTAGAGAAGGAGAGGCAAGAGGGAGGGAGGAGGGGGGAGAGGGAGGGAGGAGGGGGAGAGGGAGGAGGTGGGAAAGGAGATGTGGTGGGGAGAAGGAGGGTGGCACGCCCTCTCCTTTCTTCCCCGCCTCCTTCTCCTCTCTTCACCGCCTTCTCCGCTCTTCCCCCTTCTTTTCTCTTCCCCCTCTTCTCTCTTCCCCCCTCCTTCTCTCTTCCTCCCCTCTTCTCTTCCCCCCCTCTCCTCTCTTTCCCCCCTTTCCTTCTCTCTTTCCCCCCTTTCATTCTCTTTCCCCCTCTGTCCTCTCTTCTCCCCCTCTCCTCTCTTCCCTCCTCTCCTCTCTGCACTCCTCTACTTCTCTCTTCCCCCCCTTCTTCTCTTACCCCCTTCTCATGTTCTCTCTCCCCTCTCCTCTCTTCCCCCCCCCTCTCCTCTCTTCCCCCCCTCCTCTCTTTCCCCCTCTCCTATCTTTCCCCCTCTCCCCTCTTTCCCCCTCTCCTCTCTTCCCCCCTCTCCTTCTCTTTTCCCCTCCGCTCCTTCTCTCCTGCCCCCCTCTCCTTCCCTATTCCCCCCTTGACTTCTCTCTTCCCCCTCTACTTTTCTCTTCCCGCCTCCTCTCTACCGCCCCCCCCCCACCCCTCTACATCCCGATTGATGCTGCAGGCAAGTGCATCCTACATTCTCACCTGCCCTTATGAGAATTGTTCCCATAGCCTAGGGGTTAGCGAGAGGACCTGGATTAGATTCCCGTGCAGGACAAAACCTTCGGCAAGTTTCCTTACTCCACACGCCTCTGTTTACCTAGCAGAAAGTAGGAACACATTTGTTAGTCAATTGGTAGATCGCTTGTCTGGGGATAATAATTCCTCAAAAAAAACAATAATTTGGTCACTCAATCCACGACTGTTTGTGGGACACTGCTGTGCGCAATTAGCTGCCGCATTTCGCCCACAAATATACAGTCAATTCACTTTAAAGTATATTCTGTGAAGCGCTTTGAGATGTCTCGAAGACGTGATAAGACGCTATATCAAATGCAAGGATTATTCTTATTTTTAACCAGGCTCCCACAGCCTCCTCATCCTCCTGGACCTGTCCGCCGATTTCTGCCATCTTCATCCCTCATCCACCTCAGTGGGACCGCACTATCTGGTTCGAGTCCTACCTAACAAACCACTTTGTCTCTTCAAACTATTTCTCCTCCTGCCCCAGCGCGGTTACTCGTGGGGTAGCCCAGGGCTCCATCCATGGCCCCCTCTTCTTCCTTATCTATATGCTCCATCTGTCATCCGCAGACATGGGGTAAACGTCCACATGTATGTGGATGGCACACAAGTTTACTCCAGCTGTGACTCCAGGTCTGCCGATGTTCTGTCAATTTATCTGGCAGACATCAGGGCCTGGATGAGTGCAAACATCTTACAACTGAATGTTAACAAGAAGAAGCCATACTCCTTGGATCTCGTCAGCGTCTTCTATCCTGCAGCTCTAATCGCCTCAACCTCTCTGGCCTATCCTTCAGACTTACTGAACCGGTGTACAATCTAGGCATCAGGTTTGAGCCACAACCATCCGTCCTTACCCTGCAAGCCAAAGCCCTAACTGATAGGGTGGCCCTAGCTGGACAAGCAGCGGGAAAGCTTGCCAGACATTGCTATCAATGACACACTATGTGGTTTTTGCTGGTTAGTCTCCAGTAGTACCCCAATGCACACTCTGGGGTCTTTTGGCTCCTGCCAACCTGCGCCTCATGTTTTCCAGAATTATTAAGTAGGATGAGTCCCCCCAGGGAGGGAACGGGCAGTCCAACAATATATCTCTGGAATTTTCATGCGTAGAATGCATGGAATTCTCAGTTTGGTTTGGATACTCTTAAGCACGATGATGGATTTCCGCATGTGTCAGACACCCAGCTGTCGCTGATGCTGACCCCCCAAAAAAGCTGTTCTCTCTCGTAACTGGAAGTGGAAGTAGCTTTTCTGAAGTTAATTGAACACTTTTTTTTAATTCTAGTGAATCAACAGGGAGAACTGTGGCAGATATCCCATTGTTGAGGAGGTTTATGCTGCATATATTGCACCAACTTCAGCCCATTTGTTCTTCAATATTTGCATGCACCACAATACCCCTGTCAGCATATTGGAAGAACTCAAGGAGAGAGAAATAAGCATGTCTCTGTTCAGATGACCATTTTTTTTAAAGTTCCTTTGTCGCAGTGTTGAAGTTTTTTTTAAGTTAGAAAATCTTCGTTGACGAAATATTCATAGGTGAGCTTGTGTTGGAAATCTGGTCTGGTTACAACAGCCTTCCTGATTTGCATGAAACTCTCACAGTGCTCAGTCAGAGTACCTCTGGAGATGTGTGAGGAGGTTGTGGCAGTACCTGCTGATAACAGTAGGCAAATAACCAGCCGAAAGAACAGCCATGCTCACTAGGAAAGCATGAAAACACAGTGACTTTATTCAGATGAATGCTGAGGGTCAGGTTACAGGTATTGAAATGTTTCAAGCTGGTAAGCATTCTAATTTTCCAATGAATTAGAAATCACAATCTCTTGAGTAACCGTGTGCTGCTGCTGAGAAGATGAAGTAATCAGTGGTGAGCCAGTTTTTAAATTATATAAACAAGGAATGAGCCACGTGAGGCTGGCTCTTCAGACTAAAGAGGCAGAAATCACTAGGTTACAAGGAAGCTGTGTTTTCATGAACTGCATAGTTGTTATCAAAAGACCTCAATGTCTGGATATTTGTTTCCCAAGGTTGGAAAAGTTAAGCATAAGTTAAGGCTGTCACAAAATTCTAATAACCCCCTCTGGTCGCTGGACAAAAGGTAGTGCACAGAAAACAGGCAATCTTTGTGCCAATGCAGAGGTGACTAATGATCACCCAAGAACTGGAAAACCTTGCAGGAAACCATGGCTTCGTGAAGAAGCCAGATGACGAATGAACAGTCTTCTGCTTAGGATTGGAATTTAATATTGTGGACCAGAAATAAGTAGAGGGGAAAAAAGTTATCGAACTTGACTATTTATGTTGGTAGCACACGGAGTGGTGTTAGTAGCACACAATGTGCTCAGTGGTAGTACTCACACCTCTAAGTAGGTTGTGCATTCAGACCCCATGTCTGGACTTGGAATCACATTATCTAAGCTGAAACTGCAATGCAGTGCTGGGATGCGTAGTGTTGTCGGAGATGCCGTCCTTCGGATCGGACGTTATATCAAGTTCCCATCTGCCTGTTCAGGTGGATGTTAAAGATCCCATGGCACTATTCAAAAAGAGAAGGGAGTTTTTCCCGGTGTCATGGCCAAAAATCCCCCAAATAAAATCGGTCGCTGTTTGTGGGACACTGCTGTGCGCAACTGGCTGCCGTGTTTCACTCACAAAATATACAATCAATCCACTTTACAGTAGCTTGTGAAGCTCTTTGAGATGTCTCGATGATGTGATAAGACGTTATACCAAATGCAAGGATTATTATTATAACTTTGAGATTCTATGTGAGTGCACTATGTAAGTGCAATGATTCCAACTTTCTGGGCCTCGGCGATTGATAAGAGAATGGTGCAGAATTAGTGGCTGTGTCAAACTGTAAAGAACAGCAGACAATTGATGATGTGGACGAGTGTGGAAAAATCTGTGCTGATTAAAGTTTGAAGTTGTTTCATGGAAATATACCCTAAATTCCTCCACTAAGGGTTCTGGGGCAGATTCACAGACCTTTAAAAATAGGATTGAAAGTGGTAAAACCAGAAAAGACCCTAATGGATACTGTTTTTCTATCTGTGTGAATCTGTTTCCACTGTGCTTTACCCATTTTAGAAAACAACCAGCTTCGGTCGTGCTGCCACAAGAGAAATTCTGAAATTAGGATTTTCTGCTATGGGACGGCCTGACAGAATAACAACAACAAGATTACATTTGTATAGCGCCTTTCACATCGGGAGGATGTCCCAAGGCGCTGGACAGTATACAGCATTTCAGACCCGAGCAGGGGGAGGGGATGGGGGGGGAAGGGGGGTGAACCATGTAGCTGCAGCTTCTTTCCTACTGTTTTTTCTGGGCTGCAAGATCCCCATACAATTCACAGAAATGCATAAACAGCATAGCCTCAATTCCTTTTTGCACCTGTAAGTTGAATAACCTCTTTGTCCGTGGCCAGTCTGCTGGTATCTTTTGCGTATCAAATGCAGCCCCTTGGCAGCATTTCAGACATATCTTTGAGAGTTTGCTTTTCAGTCAGTTTTAAGAGCATTGTTGCTGAGCAACTGTTTTTTCAAAACAACAGACAAAAGCACTTGGATAGGCACTGACCTGGAAGTCGATGCTCAGTGTGGCTCAAATCTCCCAGCCACAAGTGTACTCGGTCTGCGAGCCTGAATTCTCCGCACAGATGTACTATTGTATTGCAGGAGAAAATCTGACCCTTTGTTGAATTTACATCCACTGCCAATTGGAAAGATGCACATCAATAGCTGATCAAGTGACGTTGGACTCTGACATCAAAGGGGAATTCAGCATGCTTCGTACAGAGGAGGAAACACATTTTAAAAATATTCTTGTGTGATTATTAAATGTCTAGGGCAACAGTTGTGAGGGTGTAATATCTAATATGGAAGAAAATGTAAAAGAGTGTATGGTTGAATCAGTGTGCGTGTTTGAATAACTGAGAGAATCTGCAAAGCCATTAAAATGATATGTTAAGAACCAGATTAATGTTTTGTTGCAATTGTTCTTCAGGACTCATTTTCTGTAAGGTTGATTTCAGTGGACAAGGTTCATTGAAATCTGCAGTGGTCTTGCTTCAGGTTTTAGTGACAGCTCACAAAATGTATTGGATGTAATCTGAATTAAATGTTTCTCCTTTTTGGAATGTATGTTTCCTCTTAAGGACTATCTCCTACTTTTTTACATGATGTGATCAATAAAATCAGATTTACCCTTCCCTTTTTTCCTTGGCAGGGCGAAACCTTAGTTTCCTTACTCCACAAGCCTGTTTACAGTACTGGTTTAGGTCTTGCGGAGCAAAGCCGGCAGGGGCAAGGTCTCGGTGGAGTGGCATCAGAGAGTGAGGGGCGGGGCTCAGGGAGCAAAGCCAGTGGGGGGGGCAGGCCCTTGGGGAGTGAGGCCCGGTTGTGTGTGTGTGTCTTGGGGAGCAAGTCCACGGGGAGCGGGTCCTCGGGGAGCGAGGACCCGGGTGGGGTGGCCTCAGGGAGCGAGGGTCTGGCCTTGGGAAGCAAGGCCGGTGTTGGGTGGGGGCAAGGCCAGTGGTGGGTGGGGGCAAGGCCAGTGGTGGGTGGGGGCAAGGCCGGTGGTGGTGGGGTGGCAAGGTCGCTGGTGGGTAAGGGGGTAAAGTTGGTGATGGGGGGGCCAGGCTGGTGGGAGGGGGGGCAAGGACCTTGGGGAGCGAGGCCGCGGTGGTGGTGTCTCGAAATAGGCGGGGCCTCATGTAGGCGGGGCATCGAGGAGCGAGGGGCAGAGCCTTGGGAAGCAAAGCCAGTGGGAGGCAGGACATTGGGGAGTGAGGCAGGACCTTGGGAAGCAAGGCAAGGGACGGGGCCATGGTGTCTTCGGAGTGAGGGGCAGGGCCTCAGGAAGCAAGCGGGGTCTCACTCTTTAGCAGATCTGCATTCTGTCTTGTGGGATCAGTGTATATTCCCCAAAAGCTGCCTGGTGCTGAGCGCCGGGAAATCCTTAAGGCCGTGGGCACCTCACTGGATAGCCTCGCACAACAGTTCTCTTACTGTCCGTTGCTCCATATGGATCCATCCACCTAGTCAGGGCTCAAACCCACGCCTATCGGAATCAAGCAAGCAGTCCCGTTCATCCGCTCCCTGAGCCAGGCAGTGAGAAAGCTTGCCAGACAGCAATATCAATGGCACGCTATGTGGTTTTACCTGGTTGGAGCCCAGCAGTACGCCAACACACACTCTGGAGGAACCTGGTTATTGGTCGATTGGTGAATTGCTTTCCAGAGATGATACCTCCACCCCCAAAAAAATTTGGTCACTCAACCACAACTGTTTGTTGGACACTGCTATGCACAATTAGCTGTTGAGTTTCACCCAGAAAATATACAGAAAACCCAATTTAATAATGATTGTATTTGATATAGCGCCTTTGATATGTCACAACTTTGAGATATCTCAAAGTGCTTCACAGAATATACTGTAAAGTGAATTGACTGTATATTTTCTGTACAAAATGTGGCAGCCAATTGCGCACAGCAGTGTCCCACAAACAGTCGTGGATTGAGTGACCAATTTATTATTTGTTTTGAAGGAATTAGTTTCCCAGAAAAGCGATCCACCCAAATGGACTTGGTGCACTTGTCCTTTCTGGCACATGTGTTAAGTTATGCAGAATTTACAATATATTCTGTGAAGCGCTTTGAGATATCTCAACGATGTGATAAAGCGCTATATCAAATGCAGGGTTTATTATTATATATTTTTCTGGACCTAAAAGTGATATAAACCAGAAAATTCTCAAAATGTTAATCAGAGTATGTTAATCAACATCCGCCTTAGGAGAGAAGGCCACCAGGTGTTAACTCAACATGGCCTTTCTTCGTGCATGAAGTGTCAGCATCACAGATGAACCAAATCCTATGCTCACTCACTGTTTAGACCAAGGGTGGGCAAAAGACAGCCCGTGGGCCATATCCGGCCCGCCAAATTATGCTATCCGGCCCGTCATTGTGTCTAGCAATAGAAAAAATTATAGTTTGTTTAGTCCCAGAAAGTCGCACAAATTTCGCATTTGAATCAGACCGGGAACATCAGCCAATCACACCACTTAGTTGTGCGCACACTCCCTTAAGTGTTGAATCAGGCTGACCTCAGAAATATACGGATTGGCAAATTTTCAAATGCGCGTGGCAACCACAGCAATACTTTTGACTGAAGAAATGTTAATTCGAAATGAGTTTATCAAAGACATGGAAAGTGGAAGCTGAAGGCCAGATATTCAACAAAGAATGGACTTCTAAATTTTTTATACCAGCTTGGGTGGAAAATAAAACAAATAAAATAAAGAAAATAAAAATAAATTAAAGAATAAAACAAAGAAAATAAAAACAATGTACAGTTACAAAATAAAGTAAGCAATTTTGCATGTTTTTCACTGGCACTCGTTAAAAGTTGTGATGTCAAAGACACAGTCCAGTTGATAATTTTTATTCAAGGTAACACCAAACATTTTGAGCTCACAGAAGAATTGGCATCAATGTAGTTAATGAAAGATAGGACAACTGGAGAAGACTTTTTGGAGGCAGTAAATAAGTGTATCTTAAAATTAGGAGTGGAGAAAAATGGTGAATATGACCATCGATGGAAGCCCAAATCTGACGGGCAAAAATGTTGGATTACTGAAAAGAATTCAAGATCCAGTCAAAGAAACAAATCCAGAACAGAATATTGTTTTTCTACACTGCATTATGCACTGAGAGATCCTCAGTAAGAGTGTTCTAAAACTAAGCAATGTCGTGGACACAGTTACGAAAGTGGTCAACTACATTCAGACAAGAGGATTTAACCACAGGCAATTTGTAACTCTGCTTGAGGAATTGCAATCTGAGCACATGGATGTTCTGTATCACACGAATGTAAGATGGCTTAGTTTAGGAAAGGTCTTGAAAAGAGTGTGGGAACTGAGAGCAGAGACTGATTTATTTTTGGACATGAAACAAAAAGATTCGGATTTCCCACAGCTGAACGATACGAATTGGCTCTCGGATTTCGCATTTGCCGTTGATATCATGGGCCACATGAATGAAATGAATTCAAAACTGCAACAGAAGGGGGCCTTTGTGCACGATTTGTATTGCAGTGTCAAGTCATTTATGACAATTATTTATTTTATCGCGTCAGATAGGAAACAGGCAGTTCGTCCCCTTTCCAACTTTGCAGCAAATTACTGTTTGCGATCAAATCCTTAAAAAGTATACTTCGTCACTACTTGACCTAAATGCCGAATTTTCTCGCCAATTCCAGGATTTCAATTTGATTGAAAATGACCTGTCTTTGGTCTCTTCACCTTTCTCATTTGATGTTGACAAAGCCCCATTTGACCTCCAACTCGAGCTTATTGACCTGCAATGTGATCCATTGCTTGCGGAGCAATTCAAATCAGTGCCGCTTCCCAGTTTTTACACCTCATGTTTGGATCAACATACATATGCGAGAAGACATTTTCTGTGATGAAATTCAATAAATCAAAACATAGATCTGTGATAACTGATGACCACCTTACAGCAGTGCTCCGCATTGCAACAACGGAGACAGTGCCTGACTTTAATTGTCTGGTTAATGCACAACAGCGCTTTCATTCTTCCCATTGAGTGAGCTTCTCACATTCTCATCAATATGTGAATAAATGAATAAATATCGAATAAATGTCTGCTCAATGAATTGTTTTTATTTAACCTAATTTTAATGAATGTCAATTATATAGACTTTATTTTATGCATGTACAAGTGTAAGACTTGATTTTGAGCTATTATTAAGCATTTGCATCTAATATTAAGTGTGTGACCCGCAAAGCTTACCAAAACTTGTGAAGTGGCCCGCCAGCCAAATTAATTGCTCACCCCTAGTTTAGACGCTTGAATCTTCCAGCCATCAGGAAAGGTTAATGCAATTTTATCTTGAACAATTGCTTAAGTATCAGTAACTACAATATATTTTGCCGTTATATAACAATATATTTTGTTTGTTTTCCCTGACGTGTTCCCAAACTCGGATTTGGGGAGGTAAATGGGGTATTTTGGTTGGCAACAGAAAGTCGGAATCAAGTCAACTCTTTTTGGCAGGCTCAGTGACTGGTTTCTGAGTCAACCAGGTGAGCAGTCATCCAAAGTACTGCGAATAACAGACTCATAAGCAGGATTTGGATGGGCAGATTGGGAGACCTTCTGGAAACAATGATTCTTCCCCTCTGCATCTGTTAAATCTGCAAGCCACTGCCTTAATGGGTAGGGTGCTCTGAGTGTGACAAACAGCAGGAAGCTTGCCAGCAGGGCTTTAATGGCAAGCTATTTAGTTTTAGCTGGTAAATTCCAGCAACAACAACAAGATTTCATTTAAGAGCGCCTTTCACGTCGGGAGGACGTCCCAAGGCACTGGACAGTTGGGTCAGGACCCGAGCATTGGGGGGAAATGGTCAGGGTGAGGGGAGGGAAGGGAGAGAGCGAGGAGGGGGTAGAGAGTCAAGAGAGGAGCTGAAGGCATGGTCAAAGAGAAAGGTCTCAGCAGTACCATAACACATATTCCGGGGTTCAACAACAACAACTTGCAATTATGTAGCATCCTCCACACAGTGGCGGAGCCTGACTCCAAGCCGGGGAGAGGAGGCTGTAAGCACGGTCGGAGAGGAAAGTTTTCAGGCAGGATCTGAAAGAGGGAGAGAGGGAGCAAGGCGGAAGGATTGAGGGAGAGTGTTCCAGAGAATTGCGGTGTAGTGGCTGAAAGCACAACCTCGTTGATGGGATTGAGGGTGAAAGGGAAGAGCAGGAGGCCAGTGCCAGTCAGTCGGAGGCGTTGGGTGGTAGATTGGGCAGTGAGAAGGTCGGAAAGTTAGGGAGGTGTCAGGGACTGAATGGATCTGAAGGTTCCCAAGTCTTGGCTCTCACCAGCCTGTGCCTCATACTTTCCGGAATTACAACGACAACAAAATTACATTTCTATAGCGGCTTTCACATCAGGAGGACGCCCCAAGGTGCTGGACAGAGAGTTTCAGACCCGAGCTGGGGGTTGGGGTTGGGGAGTGTAGAGGGCCGGGAGAAGCAGGGAGATCGAAAGCACAGACGAAGAGGAGGGTCTTGAGATGGGTCTTGAAGGAGGGCAAGAGAGGGAGCAAGGTGGAGGGACTGTGGGATAATTAGGTAAGTAGGTACATCTTTCCATGGAGAGTGTGTTCATTCAATTCCAAACATAGGGAAATTTACAATACAAGTAAAAATGGTGATTGGTTTCCACTTGTGTCAGATACCCGGCTGAACAAAAATAAATTCTTATGGGGTAACACTTGATTCAAGTGGAGCGGATGTGAGCACTCTTCAATTTCAGATTGGCTGAACCTGTTTGCTCCGAGTGACTGACATACTTGTTAATTGTCCAAGTTCCCTTTGTCCCCATTGACCTGCTTTGTGATTGTTTGGTCCTGCGGTCAATCGTCTGTTTGTGCACAAATTGCGCGATCGCCCACAAACACACAGTTACCCCCACTTTACAGGTTTGTTCTGCAAAACGCTTTGAGATGTCCTCCAGATATTAAAGAGAATGGGCTAAATACAA
The DNA here is from genome assembly GCF_018977255.1 of Callorhinchus milii. NCBI lineage: Eukaryota > Metazoa > Chordata > Chondrichthyes > Chimaeriformes > Callorhinchidae > Callorhinchus > Callorhinchus milii. The sequence continues at coordinate 51,591,146 of NW_024704746.1, forward strand.
GGAATATTATTAGTAACAATCACCCTGGGCTGCTGTTGGGTCTCTTGGAGCTGTCAATCTCAGAATACAACACAAACCAAGGGGGTGAGGCGGTGTCTTCTCCGCGAGCTCTGATTGGTGAACGTTATTTTCAATCACAAAGTAACCTGATGATTGATTGGCGCTGCTGTCAATCACTGCGAAAGGCGCGATCTGATTGATCAATAGTGCTGTCAGTCACTGTCAATCGTGCGAGATGATTGGTAGACGGGCCGTCAATCACGGCGAGAGGCGTGATCTGAGTGGTTGACGAAACTTTCTGGTCCCTTTGTTATTGAGTGGCTGCGCTGGATATGGATTGGTTTCAGGGCCCGTCCGTCAGACGAGGCGGCGGAGTTTCCGGCGGAGGGCGGACCGCCTGCGGGTTTGTTCTCTCCCCGGTGTGTGTGTGTGCGCGCGCGCGAGGGCACTAAAGTTTACAAGATGGCGGCGGCGCCGGTGTACTGTCTCTGCCAACAGCCTTACGATGTCAACCGCTTCATGATCGAATGCGATGTCTGCAAGGACTGGTTCCACGGCAGGTGAGCGAGCGGCTTCCCTCTGCCTCTCCCTCGCGGGCGGCGGAGAATTTAAAACGGTCTCTTTTTGTCTCTCTCTTTACTTCCGAACCGGGTCCCTGTCAGGAAAGGGACTCCTTCCCCAACCGTCCAGCCTCGCGCAGCCGCCCGCCCGCGGGAGCACTGAGCAGCGGCAGCAGCAGCAGCGTGTGCCGAGGGGCCGGAGATTCTTTGTGTGTGTGTGTGTGTGTGTGTGGTGTGCGCGCGCCGGGCCTGTGCCTTTCTTTCACTTGTGTTTGTTGTGGTTGACGCGCACGGTGCCGGCTATTTAAATCCCCTTCGATAACAACAAAAACGTCTCCGCAGCGCCCCGTAGCGGGGAAACACCCGCAACTGCAACAACAACAACAGGGGGCATTGTTCCCAGCTGCTGCCCCGGGGGGGGGGGGGGGGGGGGACAAGGAGCCTGACACGGTTATCAGGTTTCATCCGTGTCTGCTCCAGAAGCAACTTCAGGGGCTTTTAGCGTCAGGGAGTACTGGTGTCAGTGTCCCTTGTGCACACACGCTGGTTTGCGGCAGGGAGTTAAAAGCTTGTGGTTGTCAGCTGCAAAGGCATTGTCCTGAATGCTGAAGAAACCCGATCTGGAATATTTTTTAACTGAAGATTGCAAGATGTCATTTGCGTCAATGTTTGTTTAAGGATCAAGGTTCGCTGGTGTATAGATGTACCAACATTTATTCTGTGGGTATGGAATGACATGGGGGGAGGGCGGTGAAGAAGCTAAACTATAGTCAAAGACTGGTTAGATTGCGGATGTATTCTGCAGATGAGATGTCTGGGTGTAATTTGATCAAAGGGATTATAATTTTGAAAGATAGATAAAACAAGAGTGAGCAACTTTCTTTTTTGCCTTGGTGGGTCCATTAGATGTGAGTCGACATTGAATCATAAGATGAAAAATCCGGAGAGGGATTTGAGAGAGATTAAAGAAAGATATAAAGTGATATGACGCAAAACTAGTTGGGTCAGAGGAGGCAGATTTATTGCCATGGAATTGTCTGAGACATAGTGGCTCAATGGGCTGAATGGCATTTTCTTGTTCTTTGTTTTGTATGTTCATCTTAGAACATATATTGTTTAATATCACAAATTGCTGTCATTTAATAATAATTCTTAAAGTTGATAGAATGCTTTTCACTTTAGAGGGCATATCAAAGTGCTTCAGGATGTACTGTGAAGTGTTGTGAGTATAGTTTTGTAGATGAACGCAGAAAGAGTTAGCACACAGCAATGCCCCACAAACAGCCATTGAGTGCGTTACCAATTTTATTTGGGGGTTTGTTGGCCCAGAAAACAAGAGAAACTACATTCTCTTTTTTAACATCCACCTGAAACGGGAGCTCAGATTAACATCTAATTTTAAGTACAGCATCTCCGACAATGCATCATACCCAAGCGATGCAGCAAACGCGCAGCACTGCTTTGGAGTGTCAAACTAGATTATGTTTGTTCCAAGTCTCGGCTTGAACCGACAACCTTCTTCCCCAGAGACAAGAGTGCAACCAGGCTGAATTTCCAATCTGTTTGTATGAAAATTCATATTTGGTATTGTTTATAACAAGGTTTTGGAACATGATTAAATATTAGAGATGAAAATGCTTGACTGTAGAAACATACTACAGATATACAGGACAAAAGACCACTGTCGTCCATCTGACTACAAATTAAAATAATTTTCAATTATTGTCCATGTGACTCAGACCTTCAATTAATTCCATGTTAAATAGCTGTCTGTTGCTCTTGACACAATATGCTTCACTGCATGCAAGGTTGTCTGTCTATTATACAATATATGTATAATATTATTATTATTAGATGTTCACCATTTTCTATAAAGTAATTGAATCTGAACTGTCTGCTTGTCTTGCACTTTCTGAGTTGTCATTAATTTGGACTCAAGATTTCTGGAAGAGGGGTTGTACTTGGTTTCCCCAAGTATTTGTTGTATTATGACAGTAAGGGGCAGCCCTTAATGATGAATCATTCTATTGATTTATGTGCTGACAGAATGGAATTTATGTCCTTTGAGTTTAACTAACTTTAGAATGACATTTAGTATGAATTACTTAAAACCCACATAATCCGGTGATGATGCAAAATATAATGTGAACATTTGGATGAATACTTAAGATGATATGAGTTGGCATGTCTGGGGAATTTGGAGGTGTTGGTATGTTGTTGCAAGATCGTGTAGATGCTTTAAGAATGGAGGTAATGAGCAATATGATTCATTGCATCGCTGATTTTAAGATGATTAAGAGGATTTTCCAAAATGTGTGACCTCCTGTAACTTTTCAATATCCAGGCCACTCTTTCAACAAACTTGTTTCATGACCCCATTACCCTATATTCTGCCTCCAGCTGTCTAGCTTGCCTCCTAATTTCTCACCTTCAGAGCCCATCTTGATATTTTTTCAACGTACTTTTGGTCACATTTCCTCTCACCTTCGTTAACCCTGCCCTTCCCCCATCCACCTTTGGTTGCCAGTCAACTGTTTGAACCATTTTGCCGATCTCCTAACATGAAAAGTCTATATAAATGTAAACTTGTTGATTTAGGAGCCACAAGGTTGCCATAGATTTTGGAGCCTTTGACCTAGTACCTTGTGTTTCAATCTACCAGCAATCAGAGTTAGTTGATTTAGTTGGAGTTAGTTGGAGTCCTGTAGCTCAGTGGTTAGAGCACTCGCTTTGCAAGCGAGACACCTGAGTTCAATTCCAGGCAGGTCAGGGCGAAACCTTGGGCAAGTTTCCTTACTCCACACAGAGCCTAATAATAATCCCTCCAAAAACCAAAAATAATAATAAATTGGTCATTTTCAATCTACGACTGTTTGTGGGACATTGCTGTGCGCAATTGGCTGCCGCGTTCGCCCACAAATATACAGTCAATTCACTTTGCAGTGTGTTCTGTGAAGCGCTTTGGGACGTCCTCCCGACGTGAAAAGCGCTATATCAAATGCAAGGATTATTATTATTATTATTATTAGTTAGGGAGTAGTCTAAACCCATTTCTTTGTAGGCGTGAATCTGCAGCACAAAACTGCATTTGACAATGATCTGCAAGCTTCTTCCCAAGTTGGGTTGGTGTGGGAAAGGGAACGGTTATCAGGATGAGGTTCAAGGGATAAGTTTGTGAAACTGCAATGAATTTCATGTTTAGACTAATAAAACTGTTAGGTTTTTATCTTCTGATCAGCAGGGTGGATATGTTTTGCTAAGTTTTAAACCCCTGATTGTCCTGAATCCAAAACTCTGTGAAGGGTGTTATACATGTGTAATTTGTTGTTGTCGTTTACATGCTCTGAAAGAAGAATTCAATATGGTTTGTTGTGCAGAGTGCATTGTGCAGCACTGATCACTGGCATACCATTGCAAATTACATTGCAGTACATGTAATTCAGAACTACAAATTCTTTCTGATACATTCTGTTATTATCTGTTACATTATCTGAAACACCATAACCCCATCAAACAGTCCTTGCCAGGCTCCACTGGCTCCCAATCACCAAACGGATTGACTTTTAGATCCTCTGACCCGTTTTCAAATCACTTCATTCCCTCGCATCTCCCTACCTATTCAACCTGCTTTCCCCCCACTCCACCACATGCTGCCTCCGCTCAGCTGGCTCCGGCCTCCTATTTGTCCCTCGTGCCCTCTGTTCCACCATCAGTGGCCAAGCTTTCAGCCACTATGCCCCCAAACTGTCTCCCTTAACCCCACCGACTTGCCCCCTTTCTCCCTCCTTCAAATCCAACCTAAAGACCTTACTTTTTGATTGTGGTTACGATCACCTCCCCCCTCCCTCTCCCCGTGGCTCGTTATCAGACTTCGCCACTCTGAGGCACTCCGGGACACTACTCCATGTGAAGGGTGCTATATAAATGCAAGTTATTGGTGGTGGTGTTTCAATCTTGTATTATGGTAATGACTTTAAAGGCAAATTCAAAATTGGATCCCGCGTTTGTTGTGAATTGGGAGCACTTTGCACATGAGTGAATTTGGCTAAGTTTTGAGCTGCTGTTCTACAAAATGTGCGACGCATATATTAGACCTGAGGCACTTGGTGATGCTGTGTACTCCTTTACTGAACATGACCTGTGATAGACCTTCGGGAGCCTACCTCTAACCCACTAAGTGCTTGATAGCATAAAGTGAACGGAGCTTTATCAGTATCTAACCTTTGGTAAATTTGGAGTGCAGGATGCTTTACTGTGTATCTTTGCTATGTTGTTTGTACTTGGGAAAGAAGTGCAGCGGCATTTTTATCTTGCACATTAGGTTCATTTGTATTTTTGACATAATGGTACTTAATGTCAACAAGAGGGGAAAGCATTTTGTTAACCAGCATTCACATCCTTCCTCCTCCCAACAATAAAACTGTTTGATTTAATGGCAATGGGCCATCTGTCTGTCTATTATTATTGGATCTTTTATGTTTCTGCTGCAGCACTGTACTATATAATTTCACATACGTTTCTGCAACTAAGCTTGGTAATGCTCACTCCCCTTTAATGCAAGTTCTTCCTCTAAACCAGTCTATTTCCAAATACCCACTGGATCTTGCAATATCTTTGTATACTGTGTGTTTCATGGAGGAGGTTTGTCAAGTCCAAAAATATTAATTTAAGATGTCAGCTTGGCTCAGTTGATAGCACTCTCTCCACTGAGTCAGAAAGTTGTAAGTTCAAACCCTACTTGGGGACTTTGAATTGATAGTCCAGGTTGACGTTCGAATATAGTGTTGTCGGAGTGTTGCATTGTTGAAAGTTTTATCTTGCAGATGAATTTTGTTTTTCCAAATTCCTGGTAGACGTTAAAAATCCCACGACAATAATGGACAAGAAAAGGGAATTTTTCCAAGTGTCCTTGCCAATAAACCTCTTGATAAAATTGATCATTCACTTTATTGTTAATTATGCACATTGACTACAGTGTTGGTTTACAAATACAGTCTTGTGTAGAGCATTGTTCTGTGGTCTGACATAAGATATTATATGAAGTATAAGTATTAAAACTATCTTATAGTCCTTGTCTATGTTGTGCATATTGATTTCACGTGTTTAATCAAGCTATAGCTAACTGCCAAAGAATGTATGTAGTGAAGTTGGATGGGACAGGCTGAAGTTTGATATCCCTCGAAGAACTGAATATCTCTGCAGTATTATCTCTAGTCTAATAATGAAGGATGACCACCTGCTGAAATAAATATCATAATTGTACCCCAGTCCAATGCACTGCTTTTAGAAACAAGGATTTCCACATTTTGGAAGTGTTTGTGGTTAAAACCTTAGTTTTATGGACAGATTCAGGAAGTATCCTGGGCTAGATTATTTTGCAAGAGAAAACGTGAGAGGTTATGTGTCCAGCATGTCACTTTGAATCCGAGGACCTGTCAAAGTCCAGCACCAACAAATGGCAAGACCTCGCAAACTTTGAGCCAGCAGAAGCGAACCTGACATTGTGAGAGATGGTTTCTTTCAGTGTATCCAATTGATTTGGATCACACACCAACCGAGAAGTCTGTTCTGTGGCCAGCTGGTGCCCTGGAGGTGGTGTTCCTGTTGATTTTAATGACGTGTTTATTGTGTTAGCATTTTGTACTCTCCAACAGCCTGAATGTGTTGTCTGTGCTGGTTCACAGTGGATGGTTAAGGTAGGCAGGTCAGCCCTTTGCATTTGCCCCATACTGAGCCTGCGGATTCTCAAATGTAGCAAGCCGTATATGGGGCTGGAAGATTCTCTTTCACTTCAAATGAGTGTCATCATCATGGTACCCTTAAAAATCAAGAATTGACTCCTGCCTATTTGGGGATTTCCTTTGAATGTTTTTAATAAATAGCAGTCATCTAGTGTAGAAACTGTGTTACTGGTGGCGTGTACAGCTTGCTACTGCTCCAAAATAGATCATCTTTGTGTTTGATATTGTGCTAATAATGTGCAAATATCTCAAAATGGTGTTAATCCCCTCTCGCACTGTCAGTCTCAGTCATTTCCTGGATTTGTGGCTGTATTTGTTACTGATGTAAATCCAGCTCCCTTACACTGTCAAGCTCAGTCACTCCACGGGTTAATGACTATCTGTTGTTAGTAACTATCTGATGTTCATCCAGCTCTCTAACAGTAGTTCACGCTATTTTTTTTTAAAAAAAGCATAAAAGTTAATCATGTACTACATTAGAATACATTAGAATATACAGCACTGAAACAGGCCATTCGGCCTAACTGGTCTATGCCGGTGTTTATGCTCCAAATGAGCCTCCTCCTGCCCTTCCTCAACTAAGCCTTCAAGCATAACCTTCTATTCCTTTCTCCCTCATGTACCTGTCTAGCTTCCCCTTAAATACATCTATGCTGTTTGCCTCAACAATTCGTTGTGGTGGCATGTTCCACATTCCCACTACTCTCTGTGTGAAGAAATTTCTTCTAACTTCCCCATTTGACATATTTGTGACTATTTTATATTGATGGCCCCTGGTTTTGGTCTCCCCCACGTGGAAGCATCTTCCCTATGTCTATCCTATCAAAACTTTTCATAATTTTAAAGACCTCTATCAGGTCACCGCTTACCCTCCTCTTTTCAAGAGAAGAGTCCAAGCATGTTCAGCCTTTCCTGATAGATATAACCTCTCAGTTCTGGGATCATCCTTGTGAATCTCCTTTTATGCTTTTTTTAATAATAATAATCCTTGCATTTGACATAACAGCTTATCATGTCTTCGAGACGACTCAAAGCGCTTCACAGAATATACTGTAAAGTGAATTGATTATATTTTATGGGCGACTATATGTTTGTAATTTTTTCCAAAAGCCAGGCTCCATTCCCTCCCGATTTCCTGACAGATCGGCTTCAAGGTTCCCCCTGTCATCACAAATCCCTTCATGCCTGAGCACCTCCTGATCTCTGTGATATTCTCATTCCCACTCCTGATCCGTCCCTCTGCACAGATATCTCAGGTCTGCCTCAAGTCCGCTGCCCTCCTCATGGCACCATTTCCAAAATTCTTTCTTGGTCTCATTTTTGGTAGTGATAATAATCGTTGCATTTACGCCTTTCACATCAGGATGCTATCTCAAAGCGCTTCATAGGATTTGCTAAGTGGTCACTGTGTATTTCGTAGTCTTAAGCTTTTGAAATATCATATGGCAAAGACTTGGAAGATCTGAAAGACCACTTTCTATCCTTAAGATTTGTATTTTGCGATATTTGTTGATGCAAAGGTTTAATGGCCAAGGTAACTGAACCCTCTTGCAACTGAGTATGGAGAAAATACTCCTTATGATGAAAAATTCAGCAATGAGTTGGCCTGGCACTTTAGTTTCTTGGCACCTCACTGGCACATTATTTTACCCACTTTCACAGATGTTTGCTTGCTCCTCAAATTGCTCTGATCTTGCTCCTCCTTATCTTTGCAATCAACGTCAGTCCTACTTCCTGCCCTTTATACGTCCAACTCGGGTCTGCTGCTTATTTCTTGCTCATCAGCTGGTCCAATAGGAAAATGCTGAGAAATCTAGCTTACAACAACAACAACATTATATTTGTATAGCGCCTTTCACATCAGGAGGACGTCCCAAGGCGCTGAACTGTGTACAGCATTTCAGACACGAGCTTGGGTCAGGGGAGAGAAGGGAGGGGAGAGGAAGGGGGTTGGCCAATGGCATGGTCGAAGAGGAGGGTCTTGAGTGGGACTTGAAGGAGGCTAAGGAGGGGGCAAGGCAGAGTGATTGGGGGATGGAATTCCAGAGGTTGGGGGCAGAGTGACTGAAGGCTCTCCCGCCAATGGTGGGGCGGGTGGGGTGGGGAACGTGGAGCAGGCCAGAGCCGGCTGAGCGGAGGGAGCTGGCGGGTTGGTAGGGGTTTAGGAGCTCGCAGAGTTGAGTGGGGCGAGGCCATGGAAAGCTTTGTAGGTGAGGACCAGGATCTTCAATTGGATCCTCTGAAGGATAGGGAGCCAATGGAGTTGATCGAGAGTGCGGGAGATGGGGTCACGGAGTTTGGTGCGGGAGAGGACACGGGCTGCAGAGTTCTGGATTATCTACAGCCGGTGGAGGGAGGAGTTGGGAAGGCCGACAAGCAGGGCATTTGCATAGTCGAGCCTGGAGGTGATGAAGGCATGAACAAGAGTTTCAGTGGCCTGAGGGGTGAGGTAGTGGCGGAGTTGAGTGATGTTATGGAGGTGAGGGAAGACAGAGCGGGTCATGGCTTGGATGTGGAGAAGAAAAGACAGTTGAGGTTCAAACAAGACACCAAGGTTCCTGACTGGTTTGGTGAGTTGAAGTGTACAACTATGGAGATTGATGCTGCCAGAGCCTGAGGTGTGAGCCAATCAGGAGGGCCTCAGTCTTGTTCACATTCAACTGTAGAAAAGATCATCCAAAACTCTGCCCTCGTGCACTGTCGCACACCAGGCTCCGTGACCCCATCACTCCCACCCTCGCCCGACTCCACTGGCTCCCCATCCCCAACCCCCAGAGGATCGAGTTCAAGATCCTTGTCCTCACTTTCAAGCCCATCCATGGCTTTGCCCTCTCCGACCTGCTGACTCCTTACCAACCTGCCCGCTCCCTCTGTTCAGCGGGCTCCGGTCCCGCCCACCCGCCCTGTCATCGGTGGCCGAGGCTTTCAGCCTCTCTGCCCCCACACTCTGCAACTCCATCCCACGGATCCCTTGCCTCCTTCAAGGCCGGTCTCAAGACCGTTCTCTTCGATCGTGCCTTTGTTTGCCCTCCCACCTCTCTGCCTTCCCTCACCCTACACCACCCCTCCCCCATGCTCGGGTCCCGACACCTAACTGTTCAGCGCTTTGGGACGTCCTCCCGACATGAAAGGCGCTCTATAAATGTAATTTTGTTGTTCTTGTTGGTTGCTACAGCATAAATTGCATCACACTGGGAGCCAAGATTATCATAGAACTATTTCCACTTGAAGCTGATCTGTAGTATCATAGGTTCGCTCATTTCATAGTATTTTGTCTCTGGGTCAACAAGTTTTGGGTACAAGCTCCATTTTGTTACTTGAACTCACAGTCAACGCTGGCATTCCTGTACTACACTGAGCCAGAACAAATTTTTGGGGATTCTTTTCTTTTGGATGATGGGAGAAATCAAGGTACCATCTTCCTTTTTTTTCCAAGTGGAATCCTGTAGCGCAGTGATTAGCGCGCTTGCTTAGTTAGTGAGAGGATCCGGGTTCAATACCCGGAGGGGCAAAACCTTAGGCAAGATTCCTTACTCCACACACCTCTCTCTGTATACCTACCTAGCAGTAAGTAGAAATCCAGTTGTCAGTTGATTGGCGATTGCTTTCCGGTAATAATCCCTCCCCCTCCACTCCTGCCCCCCCCCCCCCCCCCCAAACATTTTTGGTTACTCAATCACAACTATTTGTAAGACACTGCTGTGCGCAATTGACTGCCGTGTTTCACCCACAAAATACACAATCAATCTACTTCACAATATATTCTGTGCAGTGCTTTGAGTCATCTTGAAGGCGTGATAAGGCGCTGTGTTAAATCCAAAGATTATTATTATAAAAGGTCCCGTGGTATTATTTGAAAAGAGAGGGGAGTTTCTCCCAGGGTCAACAGTCCTCCAAATAATTGGTCATTCAATACAAGGCTATTCGTGGAACCTCACTCTATTCAAAATGTCTTTCACGTTTGTCTGCAGATGCACAGACACTGCACTTTACAGTAAGTAAAAGCATGTTGAGATATTTTTAACATGAGGTGCTATTAAAAAAAATGGAGTAACCGAGATGCTACCAAGAGAGTTTGCAGCAGCGCAAGTGAACTATTTCCAACTTTGGTAAGAGCACAACAGAATCTAAACAAACCCAATATTCTATAAGCAAATTTCAAAGGAATAATATTCCCTTATGATAATATATGCATTTACAGACTGCGGCATAGATATACAATTGCTAATTCAATCCTTGCTTTGAAGTTCACTCAGGGTTTTCTCAGCAAATTTGACTTTTTTGTCTCCTTTGCATGTATGTTTTGCAGCATGCATCATCTGCTTCAGTCTGAGGCAAGCTGGTTAGTGCACAAATGAAAGCCTCTTTCCAATAGTTAGTCCATCAGCATCTTATTCACAGCGCTGCTGTTTAATAGCAAGTTCCCTGAGCCTGCAACCCTGTTGCTGGATGCCCTTGGGGGGTGGGGGCAGAGGCAGTCTGGTGGTCTTTTGATCTTTTTGCAGCAGTGTTATTGTGGATACTGTAGGCCAGGGTTTATATTATGTCCAGACGATTGGGCTCAGTAAAACAATTGTAGTTGAGGTATTGACTGATACATTGGTATACGCTTCAATCATTCACAACCTTGCTTATTTTTTGGGGACTTTTGTAGTCAGGCGAGAGAATAGTCATTGTATGTCCAAGTTCCAGAAATGAAAAAGTGATCAATCCATCTCTACTTTAAACACTCAATTCTCATGCTCTTTTATTTGCCCTGATCTGCTTTCTTTTAATTTTGTGTAACCAATATTTGGAAGGTGTGTGTGTATGCACTGTGAATTTGTTTGATTGACTGAAGCACCAAAAAGGTATTCTCCTAATTTAAAACCGACTAAGGTTGAAACAGCCAAATGCTCAGTCACTGACTTAATGATCTCAGTTGTGCAGTCATGAGGAGGAGGTGCACCAGGACAACTCCTTTGATCAGGTGGAATTCACAGGTCAGACTGCAACTGAAAACAAATTCTTGTGAGCAACATGCTGAATACTCCTTTTGGCAAACAAAACTATAAGCACAAAAGGCTTTGATATGGAGTTTTTAACAAGTTAACATGGAGAGATCTGATGGTTCCAGCGTTGATGGACAAGCTGGTTATCCCACCCAAATAAAAAGCTGAGTTCTGGGTCGTCAGGTCGTGTGCATCATGAAGGGAGTGACGTCAGCAGGACTCCTCCGCATAATGCTCATGAGCAATCTGTGGAATTGACATGACACATAGGTGATTGGTGCTGCTTGTCCAGCTCTGACCACTCTACCCATTAGGACTTTGGCTTGAGGGTCACAAACATGGTTCTACAAAATTAAAAGAAAGTAGACCAGAGCTAACAAAAAAGCATGAGAATTAGGATGTTTAAAGTGGAGATGGATTGATGCTTCGGAAGGAAGGAACATAAAAAGAAGATGGGGAAATAGGATTGAAAGAACTCCCTTGATCAAATAAAATGGCAGAACATGCTCATTGAGTTGAATGGCCCATGAAATGTTCCAGACATGAAAAATGGGCATTAACCCATTCTTTTTCTAAGTACCTCGCAATGAAAAGTCTGACACTGTAGAATTAGTACTTTCATCCACAGGAAGCAGTGGAACTGACTGGTACATTGAGTTACACTTGGGGAAATAGCTGAGTGAGAAGAATTCCTTCCTCTACAATCCTCCAGTCCTGCTGATGAGCCAGTGCCCTGGAGTATACAGACCCACTTGGCTCATGATTTGGCTCTGCCCTCTTGATGTGAAAAGCTCAATATCAATATAAAATTATTATTTTTGCATCCTCACACATGGGGACATCATCAACCTTTTTTAAAAAAAACGCCTACGTGGACACCAGCAGCCCAAGTGAGCTTCCTCCGGTATGAAACAAGTTTCAAGCCATCGGTATTCAACATTTGGAAGCAGGTCAACTAAGCCAAGACTTGCTGTTGCCTGACATCCATCTTTCTCTCTCTTGTATTTTTCGCTCATACACTTTCTAGTAATCTTTAAGCAACAGAGGAACCAGTTGATATTGGAAACTGAAGATAAGGGCTCAAATTCAAACCTGATCCTGAATTAATTCCAGGATCCTTCAGGTGTTCTTGCAGCTTGGATGGGATATGGAAAACAAGTTTGCCTTGGATGCTAAATATTTGGGATGCAAAACCATAACGGCAGTGTTTGTAGTGATGACAGCCTTGACAAAACTAAGCAATGTAGTAACTGCATTACTTTCTTGGTGTGTGTGTGCCAGGGGCACATGGCAGATATGCTGCTGTGAGTGAATTGTGTGGCTTTAAGTGTAGTGTTCTTGTACTACACAGATATTAGGTTTTATTTCACTGCATGTGGTGGGGGAATAGCTTAATGGGACTTTGAGATAATGGGATTAGTTTGTAATTCTGTGTTATTATTTATAGTAGTTTCGTTTTGGCCACCACACAATAGCTCTCAAGCTGCTGATTGCTGGAGCACTACCCGGGAGACAGCTGCTGGGTGTCCGAGAATGCGCTTTTCTTCTGCAACAATGCACTGAAAGCACGGGGGTGGATGGGGACAGTGAAAAGGTTAGCACTTGCTTTGTAGCATCTCAGCAGGAAATGGCACTGGCTTGTGCTTCAGAATGAAAAGGCAGAAATCTATACTAATAAAGATGAAATGTGTGTGTTTGTGTGTCCGCCAAGAACACATTAACCGATTGATGTAGAGACATGAATTATACCTCATCGGAAAGGTCTTTCATGGGGAAGTGTCATTGACATATTTTTTTCGGGGATCTTCTTTCGTTGATGAGCTATATTCAGCGCTTTGGGATGTCCTTCCGACGGGAAAGGCGCTCTATAAATGTAATTTTGTTGTTGTATATTTAAAAAATGTTTTAATTAAGCCCCCAAAAAGGTATGCATGGTATTTTGCAACAAGTAGTGACAGAGGTCACACGCCCTTCTCGAGAGATACATCCATACGAATAAAGACCAAATGTCTGTCTGTGTGTCTGTCTAACCGATTGACGTAGAGACAACACCAGGGAGGCCTCCCAACAGGATATGTGTGCAAATATGTGAACAAGGGATGCTAACGGTTCAATAGCTTAAGGGAATAATATGCCTAAGAAGCGAAGATCAAGCTTTTCAAGGACAAGTAAAAATGCCAGATGGAAGAGAGAAGGCCAATTAAATGAAACTGGTTGCAAGCGTAGCTGCAACGGGTACAGCTAGTTAATATATTAACTAGAGTTCAAAGGCCCCATGGAATTCACTGGCACAGAGTGCAGGGTGGGAGATTTCAACATTTCTTGACCAGTGTTGCTGTGGTCACATTTGCAGTGTTGATTGGTCACTGCAATGTTCACATTAGATGCATTTAGTGTAGTGTTCCAGTTATGCCTACCACAATTTTATGCTTTAACACCAATAAAGATTATGAAAGGTTATGACTGGACTGGTTTGGTGAATTAGCAAATTTAAGTTAGGAATGTTCAGAAAAAAAATCTTCGTACTGAGGTATGGGGAACGAGCCAGATTAAGATCAGATTAGGTGGCACACATGGAAGAAAACACTTGGTGGACCAAAGGGCCTGTCCTGTAACATTCTATGATAGCAGAGAATCTTCCCTCTAACTTGAGCAAAGTGTTAAAAATAATTGACTGGCAAATGAATGGCTGCTTGTGATAATCAGTTTGCGATTGCCTTTGAATGTAAATTGTTAATTTGTGTTGATACAATTTATTTCAGGAAGTTTGTTGTTGCTGCCATTAGCTGTCAGTCACATGAAGGTGTGTGTGTGTGTGTCTGTATGCAGCAACTCCAATGGTTAGCCCAGATAAAATATGTGTATCCAATGAGATGGTTTAGATCTCTTTCAACAAACTGAAGTGACTGAAAATTGTAGCAATTCATTGAAGTTTTTGACAGGAAAGGAGGTTTCTTAATTGCATCTATTCCGGAGAAGGGAACGAAATTCTGCACTCCTTAATCGCTAAGCCTCAAAGATTCCTACACAGCTACAGAATGCTTCTTACCATTCATTCTTCCTCTTCCCTGATGTATTTTAAGCTCCAGCTAAAATCTTGCCAGCTCTGGGATATGGTTGAGAAGACGACCAGAGGTTGCTCCCAGACCGCTCAGGAGTACACAAGGTCATTTGTAGCATGATTTGCCCTCATCATCCACTCGTTTAACTGCTGCTCAGCTTCTCTACTCTGTGGCACAGCCCATATTAATTTCCAGCCACAAAAGTCTGTCCCATCCTTGAGAATTTGGTGAAGCAAAAGTTATCCACTGTCTGGTTAAGTGACTTTTTGTACTGAAAGGATCTTGTGGCGGGGCGTTTCACATATGTGCGGTTCATGACACTTTCCTCTTCATCGTCCATCTACCTTAACTCCCTTTTTAAAAGGACTAATCACTTGACAAAAATTTGTGATGCAGAATTCCACATTCATTCCATCTTCTGTGTAATATTTTTGAGCTCTCATTTCACTCTTTTTTTGATTGTTAAATTTGTGTCATAGAAACATAGAAACAGGAATAAGCCATTCAGCCCCTCGAACCTGTTCCGCCACGTTATACGATCATGGCTGATCTGTACCTCAATTCCAATTACCCGCCCTTGCTCCATATCCCTTAATACCCTGACCTAATCTCCGTAACATCGCCCGACTTCCCCCACTACCTCAGGCCGCGGAAACTCTTGTTCATGCCTTCATCACCTCCAGGCTCGACTATGCAAACGTCCTGCTTGTCGGCCTTCCTAACTCCTCCCTCCACAGGCTGCAGATACTCCAGAATCTGCAAACGGTGTCCTCTCCCGTACCAAACTCCGTGACCCCATCTCCCCCATTCTCACCCAACTCCATTGGCTCCCTATCCTTCAGAGGATCCAGTTCAAGATCCTGGTCCTCACATACAAAGCCCTCCATGACCTCGCCCCACCCTACCTCTGCGACCTCCTAACTCCCTACCAACCCACCCATTCCCTCCGCTCAGCCGGCTCTGGCCATCCACGTCCCCCGAACCACCCGCCCCACCATTGGCGTGAGAGCCTTCAGCCACTCTGCCCCCAACCTTTGGAATTCCATCCCCCCAATCACTCCGCCTCGCTCCCTCCTTAGCCTCCTTCAAGTCCCACCTCAAGACCCTTCTCTTCTACCATGCCATCGGCCACCCCCTTCCCCTCTCCTCCCTTACCCCCCCAACCCCAGCTTGGGTCTGAAATGCTGTACTCTGTCCAGCGCCTTGGGACATCCTCCCGACGTGAAAAGCGCTATATAAAGATAATCTTGTTTTTTTGTGGAAGAGAGTTCCTGATTTCCACAACCCTTTGTGTGAAAAACTGCCTCCTGATTTTGCTCCTAAGTGGCTTGGCTCTAATTTTAAGATTATGACTCCTTGTTCTGGATTCCCCTACCAAAGGAAATAGTTTCTCCGTATTTACCCTATCAAATCCCTTTATTATTTTAAAAACCTCAATCGGATCACCCCTCAACCTTCTAAACTAAAGAGTAGCGACCAAGTTTATGCAACCTGTTCTCATAATTTAACCCTTTAAGCCCTGGTATCTTTCTGATGATTCTGTGTGGCACCCCCTCCAGAGCCAATATATCCAAACTGGCCACAAGCAGGTACCAGAATCAGCAGCAGTGTCCTTCTTACATTTCTCTCTTTTCCCCCATTCAATTTCTCCTTTGCAGATGATTGGGATTCATACATGGTACAGCTCAGAAACATTCGGGCCATCCAGTCTAACTGATGTTTATACTCGACATGAGTGCCTATGCTGGATCGTATCCCTAGTCCCTTGTTCTGGCCTTTTCTCCATTTCACACAACTTAATCGTGTGTCCAATTTTTTTTGGAATGTGCACATGCTTGCTTCCCCATGACTGATTGTGGCAGATAATTCCACACTCCCACTACTCTTTGTGATAATGTTTTTCCTAGCCAGTCAGGAACCTGGGTATCTTGTTCGACCCTGAACTGTCCTTTCTCCCCCACAACCGCGCCATGACCGGCACTGCCTACCACCACCTCCGCAACCTTTTCAGACTCCCCCACTGCCGAAACCCTCACCCACGCATTCGTCACATCAAGGCTCGATTACGGGAATTCCCTCCTCATTGGCCTTCCCAACTCTTCCCTTCACAAGCTGCAGATCATCCAAAACTCTGCAGCTCGTGTACTGTCATGCACCAGGCTCCATG
This sequence comes from Callorhinchus milii, assembly GCF_018977255.1. Taxonomy (NCBI): domain Eukaryota; kingdom Metazoa; phylum Chordata; class Chondrichthyes; order Chimaeriformes; family Callorhinchidae; genus Callorhinchus; species Callorhinchus milii. The sequence goes on from NW_024704746.1 coordinate 51,607,667, forward strand.
ACCCCATCACTTCCACCCTCGCCCAACTCCACTGGCTCCCCATTCCCCAGAGAATCGAATTCAAGATCCTCGTCCTCACTTTCAAGGCCATCCATGGCCTCGCCCCCTCCTACCTCTCTGACCTGCTGACTCCCTACCAACCTGCCCGCTCCTCTGTTCAGTGGGCTCCTGTCTGCTCCATGTCTCCCACCCAACCCGCCCTACCATTGGTGGCCGGGCTTTCAGCCTCTCTGCCCCCACACTCTGGAACTCCATCCCACGGTCCTTTCGAATCACTTCCTCCCTTGCCTCCTTCAAGGCCGGTCTCAAGACCCTTCTTTTTGATCGTGCCTTTGGTCGCCCTCCTACTTCTCTGCCTTCCCTCACCCCTACACCATCCTCACCCCTACACCACCCCTCCCCCATACTCGGGCCCTGACACCTGACTATTCAGCGCTTTGGGACTTCCTCCCGACATGAAAGGCGCTCTATAAATGTAATTTTGTTGTTGATGTTGTTCCTAATCTCTGTTCTGAAGCTACCAGTTAAGATTGAAAGATATGCCCTCTCGTTCTAGAAATAATCTTTCTCTTTCAACCCTATCTAAGCCTCTCATCATCTTATATACCTCTATTATATCCCCTCTCAGCCTTTTGAGCTCCAAAGAGAAAAGCCCCAGTTTATCAAGTCTTTTCATATAACTGCATTTTCTCATTCCAAACAACTTACTGGTGAATCTTCACTGTACCACCTCCAGTGCCTGAACATCTTTCCTATAATGAGGAGCCCAAAACTCACACAGTATTCCAATTTAACTTTAAAGACTGTCTTAAGCCTCAGGCCATGAGAAATGTTGGTTCTTAAATTTTTGAGGGCACAGAAGTTAGCTATACTGTCCTTAAAGTTGGTTGGATTCGATTAATTGGCTCAGGCAGAGCAGGGATTCAACCTAGAACTCAGTATTTAGTATTTGACCAGGTGAAAAATGTAACAGCTGAACCATCTGGTAGTTTCTTCATTTGATACTTGTCACGCTAGTACTGAATATAGAACTTCCTTTTAGCCGATGCTTCTTGTAGGAAAATGTGAGCATTCACTTCTAGATATGTGTTCGCGAGCCAAATGTGAGGGTTGGAACTTGTCAACCATTCCCAGACACGAGAACAGAACGCACTGTTCAAAAACAGCAGAGACTATTTGTGCTGTCAAATTTATTGAAATTGACCCACAGTTTCAAAATGTGCCACCTGTCCACTTTTTTCTCTGAATATTTGACTTTTTTTATATAATTTATTTTTATTATTCTGGAAGAGCCACAGAACCAAGCAACAATTATGATTGCATTAATTCTGGATTACAAAACTGATCTGTTGTGTTTTTGTTGCTATAAGCAGAGAGCTTCACAGTTCAAGAACCAATTGGGCCAGTATGACCCACCCCCACCCCCCCAGGCGTTGAAATTGAATGGAGCGGATGGGAGGATAATGGGGCGAAGGAATCATTCCATGCATGCCACAGGTGATAACACTGGCTTCTCATTCCCAGAGCAGCCTCCAGGTCCCACTAAAGAAGATCCAGTCAATATTTTCAGTTGGGGGGCTCTTGCTTATTAATCCATGCTGACATCACAGAATTTTGTTGCGAACAGCTGTTTGGAAATAAAATTACATAGGAGGAGATGATGCAGGTAGAGGTGTGTCTTGTGGAAAGCGTGTGGGGTGGCACGCAAGGAACTCTGATTCGCTTGAATGGTGATGGGTTTCTGCATGTGTCAGACACCTGGCTGACCAAAGCAAAATGTTACCTGAAGATGCATGGTTCTTTGTTTTGTTTTGAAAATAATGAATGGAGACATTTTGCAATATATCTCTGTGTGGAATATATGGAAGTTGTATGTATTTTTGTGTGTTTCTTCAATTCACCAAGCCAGTCAGGAACCTAGGTGTCTTGTTCGACCCTCAACTATCTTTTCTTCCCCACATCCAAGCCATGACCCGCTCTGTCTTCCCTCACCTCCGTAACATCGCCCGACTCCACCACTACCTCACCCCTCAGGCCGCTGAAACTCTTGCTCACTCCTTCATCACCTCCAGGCTCGACTATGCAAATGCCCTCCACAGGCTGCAGATAATCCAGATCTCTGCAGCCAGTATCCTCTCCTGCACCAAACTCCATGACCCCATCTCCCCCACTCTCGCCCGACTCCATTGGCTCCCTATCCTTCAGAGGATCCAGTTCAAGATCCTGGTCCTCAGCTACAAAGCCCTCAATGGTCTCGCCCCACCCTATCTCTGTGACCTCCTAACCCCCTACCAACCCGCTCGCTCCCTCCGTTCAGCCGGCTCTGGCCTGCTCCACGTCCCCCGACCCACTTGCCCCACCATTGGCGGGAGAGCCTTCAGCCACTCTGCCCCGAACCTCTGGAACTCCATCCCCCAATCACTCCGCCTCGCCCTCTCCTTAGCCTCCTGCAAGTCCCGCCTTAAAAACCCCCTCTTCGACCATGCCATTAGTCATCCCCCTTCCCCTCCCCTCCCTTCTCCCCCCTGACCCCAGCTCAGATCTGAAATGCTGTATTCTGTCCAGCGCCTTGGGACGTCCTCCCGACGTAAAAGGCGCTATACAAATGTAATCATATTGTTGTTGTTTCAGCTGTGTGCGAGTGGAAGAGCATCAAGCTGTTGACATTGACTTGTACCACTGTCCAAACTGTGCTGCACTGCATGGTGTTTCCCTGAGTGAGTACATTTGACTTTCAAATATTCAGACGTTCTCTTTTTTTTGTCAGCTCTTTTTATTTCATTTTCGGAGTAAAATGTAGGAGAGTGTTTGGAACATGGAATTCACTGCCAAAAATGGTCCGTTAAAATGCAGATGCTTGTGAAGTGGAGAAAAATCTTAGGGTTTAAAAAAGAGAGGTGAATTAGATTAGGTGGCTCAAGTGGAGAAAAACGCAAGATTTCATGGGCCGAATGGTCAGTTTCTGTGCTGCAACATTCTAATTTCTGCTGTTTTCCCCAATTTTGAGACGAGCAGATTCTTCCTCCTATAATTTGAGTGCATCTTTGTTATTGTTTGAGCTGATTAATCAAATGGCAAAGGCACAAAGTGTAGATGGTTGTGATAATTAGATGTGTTGTTTTTAGCGTGGGAAGAAGAGTAGTCAGGGGCATTAAGAAGCAGTTCTTGTTAAAACCTATCTGGTTAATGCGCATTAAAGCTTAGAAACTATTTGATAAAAGGGTCTCTTCGTGCTAGAGAATGAAATATCTTCCCATACCTGCAATCTGCATCTGAGCACTGTGTTGCCCAAACCCGATTTTGAGTGGTGTTTCCCCCAGCATTGTCTAGTTATTCACACTCTGGTATTATACCAGTTTGGTGAAGCCTCACCTTTCATCTGTGTGGCATAATTCCAACCACAAGAGCACTGGTTAGTTGTTTACCAGAACATTGATTCCTGCAGTCTCTGAATGGCTTTGAGCCTTGCATGTCCACTGCACTCTTTGCAGAAGAGCTCCATCAATGAATTTGGAACAAATAATGGGAAGTCCTTAAGTTCTTAATTGTGGGTCCAGGTATGGATTTATGGGTTCGGGCCTAGCAATGGTCTCACTTTCAAAGAGAGACCTAGGAACAGAATGTTTGGGGAATGTGTTCCAAAAGTTGTCCCTTTGGTCTTATTTACTAAATTCTGTGTTTGTTCTCCAGATTTATATTCAATTATATTTGACACTTATTCACGGTAAAGAAAATAATTCCTGCCAAAATTTGACGCTGATTTTATTTTAAGATTTTCCTTTGTTCTTTGGATCACAGTGAGAAAACGGAAGAATTGGCACAGGCACGATTACACAGAGGTTGATGAACACGTTAAACCGGTACAAGCAGGAACATCAGTCTTTGTCAGGGAGCTCCAAGCTCGATCCTTCCCTAGGTAAGGCGCCACTTCGTTTCTCTGGTGATGTTATGTGTTGTCTGTCCCCTTTGCTTTAATGACTAGCAATACAAAACCTGTTTCTCTTAAGTCACTGATCCTAACAAAAGGTTTCTGAGATTGGTAAATGGTCTTTAGAAGGTGTGTTGTATGGTTTCACTATCAGTCAAGGAATTAAAAATCCCATGTGTTGTATCATATAAAACAACAGAGACTAATGCTGAAGCACAATTTCTCTCTCAGAAGTTGTGACACATAAAGAAATGATAAAGCATCTTTGTGTTCTTTGTTTGTCTCTCTCACACACACAAACAGCACACATTCAAACAGTTTTTATGACCTCAGGATGTATGAATTTCCTGCTCCTTGATGTCAGCTACGTAAGCCAGCCAACAAGATTGAAGGAAATGCCTCTGTATGCTTTCTTCTGTTGAATGGGGTCTGGAGAGGTTTTTAAAGGAGGAAGTTTTTAGAGGAAGCGTATTCCAATGAATTACACCCATCATCCTAAATGTATTGAAGGGACGTATCTGTACACTTCCTTTGTGTGTCTGTCATCTCGCCCTTATCTTTTACCCTGCTGATCTGCTGGCTTGAATGGAACTCTCTGTGAATGGTCCCTCATTGCTAGGTTTTTAAATACAGATCTGAAAGGTCCCAAGTTTGAACCTCTGTTTGTGCTAGGTTTCATTTGATCTCAGCTTGGGTTGCAGTGAGGCCACAATAATGAGCGTTCGTGTCCTCGGCCAGAGAAAGAGAACCAAATAACCAAGACTTCACCTCCAAGGCTCTTATCCAGTAACAACAGCTTTGGTGTGTGTACATGTCTGGTGAGGACAGGATTAGTTTATTGCTTCTCACGATTAAGTGGGAAAGGGCAAAAATGAGGAGCTGGTTGGTTTTTCTTTCTAATGCAGTTAGAACCCTTGTCTCACCATAGAATTTAAAATGTGCTGCCTTCAAACAATGCCATAATGATCCTGTAAACTGCATCTGCATGCAAATATAAAATGTACTTCCAATGCCCTCGGTACTGTTCCTGGTCCAAAACCCTCACTGTAACTGTATTAATCCATCTCCCCACATTTGACATACAAATTTATTTATTTTCTCTTTGTGCCACTGATGTCCTTCAAGCCAGTATGTTTCTTGTCTTGACAGTGCAGATGAAATCATCATCAGAATGCATGGTGCTCAGCTGACACAAAAGTACCTGGAAAAACATGGCTTTGAGTTTCCCATCATGTTGTCCAAGATAGATGGACTGGGAATTTCTCTCCCACCAAACAACTTTTCAGTCAGGGAAGTAGAAGAGTATGTGGGTAAGTAAGATGCAATAGCAGCTTGAATTGAGACATAACGCAGTCACAGGCAAAAGTGTTCAGTTGGAATTTTTTTCTGGGAGGCAGAAGGGTGGAACATCAGAAACATTGTTTATTTATGAAGCTAAAACCAGTCAATTGAGATGTTTGGTTGGGATAAGCTGTTGTGGAAGAGAGAAGTATGGTTCTTTGGACCAGGACTTTGGTGTTGGGGATGGGGTTAGATCACTGAAGTTGGGTCAGAGTCAACATTCCGCATCCATAGAAACAACCACCTTGCCAAATATCAGCAGTCAAGGTTAAAAGCTTATCTTGTTGGAGGAGCTTGGGACAGCTGTTTTCATATTGCTGCAAATGCCTATCCTTCCTGATGTAACAGCTCAGCTTCCTAATGGTATTAGATGGGTTATTGGCTTTAAGTCTTTCCTCTCCGTCAACGTATGGAGCGACTGTAATGATAACTGAAGAAAATCAAAGTCCTAGTGTAGCAACACCAGGAGGAAAACATATGGTGGACTCTCCACATCCTTGTGAAAGATGCAGCTCCCCACTTAATTTGTAATTTTGATTGAGTTGACTCCTGAGGTTTGTGGCTGATCTTCACCTCAAATCTCACACTCAGGATTAGGTAAAAAGCAACATGCACAAGCAAAGTTATTGGACATTGGAATGTGGGCAATTTTTGCAGCTGGAAAGAAAGTGAGAGGAATAGTCTTAGGAGTTGAATTATTCAAGGTGGAGGTTGCAGAACCTTGTTGGTGAAAATATTTCACTGATCAAGTGATCAAAAGTAAAAAATATAATAATAATAATTTGTTCACTCAATCCATAACTGTTTGTCGAACACTGTGTGCAATTGCTTGCTGAGTTTGTCCACAAAATATACAGTCTATCCACTTTACAGTATATTCTGTGAAGCGCTTTCAGATGTCTCAATGACATGATAAGGCACTATATCAAATGCACAGATTATTATTGTATGGCCAATCTGAGGAGTACATTATGGCCTCAATGAGCATCAATATTGGCAGCAGCTTTGTTTAAATTCCTTTTTTTTTTAAAAGAAATAATGGATAATTCATGATAAATGTGGAGACTAACTAACTTTTCTCCAGGTGGTGACAAAGTGATTGATGTGATCGATGTGGCTCGTCAGGCTGACTCAAAGATGAAACTCCACGATTTTGTAAAGTATTACACTGACCCTCATCGAAATAAAGTCTTAAATGTCATTAGCCTGGAGTTTTCCGACACAAAGTAAGTTGAGCTTGCGGAATGATGTTCAGCAATATCTTTGCATACTGTTACTGTGCACACAACCAAATATTAACTAATGTTGAATTGTATATCATTTTTAAATTATGATGCATTCTTTTTCAGATACACTTTATTGGCTGTTTGTTAAATATCTCCTTTTAGATAATTCTTATGTCTGCACTGGGGTCAGTGGAGTTGCTACAGGAGAAACAGAAAGCGCAGAAAACACCCTACATTGTGCTGAGTGGCGACGCAAAGTGAAGTGGATCGGAGTTTGAGCGGATGGGATGGGGGGAGGAGGTGTGAGGGGAGAACGTTCCTAGTTTCCTCCCTCTCTCTCTCTGCCTCTCCACACCCCCACCCCGCCACCCCCTCCCGAGGAGTGTGCACGCACTCCCACACACTCCCTAACATTTGACATCCCTGCGAGTTTGTATCCCTGTGTTAATGATTTTCTATGCTGTGTTAATGAGAATAGCGGGCGGGAAGTGACATCACAAATGTCACTACAGCTCTCTCTCCCCCCCTCCCCCCACCGTGACTGTCCCTTTAACTCGTAGGATCACTTGTTTTTTTGGTCCTTGTTCCATGGAGTGGGGGGGAAAGAGTGTTGACAAGAGGCTGACACTCACAATTGCACACAGCAGTGTCTCACAAATAGTTGAAGCGCTTTGAGACGTCTCAATGACGTGATAAGGCACTATATCAAATGCAAGGTTTATTATTATTATTACCTGGCTGACCAAAACAGTTACCGTTATGTCTACTTGAAGGATAACATTTGGGATGAAGCTTCTTTGGAAGTTGAATGATGCAGTTGGTGTTGCTCACTTTATTTTGTAAACTAAACATGGTGTCAATATATCTAAAACTAATTCCAATTGTCCTGTATCGCAAATGGTGACGTTGTGGTATGTCAATGTTAGCTGGGGGAGAGGGACAGAGAACTTGCTGAGTAGATCCTTTCAACATTAAAACCCCATTTGAAAGCAACAAATGTTACTTTGTTTGCTGGAGAGAGGTGGTGTAATAACTTAGTGTGCCAATTGACTAGTGTTGCAGCACAGTAATCCATTGAAGAATATGAGGTTTTACATGACTGCCTTTTGTTTATGAATTTCACTGTAAGCTTTCTTGCCAGTGGGCATGTCCTGGCTGAGAGCTCCGGGAAAATGAATTGGATCACTTGAACAGAAGTGGTATTGTACCACATGGCTTCAGCAGCAGTAACATTAGGATTTATTTAATTGCACATCACAAGAGAATACTGAAGCTTACATATAATGGAGGCCTGGCAGTGCAACACCTGAGGGGCTCCAGGTATTGTAAATCATGACCGTAAAGCTCAAACAGCTTATGCAATAATTTGAGACCCATTTGTGTGACAACCTTATAATAATAATAATCCTTGCATTTGATGTAGCGCTTTTCACGTCGGGAGGACGTCCCAAAGCGCTTCACAGAACACCTTGTGATACCTGTCTTTATCTTGAGAAATAGAAAAATGCTCTGCTGCATTAAAATCTTTCAACAAGCACTCTTTTAACATCAACTATAGGATTAAGAGATGTTGTCCTGGACAGTTTCCCTGTTTGTTTCAATGATCAATGTACATTTTTACTTTCCCTCCTTTCACACCTTTTCATCTGCTGGCATTTGCACAATTTAGAAATGTGCACTGAAAAGCTCTCTCTCTCTCTCTCTCTCCCTCCCTCCCCCCCCCCCCACCTCCTTGATCACCAACTTAACCAACTTTGTGGGGATGAGAAGGGGGGGGGCAAATTTGGCGAATGACAGAGTCTTAGTGCATTCTCTCTGATGTCGTGAATGACTTGGCATTGGTAAGTTACTTATGCCCTTTCAGACAATGTTCTAATTTGGCTGCAGGGTTCCAGGTTAATGGGAAACCTCTTGTGCCATGTCCAAGTGGCCAACTGTCTTTGCCCAACTTCAGATCGCACCTGAAGACTTTTCTCTTTAACCACGCCTATCGGCACTTCCCCTTTCTCTCTGCTCGTCTTCAAACTATGCAAAACTCTCTGAGATGCTATGCCATGAAGGTTGCAATATAATTGCAAATTGTTCTTGATGTCCAAATGTTTTTTTCTTCAAAATTGGGAGCCGTCGCAAGCAATGCTGATCCTTAGCTAAAATGTACACACTCACGCTTAAAGCGGAGCCACAGAATTATGCTCCGTGTCTTGACACTAATTCTATTGCTCCCAGTGCTAACCCAGGTAGCTCATCAGAGACCAGGGTCTAAGCCTGGATCTGTGGCTCGGTTTCACACTTTCGCCAGCTGAGTCATTGAGAACGCTTGTAACAGATGTTAAGTAACCGCAACTGCTCAGTGAAGATGCTTGGTTTGAACTTCTCCCAACAGTCGCTGCAACTGCTTCCCAAGCTCCTCTGCTTTGTTCCATCGGTGGCAACATTTGTTTTCTTCTGGGATTTAAATATTGACCCTGGAATCTGTGCGCATGTTAGTCAATGAAGAACATTTACGAGGCAGCCATCCTGTCATAGTCGTAATGACAAGCCAGCTAGTGTTGTAATAACGCTTGAATCCAGAACATGTTTGCTTATTGCTAATTGACAAAACAGTAACTTGCAGTTAGATAATATGTTGAAAGGATTTGCAAAGATAGTGCAATGCACTGATTAGGATGGGAAGAAGGAGGTTTAGGATGTTATTGAAATGCATGCATAATAATATATTTTGAAGGTCGGGGTGAGAAGGTGCAAAGTCAAGAGAATTTGGGAGTTTTTTCCAGGAATTCAAATAGATCCGCTGATAATTATCAGCAAACTGAACTCTGTACCATCTCTGTTCTCTCTGTTTCTTGCACATCCCTTAGTCGAATTTCTAAAGGTACAAAAAACCCTTTGTCTTAGCAGTTGCTGACTTGAACTGTACACTCGGCCTTTTCTTCGTTCATTATTCATCCTTGGGGAGAGGAGGAGCTGGATTTCCCTGTCACTTTAATCAAGTTCAAGCCTGTGTTGAAGGTTATATTGTTTTTTTTTTAAGTGCATTAAAAGCTCTAACTGCTGCATAAGATGCTTCTCTGTAAATACACATCTGGTCAATGTGCTCCAGGGAGCTGGAGCTCCTTGTCTTGACAGCTTTCTGGCAGGAATCCCACTTCCTTACACAGCCTTGTATTGAAACTTTCATCCAAATATTCTGCTCTGGGTCATTTAATTTTTTTAATGGTTTAATAACCATGTGTGTGACAGCTTGCCGCAGTTGGTAGAGCTCGCGCCTCTGGGTGATAAGATTGTGATTTCAATCCCCAAGTTTGACCTGACACCACAGTGCAGTCCTTGGAGATTACTGTATTGTTGGATTTGACATATTTTGTATGTTGAAATGAGATCCCGTCTCGGCACCTCCCTCCACAAGCTGCAGATCATTCAGAACTCTGCAGCTCGTGTACTGTCCCGCACCAGGCTTCGCGACCACATCACTCCCACCCTCGCTCACCTCCACTGGCTCCCCATCCCCCAGAGGATCGAGTTCAAGATCCTCATCCTTGCCTACAAGGCCTTGCTCCCTCCTACCTCTCCGACCTACTATCCTCCTACTTACTTGCCCATACCCTCCGTTCCTCTGGCTCCGGTCTGCTCCACATCCTCCGCCCTAACCGCCCTACCATCGGTGGCCGGGCCTTCAGCCTCTCAGCCCCTAGGCTCTGGAACTCCATCCCCCAGTGCCTTCGCTTTGCTTCCTCCCCTTCCTCCTTCAAGGACGGTCTCAAGACCTTTCTCTTCAACCGTGCCTTCAGCTCCCCTCTCGACTCTCTACCCCCTCCTCGCTCCCTCCCTTCCCTCCCCTCACCCTGACCAATTCCCCCCTGCTCGGGTCCCGACCCAACTGTCCAGCGCCTTGGGACGTCCTCCCGACGTGAAAGGCGCTCTATAAATGAAATCTTGTTGTTGTTGTTGCCTGTTCTTCACAAGGGCATGAAACATAGAATCATAGAATTACACAGAAGGAGGCCATTCGGCCCATCATGTCCATGCCAGCTCTTTGAAAGAACTGTCCAAATTAATCCCACTCCCCCGCTCTCACCCCACAGCCCTGCAAATTTTTCCTCCCCCAGATATCTATCTATTTCTCTGTTGAAAGTTGTTATCGAACTTCCACCACTCTTTCAGGCAATGCATTCTAGATCCGATCAACTCGCTGTGTGAAAAAATTTCTCCTCCCCTCTGGTTCTTTTGGCAACTATCTTAAATCTGTGTCCTCAGGTTACCAACCCACCCGCCAGTGGAAGCAGTTTCTCCCTGTTCACCCTATCGAATCAAATTCCCTCATAATTTTGAACACCTCTATTAAATCTCTCTTTAACCTTCTCTGCTCCAAGGAGAATAATCCGAGCTTCTCCAGCCTCACCTCATAACTGATGTATGTCCTTCATTCCTGGTACCATCCTGGTAAATCTCCTTTGCACCTTCTCCAATGGCTTGACATCCTTCCTAAAGTGTGGTGCCCAGAGTTGAACACAGTAATCTAGCTGAGCCAGTGTTTTATAAAGGTAACCTGAACATCATAACCTCCTTTTGTATTCTATGCCCCTATTTATAAAGTATTATAGAGTAAGATCCCGTATTTTTTAACAGCTTTATTTACCTATCCTGCCACCTTCAAAGATTTGCTTATGTGAACCCCAGGTGTCTCTGTTCCTTCACCCCCTTTAAGATTCTCCCATCAGCTTGTGTTACCTCGCTTCATTCTTCTTCCCAAAATGCATCACTTTGCATTTCTCCTCATTAAATTTAATCTGCCGTGTGTTTGCCCATTTCACCAGTCTGTCTATGTCCTCTTGCAGTCTGCAACTAACCTGACTGTTTACTACTTTTCCTAGCTTTGCATCATCTGCAAACTTGGAAATTGTACTCTCTATTTCCTAGGTTCAGCGCATTTCTATAGATTAAAAATAGCAGTGATCCTAATACTGACCCTTGGGGGACACCACTGTATACTTCCCCCAACCCAGTCAGAGAAACAACCATTCACTACTACTCTCTGCTTTCTGTCCTGCAGCACAATTAAAAAAGGGAGAAGGGAGTTTCTCCTGGTGTCCAGGTTAACAATTGCCCAGATAAAATGTTATCAAACTTTACTGTACACAATATGGCTGCTGTGTTTGTCTACAACAATCAGTTATGGCACAATGTGAATCTTCTATTTTGTGTGCATGCAGGATGGCTGAGCTGGTTGAAGTTCCTGATATCGTGAAGAAACTATCCTGGGTGGAGAATTACTGGCCAGAGGATTCATTCTTCCCTAAACCCTATGTTCAGAAATACTGCCTCATGGGAGTGAAGGACAGTTACACAGATTTTCACATCGACTTTGGGGGCACCTCAGTTTGGTACCACGTTCTATGGGTAAGAGCACAAAAACGGAAGATCCAAACCCTCCCAATTCTGTTGGTATTGAGCTAGACATATTATTGATGTTTCAAAGGTGATGGAGGGAGGAACGAATCTCAAAGATGGCTCAGTAGATGAATATGGATAAATTTGGGTAAAAGCTTGCACCGTGATTTGTAGTTTTCAGCCATGCAGAGCAGGAAGGTCCTACGTTTTATCTCTGATTTGAGCTGTATAAGGTTTTTCTCTGTTAGCACTGCAGATGATTGACCCATATTGTCAAAAATACAAACTAAATCAGCCGCCTTTAGCTGAACAATTTTTCTTGCCTTTACAACACTCCATCCTGATTATTGGTCTCACCACTGAGAGAAAAGTGGTTTGGCTTGTCAGCCATTGCCTCGTGCCTCGCTACATGCTGGCAAGAATTCTGCAATACTACACATGTGAATTTGAAAGTACAGCATCACTGAATTACCGAGCAATGCTTTCAGTCCCATTTACCTACCCTTTTCCCATACCCCTTTCATTGACTCTTTTAGATATTTATCTAGTTTCCTTTTGAAGGCTCATCTATAATGTGCCTCACCCACCGCTCCTGGCAGGGCGTTCCATATCCTAACATCTCTGTGTTATATGAAGTGTATGGTACAGTGTTGTTGGCAGCATTAGATCTTTCAGATCAGAAGCACTGTTTACCAGTTGAAATGTTTTCAGACACGTTCAGTTCTAGGATGGCTCTATTTGTACTGCTGCCATGTTTACCAAGAAAGCTCATACCACAGGCTCGGGAACTTTCTTTGCTGCAGATATGGTCAGAAGGAGCAAGACAAAACTGAAGACTGCAGTCTGGTGAGCTCTCACTAAGACTAGATTGGAGACAGTGTAACCTTCATTTACCCTGCTTGGTGGCACATTCTTAGAAAAAGGAAAGGGATATTGCTTGTACCCAAACTCTCAGTGTATTTAGGTTTGTATTTTGGGACAGATATTTGTGTGGTATCTTTTGTCTTGGCTTCTACCCAGACGTTTGGTCCAGATGTTTGCATAGCGTGTTTTGGATACTAACTGATCTATTTAGATAACTGGCCGTGTCTCAGTGGATAGCATGTCTCAGACATTCTTACCAATCAAATCATGTGTTAAGTCCAGAGCACAGTAATGGAAATAATTCAGTGCTATTAAAACTTTGATTTTGTTCCCATAAAATTACTCATTTCTAATCTACTTGGCTGTCTGTTGACTTAAATTCAAAGTAAATTTTGAATTCTGCTACAGGGCAGAATACCAGTGTAATTTGTTGTTGTTGTCATTGTTAAATTACTTTTAGTAAACCGGGCAATGTGACAATGAGAGCCTCAGAAAAAAGCACTGAATTTCTGTCAAAGTGGCAGTCAAGTGTTTTCTTCTTTGCAGGGTGAAAAAATCTTTTACTTGATCAAGCCAACCAATGCAAATCTTGCACTTTATGAAAGTTGGAGTTCTTCTGTCAACCAGAGTGAGGTGTTCTTCGGAGATCGCGTCGACCGATGCTACAAATGTGTTGTGCGACAGGGAAACACACTCCTCATTCCTACAGGTACAGTCAGACGGGGGTTGTACGGTCAGGCGGGGGTTGTACAGCCAGGCGGTGGGGGGGGGGGTGGTTGTACTGCCAGGCGGCGGGGGGGGGGTTGTACGGCCAGGCCGGGGGGGGGCGGGGTGGTTGTACGGTCAGGCGGCGGGCGGGCGGGTGGTTGTACGGTCAGGGGGCCGGGGGGTTGGTTGTACGGCAGGGGCGGGGGTTTGGTTGTACCCCCGCGGGGGGTTGTATAGTCAGGCTGGTCATGAAACGATGCAAAGACCAGAAAGTCACAGATGGTATTTGGTTTGCTTGGTAACAACGAGAAAGGCTCAGAAAATGGAAAAGCTTTGCTGTTTTAATGCAGATGGGAAGAAGGTATAGCAGAATGGGTGGCCTTCGCTGTCTTTGTGATATTAATCGCATTGAATGAACCAGAGTCTAAGCCTCCCACTGATGTTGTTAATAATAATAATCCTTGCATTTGATATATCACCTTATGATGTCCTTGAGATATCTCAAAGCGCTTCACAGAGAACACTGTATAGATCTAACACAAAAGGAGGCCATTCATCACATCGAGTCTGCACTAGCTCTCAGAGAAAGCTTTCTCACTGGTGAAGTGAGAGAATCCATGTTCACAGCATTGGAAGGGTGGATTGAGGCCTTCAACTGCCTGACACTGTACCTGACGATGGCTTCTGAAATGTGAAAGTATTCCATGCATCCCACTTATACATGGAAATTCCCAAGATAATAATAATAATAATAATCCTTGCATTTGATATAGCGCTTTTCACGTCGGGAGGACGTCCCAAAGCGCTTCACAGAACACACTGTAAAGTGAATTGACTGTATATTTGTGGGCAAACGCGGCAGCCAATTGCGCACAGCAATGTCCCACAAACAGTCGTAGATTGAAAATGACCAATTTATTATTGTTTTGTTTTGGAGGGATTATTATTAGGCGTGTGGAGTAAGGAAACTTGCCCAAGGTTTCGCCCTGCCTGGAATTGAACTCAGGTCTCTTGCTTGCAAAGCGAGTGCTCTAACCACTGAGCTACAGGACTCCACAAAGATAGATTGTTGGAATGGAATGTGCATTCTTTCCTTGGAGGGATGTATCCTGCTTACCTAATTCTGAAAGTATTAGGCGTAGGTTGGCAAGAGCCAAGACTTGGGGATCCCAGAGTGTGCAGTGGGGTACTGCTGAAGTCTAATCAGCTAATACCCCATAATAATAATAATAATAATAATAATAACAATGATCATTGCATTTGATAAGAGCGCTTTTCACGTCTTCTAGATGTTTCAAAGCGCTTCACAGAATAGACTGTAAAGTGAATTGACTGTATATTAGCTTGCCATTGAGAGCACTGTCTGGCAAGCTTTCCTGCTGCTTCTCAAGCTAGGACCACCCTATCCTTTAGGGCTTTGGCTTGCAGGGTTAATGAAAAATCCCATACACAATTTGAAAAGAAAATCCTCCAGTTGAAATTGGCCATTTACTTTGTAAATATGTGGGATATTGCCGTGGGCAAATTGGCTGCTGTGTTTGCCTGCAAAATGCGCAGCAAATCTTGACAAGCCTTTCGCTATGTTTTCATATGATAAATGTGCAATATCAAATACAAGAATTATTATTTCTAAATTCGTAGAAATCAAAAATAATTCATTTGATCTATCAAGTTTTTTGGTCTCCCTTGAGTTACCTCCTCTAATGCTACTCTGCTGCTCACTTCCCTTGAATATTTCTACTCTTCAAGAATGTATTTTAATTTCCCTTTGAAAGAATCTATGTACTCTTATCAAAAAGAAATGAGCGAATGCTGAGTATAGGAAATCTTGAAAACCTTTGTCATCATCTTCTGTTTCCGATCACTTTCATGGAACAATAAAAAAAAATTCTGTGTACTTTTTATAATCATCCATCGTGTACAAATTTCTAATGGTGTTACACTGAGCTGGTGACAAGGAACTTGTGTCTTCATCTGAATCTGAAAGCCAACAGAACAATTCAGGAAGAGGTTAATTGAAACTTTTCTGCAAAAGGCAGAAATAGCTAGACTGAGCGTGGCTGCAAACTGAACTCAGTGTAAAAGCACAGTGCAAGCTGCGGCAGCTTTTGAAGTTGTTTTGACATCGGTCATTGAGGTTAGTGTCAGGTCAGATTGAATTCAAACCACGTTTATGTTTGCTCTCAACTTAGGCAAGCTAAAAATGACTTTAGTGCCAACAGTACTTGTTTGTGTTAAACCTGCCTTTGCGTGTGCTTGGGTATTTTTTCTACATCACTTAAAAGGCTGTGCAGCCAAACAGACATTCCTTTGGGTCCCACAGAAGTCAAAAAGTATGTAATCTCCCGGAGCTTTGCAGATGCCTCATTTCATGTGAGAGACAGGAGTGAAGGTGGTGGTGAACAAAGACAAGCCCCACATTGCCCTGTCATTAGCTCAGCTCCTATGGAACAAATGTACTGTACTTGGAGACCAGTTGTGGGAGACCATTACTTTTTGCAGCCCCATCAAAGACATTTATTTTTATCAAATGCAGTGCAGTCTGAACTGTTCCAAACTAGAACATATCTAATAATATCCTTAAATTTGATGTAGCGCCTTATCATGTAGTCGAGATGTCTCCAAGCGCTTCACAAGATGCACTGTAAAGTGATTTTGACTTTTTTGTGAGCGAAATGAAGATCTAGAATAATTTATCTTGAATAGATAAATGAAATGCTATCTAGAATGAAATGGAAAATAAAAAGTGGAGGAACCCTACAGGTCACACATGTACTGTAGATATTGGTAACAACCTCCTGGAATGAATTTTCAGTGCAAGAGACATCAGCTTGTGCATAAATATCCACTTGAAATGTTGGGAAAAGGTGAGCAATTTTTTTAACCTTTGTTTTGTCTTGATCTCCCAGGCTGGATCCATGGTGTTATAACTTCCAAGGATTGCATGGCTTTTGGTGGAAACTTCCTGCACAATCTCAACATTCGCACACAAATCAGGTTAGTGACTGGCCTCTGTCTACTGCCTTCGACACCCAGAGAGAACAATTCCTGGCAGACCTCTAACTTGCCTAATGACATTGCTCCCTTTAATTGTATCTGTTTCACTGGATTATGTTGTAGAGTGACAAATTACAACCGTAGGGAGGCTAAAATATAATTTGTGCATAAAAATTACAAAGACTTACACACAAAGTTTCAACACGGAAACGGGCAATTTGCATAACTTGTTCATTCCGTTATTAGTGACCAGCAATATCTGTTAAACAGTCCTGACTGCAACTGAATCAGAAATGTGGCTATCCTCAGTGTCAGAGAAAACACCAGGTCAGGGTTGGGTCACTTTCTAATGGAGTCTGTTTGGATGACGCCCCTAAGTGTCAACTTCACATTGCGAACCTCAGTGAAATGTACACTGTGACCAGCATATGGTCAGCATACTCACTGCTAACAGTATAAAGTGGAGGGGTAGCTCAGAGATTCCATTTCTTATTTTCTGCCTTTCTCCCCCCACCCCCACCAAGCTGGAGGGAGTTCTTTATGTGGTTGTCATTAATAAAAATAATAATCCTTGCATTTGATATAGCGCCTTATCACATTGTTGAGATGTCTCAAAGCGCTTCACACAATATACTGTAAAGTGAATTGACTGTATATTTTGTGGGCGAAACTCGGCAGCCAATTGCGAATGACCAATTGAGTGGCCAAATTATTATTATTTTATTTAATTTTTTTTTGAAGGGATTGTAATCCCCAGAAAACTTTCTGACAATTGACTAACAGCCGGGTTCCTACTTACTGCTAGGTAAACAGAGGTGTGTGGAGTTAGGAAACTTGCCAAAGATTTCGCCCTGCCCGGGAATGAACCCAGGTCCTCTAGCTTCTGAGGCGAGTGCTTCAACCAACACACTACAGGACTCAATGGAGTCATTAAGTTTTAACTCTGAACTGTGACTTCCATTTCCAGGGTATATGAAATGGAGAAACGGTTAAAGACTCCGGAGCTTTTCAAGTTCCCATACTTTGAAGCAATTTGCTGGTATGTGGCAAAGAGCCTTCAGGAAACATTAAAAGGTACGCAAAGCTGGTAAGAGCGAAACAACAAGAGTAAACCGCTCTGACAGACATCAAACCCTCAAGCCCTCTGCTGGTCAAACTCTTACTGAATGCATAGGCAGAAACCCCATACATTTGCACAGCGAGTAACCCTCAGCTCGCTGCATTAAAGGATGAGCTCTGCGGAGACAATGAAAGTGTTGCACAGGAGCACTGTGGTCAAGTGGGCAAAATGGGTATTTCTGTATTGTCAATTGTTTGCTACTGGAAAAAAACAATGTTTGTAATGTTAAACCCTCATTGGATTGGGAGGTTTGGTGCCTTTCAGATTCAGTTTGAAAGTTCTAAGCAGATATTTCTGCTTGTCTGAATATACAATATATGCTTGTTCTTTTGGCATGCTCTTTGAGAAAATTCACAGAATGTACTGTGCTCACATACGCTTGTATACAGAATATCTCCTGAGAGTTTTTTCCGGGCAGTGAGATTTGGCCTAAAAAGTGGGCAGTGCGTTGGAGCTTCCCCCTCGCTGCTCTCCAGGCAAGTTCGTGCTTGTGACTTCTCTGTACAGTGAATACACCACTTGACATGACGGTATCATTGTGTACAGATGTTGAGCAACTACCGAATGCATACCGAATGAATGGCTCATTCTCATGAAGAGCAATCCTTTCAGTCTCATTTGCATGCCCTTTCCCCATACTCTGAAGTTTCCTCCTTTACAGGTATTTATTTACCTGAGTTCCCTTTTGAAAGCTAAAATGTACTCTGCCTCAACCACTACTCCAGGAGGGAATGTGATGCAGGGAGATGAGAATAAAGCAAGATGACAATGAAGTAAAGGAAAGTGAGAAATAAGCCATCTCCATTCAAATATCGAGAAATGTGTTTCACCTTTGAAATGTGCATTAACTGCATAGACCCTGGCGTTTAGCCAGCGCAGTTGTATGTTGGTCATTTAGAGCTTTATAATGTGAAAAAGATTGTGGTTTTTGTTCTTTACTTTTTCAAATGGTTTAATGATTTGGAGATTAAATGTGACTCTGTTTAATTCTGTATTTAGAATTGAGGGAGGACAACTGCCAGCCTCAGAACTACATGGTGGAAGGTATCAAGTATCTGATCCCTGCGCTTAAATCCTGGATTCAGAAGGAGGTAAAATAATACATTTGGTGTGATGTGCTGAAGCTATGAGGCACTGCGCTGCTGGAAGACAGTATCACTTGTGGCAAGGTGCTTTGAAATAGCTTTAAAATTATTATTATAACCCTTGCCTATGATTTAATGCCCTTCACGTCACAAGGAAGTCCAAAAGCACTTCACATGAAATACTGTTAAGTTCAATGACTGTAATTTGTATGCAAAATTAGAGATAAATTAGTTGGAGATCAGAGACCACAGCCGCTTGTGATAATGTAGAAAGCCCTTCCCTAAAGAGGCCAGAATCAATTTGGGATGTTCAAAAAGGAAATACTGTAGATATATACTTGGAAATAATGGATGTCAAGAAGGATTGGGTAGGGATGGAGAAATGGGTTTAAATGATCTTCCATTCCCTAATGAGCTCAACAAACAACAACAACACAAGATACATTTGTTTAATGGCTTTCACGTCGGGAGGACATCCCAAGGCGCTGGACAGAGTACAGCATTTCAGACCCGAGCAGAGTCGGGGGGGGGAGAAGGGAGAGGAAGGGATGACCAATAGCATGGTCGAAGAGGAGGGTTTTGAGGCGGGACTTGAAGGAGGCTAAGGAGGGGGCGAGGCGGAGTGATTGGGGGATGGAATTCCAGAGGTTGGGGGCAGAGTGGCTGAAGGCTCTCCCCCGCCAATGGTGGAGCAGGCGGGTCAGGAAACGTGGAACAGGCCAGAGCTGGCTGAGCGGAGGGAGCGGGCGGGTTGATAGGGGGTTAGGAGGTCGCAGAGGTAGGGTGGGGGGAGGCTGTGGAGGGCTTTGTAGGTGAGGACCAGGATCTTGAACTGGATCCTCTGAAGGATAGGGAGCCAATGGAGTCAGGCTAGAATGGGGGAGATGGGGTCATGGAGTTTGGTGCGGGAGAGGACACGGGCTGCAGAGTTCTGGATTATCTACAGCCTGTGGAGGGAGGAGTTGGGAAGGCCGACAAGCAGTGCGTTTGCATAGTCGAGCCTGGAGGTGATGAAGGCATGACAAGAGTTTCCGCGGCCTGAGGGGTGAGGTAGTGGCGGAGTCGGGCAATGTTACAGAGGTGAGGGAAGGCAGAGCGGGTCATGGCTTGGATGTGGGGAAGAAAAGACAGTTGAGGGTCGAACAAGTCACCTAGGTTCCTGACTGGCTTGGTGAGTTGAAATGTGCAACAAACAGGCTCGATGGGTTGAATGGCCTCCACTTATTCCAGTCTTGTCCTCTATACTTCGTCACAGCAGGCAAGAATCCTGTTCTAAGCCAATCCCACTCTTGTGCACCCCAGGGCAGTGTTTGTGAAGCGCATTTCAGTTTCTGAACTCCCAGTTCAATCAAGTCTCATTGTGCTGCTATGGGAAGATTCACAGTATAAACCAGGCTCCTCGCCACAAGAGGCGAAATGCGTGGGAGAGTTGCGTTGGACAGCTTTTCTGTATTTCATTATTCTTGAACTTTCATATTTGTTTTAGTTGATTAATATTGTTTTGCTCTAACATTATTTTGCTGAAAGTACACTGAATTCTTAATTTGCCACACAGACTGTTGTTGCTGTGATGGACATGGGTCTGTACTCCAGATGACTGTTGTATGTTTTACGATTTAAAGAGCAGTGCTATGTGGTATTACTACGGGGTGGGGATTGTGTTTGGTGGGGGGGCCGGTGGGGGAGTGCCTGAGTAGATCTGTCCTGTAACTGCATTTAATGTTTTAAAACTTTAAAATACGAAGCAGTGGCAACAGTTAATACTCATTTCTTGTAGCTGTCAGGATTTGAGCACAAAAGAGAAACTTGTTTTTTCACTCCCGTTTCCTTCTGTGTGAAATTGGAGAATTATTAAGCACCACTTTGTGTTCTGTGCATTGACTTTAGTATGAAAGATGTCAGGAAATAAACAGATCAGAAACAAATTTTGGGACTTGATTGTTCAGTGTTGTACTGGGGTGGAGGCAAAGAAATGAACTGCTGCATTTTTTGAGATTTTATTCAGTGGAAACTTCATGACAGCTGCCTTCTGTCTGTTCTTCAGATGACATAAAAGATCACACAATGTTTGAAACCAGAAGGCAGTTTCTCCCCGTGTTGTGGCCAACTATCTTCTAAATAAATTGCTGATTACAACAACAACTTGCATTTATATAGCACCCTTCACTCAGGATGGCGACTTGGAGCGCTTAATATCACGACCTCTTAAGGGTGATATCGAATGGAAGAATTATTGTGACTGTTTGTGTCACTTTGCTGATACAAATGGAAACTGTATTTGTTTACTAAAACTGCCACTGTAATGCCATGAATTGCTTGGAAGCACTTGGAGACATTTTAATGTTACAGGTGCAGTGAAAATGTTCATTTTTTCTGCGAAATCTATTGGCTGTTGCAAAGCAGAAATTAGATAGAAATCTTGGGCCAGCTTACTTCAATGGAGGACATTGAAACACAGCTCCCCCATGGTAGACATGTGCAGAATAATTGTGATTTTGTTGAATTGTTTTTTCCCTCTCCTTTCTCTCTTTCATCCTGAAGATGCTTTATTTTGGTGGTAGGGTGGGTGTGACAATAATATTGAACTGTTTTTATGAACACTCAGTGTTTCAGTCTGGTGCTTTTATCATCTTTGACAACACCTTTTTATCATCACCAGGTGCTGATGGAGCACACATATGAAATCCCAGATCAGATACGACCAGGGCAGCTTATTAAAGAGCTCGACAAGGAGATTCGTTTCTTGGAGGTAAGAGTAGAAACGTGAAGCGTGTCTAACTGAGAAATGTGCTAGAATCTCCAAAGTGATGGGCAATTGTGCAGGTTCCCTGCTGAATGTCTGTGGTTGAGCAGGAGTCTTCAGGAAGTGTCTTTTGAGGGTAAGAGAACCAAAAGCTTTTGCCCTCTGAGTGATGGCTGATTGATGCTTTGGCTTAAAGCAGCATAATCTACCTAGGAAGTTGCAAAGCACGATGTGCATTTTCAGATGAGTATTTGATCTATTGGGAACATCGTACAACAGTAAAAATATGTTTTTATATGAAAACTATCTGCACCAGTTGCAGCTTCGCTTACAATCAAAAGATCCAATATGGAATGTAGACACACAGACAGACAATTCATCTTTATCTATACTCACCTGGGAGGACTTCTTTTGGGAGGACTCGTTTTAAAAATGTACTTTTGTTGTTGCTGCGGCTTAGCTTCGTCCGTGTTCTTTATTTTGTTCCCGCTGCCGCTTGGCTACGTGTTGATCTGTGATGCAGGATTGCCACAGCACCACAGTCAGCTGGCGCAGCCACCAGGTGTAACTGCAGTGTGTGTGTGCACACGTAGGTGCTCAAAGTGCCACTTTGACTCGGCGGCCACCAGGTGTAACTACAGCGAGAAATGCAGAATTGAAAATAATTCATGAACAATAGGAGGCACCCGAAAATAATATGCCCACGTCACTCCCTTCCGATATAAATCATGTCTCTATGTCAGTCGGTTATTGAGATGCTTCTTGAAGTGTAAACAGACTATTGTCATTTTATTAGTATAGAGAAAGATAGATCGAAGAAGAATTTTAGACTTTCACTCCTGCACAAGTTCACATATTGTGTGTCACTTACTTCAAAGAAATCCCATTTAAATTCACACCTGAAGTGCCTTGATGTGAAAAAATCAAGTCTGGACTAGCACTGTTCAAGGAATTATAGTGGAAGGTTGGTATATACAGATAATGGAGCCCCTGCCCCAGTCACTCCCACTGTGTACAATCCCAATAGAACTACTGCTCCTCAAGACTGTTTGTATGGCATTCCAGATTTAATACTTCCCCAGTTCTTTGAGCTCACTTGGACTGAATACGAGCAGTTTACTAGCTGTTTTTGTTTTCTTATCAACTCTTGAAAGATAAAGTTTGCATTTGAAACATCCATTTCAAAATCCATTTGAACCTACCCATTGGATTACAGTCACTGCACTTTACGTGTATAATTTTTTTTTGCATTTTTGACAAACGAGGGCAGTGCAGGATACAGCCAACAGAAAGCTGTTTTGATATTACTGCAGCTTTTCTGTGCAATAGGTTGGAGAGAAGTTATTTCTAAGATGTTATAGAACAACTGTACCCAGCATCCTGATTCCAACAATTGAAATTAACTTAAGATCTAAATCAGGTTTGTGTCCGGCCCGCAAAGAATTACAATTGTATGTGAGCAAAATGGATCTTTTTATTTTATAATGGTGAATGATTGCAGTGTTAAGCTGTTGGACTATACATCCTGCTGTGCTGCCTCTAGATATGTTGCAATGAATTGATAATTTTTAAAAAATTGGTCAGCCGGATGTCTGATACATGCGGAAACCTATCACCATGCTTAAGAGTATCCAAAACAAGCTGAGATTTCCATGCATCCCACCTACACATGGAAATCCCAGAGATAGTTTGTTGGACTGGAATGTTCATTCTCTCCCTGGGGGACGCATCCTACTTACCTAATTCTGGAATGTATTAGGCGCTGGTTGGCAAGAGTCAAAGCATGGGGACCCCAGAGCACGTATTGGGGTAACTGTTGGAATCTAACCAGTTAAAACAACGTAGCTTGCCATTTGTATTGTATTTGATATTGCTGTCAGACAAGTTTTCCTGCTGCTTGTCCAGCTAGGACCACCTTACCCATTAGGGCTTTGGCTTGCAGGATTAACAGGGGCTGAGTGGGATGTCTCCCTGCCCTCAGAGACTGGTCTGCCCTTCTAGGTCCTGCCTATGTTGCATCTGCAGTGCCCTGGAATACTGTGGACCTGCCTTGCTTTGGAACCGGACTACCATAGAGGAACCAGACTGCCACAGAGGTCTGGCTCGATTCTGACATTCCATTGCCAGGCATGTCACCTTGGAGTCAGTTCAGTACCAAGGAGGCCCTGCTTACCTTCCTTCCACCCCCCTCCCCCACCCCCCCGAGGCAGTCACTATTTGGTCGTTCGATATCTGACAAGCGCGGGTTTTAGCCCTTACCAGGTGGATGGTAGGTACCAATAACTCCCTGCGAGCTTCCCGGTGGGCAACGGATCTCAGCATGAAATGTGTGCGAGAATTGCCACTGTCTTCCTAGCAGCAGGCAAATCAAGGTGGATTCCAGACGTACGAACGTGCGTTCACGAACTAGGACTCCAGGTAGCTATCGCCCCAAGCCTCAGAGTTTGCTTATCAGCTATGTGGCAGGCATCTGCCTTCAGCGTGGTGGGCCGACCTTTACGGGACCTTGGGATCTTGCTGTCCTTGAAGAAGGATGAGCATGACCAGAGTGCCCTTCATCCCTTCTCAGCACAGCCCTTCAGGACAATGTCCAGGCTGAAGTTTGTGTCCACCGAGACCCTGAGGTACTGATAAGATACTGGGACTGAAGCCCCTTGTATCTTCCAATCAATTCCCTGAATGTCTTCCCTTGGGCCATGCAGAAACATGATGTTGCACTTGGGGACGCCGACCACCATGTCCCATCGGTTGGTCCAGTGTCCAATAAGTTGATAAGACAACAAAGACTACAATACAAAATTACATTTGTACTTTTGATGTCGGGAAGATGTCCCAAGGCACTGAACACTCAGGGATTTGGACCCGAACAGGAGTGTTGCAATCAGGGAGTGGGGAGGGTAGGAGGGTGGCCAAAGACACAGTTGAAGACAACTGCTAAACTGCTTGTATTCATCCCAAGTAAGCTCAAAGAACCGGGGAAACATTTTCTGTCTAAATCGCAGTGGGAGTGACTCAGGGTGTTGGTTGCTTCTGTTCTTTCATGACGCACTGATTGGTAGGTGAGACAGATTTTAGACAAGTGGGAACATGCAGCAGTCCCGTCTTCAGTTACCAATGATTCAATATGGCAGATGCTAAGATAGCATTGAACTGAAGATTTGTTTAGAAAAAAATCAATTTGGAGGGAAAATGGTATTCATAATCCCACCATCAAAAAACACTTAATGCTTCAAAACTTGGACATCTCTGTAAACTCCATCTGAAAGCCTTTTACGATTCATCCCGCAAACCAAGGCGACTGAAGATATCACTGCCTGCATTTAACAAAACTGCTTCTCTGTGAGGTTGAGGGTTTGTTTGGCAGAGCAGAGTTCAATGCCTGAAGCTGTGAGGCGTTTCTGTAGACTGTAGCCTGGATCAAGGGCATTTCTTTGCCGTGAATATTAATTGTTTGTCTCCACAAATTCCAAAACTGCGAACACAGCATTTTGAGTGTGATCCGGCCTTCAGCTTTACCTCTGTAGGTGTATGTTCAGTGGTTTGCTCTCAAATTCCTCCACAGCCTTGCTCCTCCCTATCTCTGTAATCTGCTAACCCCATACCAACCTGTCCACTCCCTCCACTCTGGCCTGCTCCCAAATTCCCCACCCTGCCCGCCCCACCATTGGCGATCGGGACTTCAGCCTTTCTGCCTTTACTCTTTGGAACTCCACCCCACAGTCCCCTCGCCTTGCCCCTCCCTTGTCTCCTCCAAGCCTTGTCTCAAGAGCTTCCTCCTGACATGAAAGGCGCTATACAAATCTAATTTGTTGCTACTTGTTTAATGTTTTACCCTGTTGATGCTAGTATGCAGTTGCCTGTGTTGCAATCAAAATGGAAGTCTTTCAGTTAGTGTCAGATGTGTTAATGTCATTTTGTTGTTGTTGTTAAGGGAAGGTGTGAACCTAAAATATGTTGGCAAAATCAATGGCTCTTTTTTGAGCAACATTTTGAAGGAGCACCTCAATCTTTTATTAGAAATTTCCTGCTCACTGCAGACAAATGGAACTCTTGGAACGAAAAGGACCCCTTTTATAATCCTTCTGTGTGTGCGTCTGCAGGACATGAGCATTGGAAGCAAACCCGTGAAATCTCAGGGAATCGTGGGTACAATGCCAATCATGCGGGTCTCGCAGGATAAGAGTTGTTCTTTCAGTGTAAGCCCAGGCAAGAGGAGAATCAGGAGGCTGAGGGACCCCTCAAACAAGGTACACTCAGACCTGGACATTCTGGAGCTTCACACCAGAGAGGTGCTGAAGAAGATGGAAATGGCACAGTGGGGCGAGGTAAGGTCGTGCACTGGCTTTCATACAGTTCCACACTGGTTTTCATGCAGTTAAAGCGGCAGTGACAAAGGTTTCCCCTTTTCCTGGAAATTGTTCTTCCCGCATTATTCTCATCTCTATGTTGATTTGATTTGCTTTCAGGAGGACGTGTCCAACTCCAAATTTAAAATGAAAATCAGCAGGACTTCACAGCCCTCTTCAACAGTGCCTGAAAAAAATCCCAATGATAATAACTTGCGGCTGGTGCTGTCAAATGGAAGAATAATTAGGTATGTGCTTTTGTTCAGAAATATATATTATACACATATGTATGATTTTGTATTTAAACAAAATTCATCAAGAATCCCTGGATCGCAACCTTCTCTGAATCAGTCACTGGTGGATGAACAAGAGCAGCTGTACTTGCTACTTTTCCCCCTGTGTTTCTGTTACTCACGCTCTCACTCACCCACCCACACCCCTGCTGTCTGGAACTCTATTCCAAAATCCCTTCTCGTTGCAGCTTTCTCTGCCTATTTTAAAACCCTCTTAAAGCCATTCATTTTTGGGGGGGTCAGCCAGCATCCTGACCCATACAGAAACCCATCACCATGCTTACAAACCAAACTGAGAATTCCATGCATTTCACCTACACATGGAAATCCCAAAGATGGATTGTTGGAATGGAATGTCCACTCTCTCCCTGCAAGATGCATCCTGTTTACTAATTTTGGAAAGTATTAGGTGCAGGTTGGCAAGAGCCAAGGCGTGGGGTACTGCTGGAGTCTAACCAGCTAAAACTGCAAGCTTGCCATTGATATCATTGTCTGGTAAGCTTTCCCGCTGCTTGCCCAGCTAGGTCCACCCTACCTGTTAGGAGTTTGGCTTGCAGGGTCAAAAGGACTGGGATGATTCTCTGTCCCAGTGACTGGTCGTCAAGTCTTTCATCAACACTCAGCCTCAATCTCGTTCCATCAAGGTTGGCGTCCTAGCAGAGTTCCGGTGGATTGTCTGCAGGATTTGATTTATTTTTATGATGCTATTACCCGTGTGTTTTAATTGTAGTCATTAGTAAAGTATCCCAAATTTAAACTCCCACTAAGGAGCTAAACTGCAAGGTATGTCTCTGGGGAATGAGAGTTGTGACATCAGTCAGGATAAATCAGGTTTTGTAGAAACTCTAAAACTCGATCATTGGTGATGTTTGTTTTCTTCCCCCTGCATGTTAATAGAGGACTGTTTCTCCATGAATACAATTGAGAAGTTGTAGTCAACTTTTTATTGCAGTGATGTCCGGCACCAATTCACGGAATTTGGATTGTGCAGTGCAAACAGTGAGGAGGAGGAGGAGGAGGAGGAAGAAGGACAAAGGGCATCTGGGCAGGACGAGACTGACAGCTCTGACTGGGAAGATGAGAAACAAGAGTCTCAAAAACCGCTGAACAGTAAGTGGGTAGAGTCAGTGCCTGGTACCGTTCTGAATCTTTCTAACCACTAGTTTTGCCATAATTCCTCAAGAATATTGAAGCTTGGGGACTTACTTGTGGAGTTCTGTAGTGTATTGATTAGCGTACTCGTCTCGAAAGGACCCAGGTTCGATTCCCAATCCAAGGCGCAATTGGCTGCCACGTTTTGCCCACAAAATATGCAGTCAATCTACATTACAGTATATCCTGTTGAGACATCTCAACGATGTAATCAAATGCAAGGATTATTATCAGCTGTGTGAGATTTGCAAGGGTCACTCAGTGAATAAGGTAGCCTGTTCTTTTTGCTAAAGTCATGTTTGGTTGCTTTTGGATTTCATAGAAACGGAGAGTGAATGGAACTCTGCTTGGACGTATTTTCCGCTAGACTTTCTTGCTTCAGTATTATGTCCCGTTTTTGTTGATCCGAACCAAACAATATAAGGTGAAGGCCTGTGCCTTCAGTGTGTAAGTAATATTTTCAAATTTGGGTCAAATTTGTGGGTTCAAGCTCCAAGTCAGCACTTGGAAACCACAGAATCTACAGTGCAGTGCAGTCCAGCAATGTTGATGGAGGCATCCTTCGGATGAGACTTGAAACCAAGTTCCCGTCTGCTTATTCAGGTGGATGTTAAAGATCCTATGGCACAACTTGAAAATAGAAAGGGGTTTCTTCCCGGGTCCTGGCCAACAATGTACTAGGTAAAATTGTTCATTCACTTCATGATTGTGTTTTGAACATTGCTGTGTGCAGAGTGGCTGATACGTTCACCTCAAATAGAATCATTACACAGTAAATCCTGTGAAGTGTTTTGAGAAATCTCAAAATGAAAGGTACTTTACTAAATGCAAGAATTATTATTATTATAAACATGTATCCCTCTTTATTTCCTCGCAGAGTTTTTTGAGAGTGTGAAAACCGAACTCAGGAATGGAGTGTCCAAATACTCCGACTTATCTGATTCAGATGAATCACAAGAAGAAAGCAGCATCCAGGTACCTGCGGTAGGACTACTGTGTCCTTGTTTACACAGTGTTGCAATGGGGCAGAACAGTATTTAGGCACAGAAGGCTATTCGGTAGATCTGGTGGTCTCTGCTGGCTCTTTTAAGAGCAATCCTTTCAGTTCCATGAAGCATAAACATTGGGAGGCTCGTATGTTTCTCCATTTAATTGCCCAGCACTGATTGAGGTTTTGTGGTATTTTGTGTGAGGCATCTTTAGCGGTGCAGTATGTTGTTGTACCTGCCTTCAGGTGATGGGTATCACTGATACGTATCACTGACCATAAATACTCAGCAGAACAAGGGAAGTGTTTGTAATGGTCCTGGTAAATTTCTCCCATGGCAATCGAGTGATTTCTATAGAATTTAAGGACGTTGTTACTATCTCAGGGAGGGAATGTGCTGCATGTTTCTCACACTGGAAAGCAGTGCTATAATGTTTCTGTATATAGTGGTTTCTGGCGATGTTTTTCTTAGTTATAACTGTCGAAGAGTAACCATACCTGTTTCATTGATAAGCAAACTGAAATCGATTCCAGCTGACTGTTCCCCCCTGGTCATAAATTGTTTGCCTTGTACGAATTTGCAATCATCAATCCTCTCTTTGTAACTTTGCAGCATCTTTGTCTAGTCATTGTCACAAAGCAGCAGGATGAAAGCATTGTCTGATCAGTCATAACTGTTACCACTACTGGCAAAAAATACATTGAAATAATCCCAATAAAGTTGAGAATAAAGACCCTTGATTCCACCATAAAATCATGTCTGGCTTGGGCCTCTGATAACAGCTATAAACAGCTTGAGATGTGAGTCTCTCTTTGTTAAAGACTCCCTGCAATCCATTTTTCTCTCTCTTATCCGTGCAGGTGACAGACCTTGTTAAAGGGTTGTAAATAGAATAGTCTCTCTCAGCCAGACTGGTTCAATATCACTTCTCCTAAAAGACTGGCCTGGATTTTGTTTGCAGGGAAGTGGAGAGGAAGACTCCTGGGATGAAGAATCGCACCATTCAGACCACAGTGAGAAGAATGGATCGATGTACGAGTCAGAGACTGAGAGGTCCCAGCAAGCACCAGATAAGCCCAGGACCAGTTTGAAACGTTGCAAAAAGGGCACCACAATTAAAAGGTAAGGATGAGGCACTCGTAGTGAACAATTCTGAGTTGGGACATTTTGATCAATTTAAGCTCCTGGGGGTATATTGAATATATGTGGGTCAAGAAGTAAGTTCCCAAATCTTGCAAAAGCAAATTATGAACACAAATTCCAGCTTGGTGATTCAACTTCAAATATTCAAGTTTGAACAACAAAAACAAAATTATATTTATAGAACATCCCAAGGCACTGGACAGTCAGGGGTCAGGACCCGAGCATGGGGGAGGGGTGGGGTAGGGGTGAGTGGGATGGAGGGGACTGTGGGATGAAGTTCCAGAGTGTGGGGGCAGAGAGGCTGAAAGTTCAGCCACGATAGTCAGGCGGGAGACATGGAGCAGGCCGGAGCCCGCTGAACGGAGGGAGTGGGCAGGTTGGTAGGGAGTCAGCAGGTCAGAGAGGTAGGAGGGGGCAAGGCCATAGATGGCCTTGAAAGTGAGAACGAGGATCTTGAATTCGATCCTCTGAGGGATGGGGAGCCAGTGGAGTCGGGCGAGGGTGGGAGTGATGGGGTTGCGGAGCCTGGTATGTGAGAGTACACGAGCTGCAGAGTTTTGGATGATCTGCAGCTTGTGAACGGAAGAGTTGGGAAGGCCGATGAGAAGGGAATTTCCATAATCGAGCCTTGATGTGATGAATGCGCTGGTAAGGGTTTCGGCAGCCTGAGGAGTGAGGCAGTGATGAAGTCTGGCAATATTGTGGAGGTGGTGGTAGGCAATGCCGGTCATGGTGCAGATGTGGGGGAGAAAGGACAGTTCAGGGTCAAACAAGACACCCAGGTTCCTGACTGGCTTAGTGCTGTTGAGTGTGCAGCCGTGGAGGCTGATGCTGCCAGGGCCCGAGGTGCAGATGCACTGGCGCGAGCCAATCAGGAGGGTCTCGGTCTTGCTGACGTTCAGCTGAGAAAATTGTCCCTCGTCCAAGACTTGATGTCGTACAGGCAGTCGGTTCAGGACGCCAGTAGCCCTGGAGTTGAAGGTGGAAGCAGAGAGATAGAGTTGGGTGTCATCTGCATACATGTGGAAATTTACCCCATGTCTGCGGATGATGTCACCAAGGGGGAGCATGTAGAGGATGAAGAGAAGGGGACCAAGGACAGAGCCCTGAGGAACGCCGCACAAGACAGTGCGGGGGCTGAAGGAGAAGCCGTTAGCTGAGACAAAGCGGAGGCGGTTTGAAAGTTAGAATCTGAACCAGTCAAGGACAGAACCTGGGAGGTTGAGGTGGGAGGAGAGGCGGTGGAGGAGGATTGAATGGTCCACAGTGTCAAAAGCAGCAGAGAGGTCGAGGAGGACGAGGGAGCCCTGGTCACACGTGGTCAGGATGTCATTTGTGACCTTGACCAGAGCAGCTTCCGTGCTGTGGGCAGCACAAAAACCTGATTGGAGGGGCTCATGGAGTGAGTGGGAGGAAAGGAAAGAGCGAAGCTGGGAGGCAACGGCTCTCTCAAGGACCTTGGACAGAAAAGGGAGGTCGGAGATGGGCCGGTAGCTGGATAGCTGTGTTGGGTCAAGGGAAGGTTTCTTTAAGGTGGGGTTGATAGTGGCTGTTTTGAGGGGGGGTAGGAACAGTGCCAGATGACAGGGAGAGGTTGATGATGTCGGTGAGTAGTGGGGCAAGGAGGTGGAGCTGGGATTTATGGAGGGGGTTGGGGATGGGGTCCAGGGAGCAGGGGTGAGCTTCATGGAGGATATGGTGGTGATAATAGAGGGGGCGGGGGTGACAGGTTCAAAGGTGTGGAAGGAGGGATGGGTAGTGGTCGGAGTGTGGGGTGGGGGGTAGGGAGCGGGTGGAAGTTGGGGTGGGGGGGCAGTGGCAGCTGAGCGGATTCCCTCGATTTTGGACTCGAGCAAGTCCAGCATTTCCTCGCAGTGGAGATCGGAGTAAAGAATCTGCGAGATGTGGCGGGGAGGGTGTAGGAACCGATTGGTGGTGGAGAATAGGAGCCTGGGGTTACCCTTCGCCTCCAGGATTAACCTGGAATAGACGGGACGATTTGGCCGAGGCGAGAGCGGAGCGGTAGGTTTTGATGAGGTCCAGCCAGATGTACCGGTAGACCATTATGCCGGATTTGAGCCAAGTGCATTCAGCAGCTTGCACCTGGCTCTTGAGCGATCGGAGGTGGCTGGTGAACCAGGGTGAGGATCGGGAATAGGAACAATAACAACAACTTGGATTTATATAGCGTCCTCCACGCCGGACGGCGTCTCAGAGCGCTTCACAGTAACGGATCCCGGGGAAGAGCCAGGGGGAGGGGGAGGAAGGTGACCAAAGGTGCAGTTGAAAAGAAAGATCTTCAGCCGAGGCAGTTTGGGAGGAGAGGGGGGCAAGGGCATCGAGTGTGGTGGAGAGGGTGCTGTGGAGGAGAGTAAACGCAGACAACCAGGCAACAATCAGCCAAATACAATTGGTTAGTCACTAAAAAGGTTAGTGCAAAAAACTGCAGTAAATGTTAAATTGATTCAGCAGGGGGCACTGTTCTGAATGTAATCTCACATTATGGAAGTCCAGTCCCTAACTGGCTGGCTTTCTACACCTAGAGCTCCTTGGTTCACATGCAATTGATGATCTTATTCAGTTCATTAATTGTCGTAGAAGAATTTGTATTATTTTCATTGGATGTGGCAAACGGGACATGTGCATTGGTGTTTTTTCCAAGTGAGCCACCTGCTCAAATTCCAATACTCAGCTCATGCTTTCCCTTTTCATATGTTTTTTTCAAATGTCTAATTCTCTTTTTAAATTTCTAATTGTTTGTGGCATTTCTATCTTGTCATAATATCTCAAAAGCACTTCACAAGTTATTCGGGTCGAGTACAGTGACAGTGTTTTGTTGGCATACAAAGTCCCAAGCTTTGGCATGGTACTGTCTGAAGAGAATAACCCAACTAGAGGTATTGCCACTGTCAACCAACAGCAACTGTTGACTGTGCATCTCTTTTAGTTGAGGACAATGGTGCAAGATAGATGGTTGATGACGGGGAACTTCAACCGTGCACAAACCCATTCTCATTGCAGAAAGTACAAGTTCATTATTCTTGTGGATTTCAGGGAACGCCCACCATCTCCAGGTACTGAAGAAGCCATTCAGGGAATGCTTTCAATGGCAACTCTGCACTACCCAGATCGGCAAAGTGATCCAATGAAGAGCAGCGAAAGCATGGATAAAAGGAGCCTTCACAGGTCACGTCAACACACAAGGACAAACACAAGCGATGAAGAGGAGCTGAGCCCCTATTCCAGAGCGTCAGAGTGGGGTGGGTATTATGTATATCTGTACAATTGTGACAGTAAGAATTGGTAACACAGGGAGATTCTGCTCTCCAGGAAGATTCAGATATTTAATACCAGTTTCTCCAAAGGTCTTAATTTGGTGGCTGGATGGTGACGGAGAATAGTGGTTCACTGTTGAATTTTCTGTTGAAGTACATCTCTTTGGCCAGTGAGCAAGGAATTCACAACAAAAAGAAGCTGTTTTTCTGTGATTCAAGAATGAAAGTGAATCTCCACTAAACTTGGTGGCTTCTCCACTGAACTCAGCACATGACTCTCCTTACCATGAGCATCGATGGCGAAAGAAGGCTTTTTTAGAAACATGGCACTATAAAAGGCCAATTATGAAAGATGCTCTCAAGACACAGCAAACTTGTTTCTTTCTCACAAAATTGTTCTTTTTTCCAGTGTTTTCCTCACTTTCGCTTTTATGCTGGAAAGTGTTGCTTCTTTCCAAGTTTCCGTAAGTCACCATGGTACACCAGCCACCTCCGCTCCCTTGAAGCACAGATGCGTGCTGCTGAACGCACCTGGCTTAAATTGAACTTAATGCTCCATCGGCAGATCTGTCTGGACCTTATCAAATCCTACCGCTCCGCCCTCCCCGCCGCTAAATCATCGTTCTACTCCAAGACAATCTTGGAGGCCAAGGACAATCCCAGACTCCCCTTCTCTATCACTAACCGGCTCCTCCGCCCACCCTCACCCACAATACCAACTGTTAGGCAATGCTGGACCTTCTCAAATCCAAAGTTGAGGGAATCCGCTCAGCTGCCTCTGCCCTTCTATCTACTATCCTGGACGAGAGATAACTTTCTCCAGCTCAACGTACGCAAAACTGAGGCCCTCCTGATTGGCTCGCTTCAGCGCCTCCGCACCTCAGGCGCTGACAGCACCAGCATCCAAGGCTGCACTCTCCACCTCTCAAAGCCAGTCAGGAACCTCGTTCTGTTCGACCCTGAGCTGTCCTTTCTCCCCCATATCCGCGCCACAACTGGCACCGCCTTCCATCACCTCCGGAATGTCGCCAGACTACGGCACTACCTCACCCCTCACGCAGCTGAAACTCTGGT
The DNA here is from genome assembly GCF_018977255.1 of Callorhinchus milii. Taxonomy (NCBI): domain Eukaryota; kingdom Metazoa; phylum Chordata; class Chondrichthyes; order Chimaeriformes; family Callorhinchidae; genus Callorhinchus; species Callorhinchus milii. Next base: position 51,641,339 of record NW_024704746.1, read on the forward strand.
CCACTCCTTCATCATCTCAAGGCTGGACTATGGGAACTCTCTCCTCGCCGGCCTTCCCGGCACCTCCCTCCACAAGCTGCAGGTCATTCAGAACTCTGCAGCTCGTGTACTGTCCCGCACCAGGCTTCGGGAACACATCACTCCCACCCTCGCTCGCCTCCACTGGCTCCCCATCCCCCAGAGGATCGAATTCAAGATCCTCATCCTCACCTACAAGGCCATTCACGGCCTTGCTCCCTCCTACCTCTCCGACCTACTATCCCCCTACCTACCCGCCCGTACCCTCCGTTCCTCTGGCTCCGGTCTCCTCCACATCCCCCGCCCCAACCGCCCTACTATCGGTGGCCGGGTCTTCAGCCTCTCAGCCCCGAGGCTCTGGAACTCTATCCCCCAGTGCCTTCGCCTTGCCTCCTCCCTTTCCTCCTTCAAGGCCGGTCTCAAGACCTTTCTCTTTGACCGTGCCTTCAGCTCCCCTCTCGACTCTCTACCCCCTCCTCACTCCCTCCCTTCCCTCCCCCTGACCATTTCCCCCTTGCTCGGGTCCTGACCCAACTGTACAGCGCTTTGGGACGTCCTCCCGACGTGAAAGGCGCTCAATAAATGGAATCTTGTTGTTGTTGTTGTTGTACTACCACCTCCACCCTGGCCCTTACCCATCCCTCCCTCCACACCTTTGAACTAGTCTCCCACTCCTCTCTCACCACCACTAGAACCCGCATGAAACCAACTACCTGCTCCCTCGACCCCATCCCTACCCCTCTCCTTAACCCCCAGCTCCACCTCCTTGTCCCTCTACTCACAGACATCATAAACATCTCCCTGTCCACTGGCACTGTTCCCACCCCATTAAAAATGGCTGTCATCACTCTTATCCTTAAAAAAACCTGCCCTGGACCCATCACTATTCTCAAATCACGTCCCCATCTCCAACCTCCCTTTCCTTTCCAAGGTCCTGGAACAAGTTGTTGCTTCCCAGCTTCGTTCCTTCCTCTCCCGCCACTCCTTTCACAAACCCCTCCAATCGGGTTTCCATGTCACCCACAGCACAGAAACAGCCCTGGTCAAAGTGACAAATGGACTCCCTCTGCCTCCTCGTCCTCTTTGACCTCTCTGCTGCCTTTGACACCATTGACCGCTCTATCCTCATCCACCGCCTCTTCTCTTACCTCAACCTTCACGGCTGTGTCCTTGACTGGTTCAGATCGTACCTCTCACACCGCATTTCATCTCCACAAATGGTCTCCCCTCTAGCCCCCGCACCGTCTCGTGTGGCATTCCTCAGGGCTCTGTCCTTGGTCCCCTCCTTTTCAATATCTATATGCTCCCTCTTGGTGACATCATCCGTAAACATGAGGTCAACTTCCACATGTATCCGGATGACACCTCTCTGCCTCCACCCTTGATTCCAGAATGTCTGTTAGACATCAAGTCCTGGATGAGAGCTAATTTTCTTCAGTTGAACATCAACAAGACCGAGGCTCTCCTGATTGGCTCCCGTCAGCCCCTCACACCTCAGGCGCTGACAGTATCACCATCCAAGGATGCACACTCCACCTCACTCAGCCAGTCTGGAACCTTGGCATCTTGTTTAACCCTCAACTATCCTTTCTAACCCACATCTGTGCCGTAACCCGCTCTGCCTTCCCCACCTCTGCAGCATCGCCCAGCTCCGCCACTGTCTCACACCGCAGGCCACCGAAACGCTCATACATACATTCATTACATTGAGGCTTGACTGTGCAAACTCCTTGCTTGGCGTCCTCCCCAACTCCTCCTTCCATAGGCTGCAGATCATCCAGAACTCTGCAGCCCATGTCCTCTACCATACCAGGCTCCGTGACCCTCCCATCCTCGCTTGACTCCACTGGCTTCACGTCACACTGAGGATATAGTTCAAGATCCTAGTCTTCACCTTTAAAGCCCTCGAGGGTCTTGCTCCCCCACCCCTACCTCTGCAACCTCCTAACCCCTCACCATCCTGCCCGCTCCCTCCGCTCAGAGGACTCCTGCCTGCTTCACATCCCCCGACTCGCCTGCCCCACCATTGGGCCTTCTGCCTTTCTGCCCCCACCCTCTGAACTCCATCCCGTAGAAACTCTGACTGTCCAGCATCTTGGGATGTCCTCCCCACATGAAAGGAGCTATACAAATGCAATTTTGTTGTTGAGCTCCCCCCACCACCATCACCAGCTTGAGTTTCGAGTCAGTTGTGTGAAGATCTTGAGATTCCTCCCGATGTGAACTGTGCCACAGAAATGTTAATTATTGCTGCTAGTGTGAATCAGAACCATTTTCTTATCTTTTTTTCAGTAGTTTGTCCTGTGAAGCAGGGGCCTGTGCACAATATTGGAGCTTTAGGGGAATCTGCAGAGGAGGGACCCCCAGGAACAGCAGTGAGACAAGATGAGCAGGTAGGACCAACATGCATATGCTGCAGTTCATTGACACTGAAATCCCTCTGATCAGTCAGGGCCTTATCAATGCAGAATAAGTGAGAGCATATTGGTGCCATATAATGACAGGTGATGCCTGTATCATGACACATGATAACAACAACTTGCATTTATATGGCACCCTTCATGTGGACAATGTCAGGGAATGTTTAGGGACAGCTGAATATGCTAATACTCTTGACATTCTGCACCTCACCATGTTCCAGAATTTGCTAAGAGGGAACTTCCCTCCAAGGATGGATGAGACCCAGATGCTCTTGTGAAATTTGCATTGTTGCTCATTGCAGTTGAATTACAGAGAATCGGGTTTGTCACTGTTTGTGATGGAGCGAGTATTGGAGTGGATGCTCACACAGTCCTGGTGTCCTCTGTGTCCTGATTCTGGGTTTTGCGTTTTGAAGTCTGCATTTTTGTTCACAAACAAGAATTGATCAGCTGCCAAAATAAGAATGGAAGTATGTTAAATTGTGCTTATCAATTTGAGCTGAGCACTTCCTCTAACCAAGGATATGCTGCTGTCTCCACTATTGGTGACCAGGAAATTGCCTGCCCCTAATGCCATCGGCCCACTTGGTTCCTGCTGGTTACCAGGGCATTGTTCTGGTGGTTGGGCTGGCACTTTGTTTGACTCATTAATTGGTTGGCTCCTGTCTGGTTACTTGGTGAGTATTCTGTATTACTGCTGGTTGGATTGGCACATTGTAGTTTGGGCTGGTGCACCATCTCTCGTTGGTATACTGGTCTTCAACAAAGAAGATAATTTGACCAACAGAATTATATTTAAAATATCAAAGATTAATAATAATCAATCATAATAGTCATCCTTGCGTTTGATATTGCATCTTTCATAGGATTTTATTGTCAAGTAAAATTACTGTATTTTTAAGCGAATGCGGCATCCTATTTGAAGGGTAACAGTCAGATTGCAGAGTGAAAGATGGATTCTGTGGTGCAGCTTGTGCCCTTTCCCACTACGCCAATTTTAAATCTGAATTGTCTTCAGATCACACCTTGAAAAGTACTCAGAGCATCACTCCATTGAAAGTTAGGACAGGCACCACTGTTTTAGATGCGGCTTTGCTATCAACAGTTTTCAT
>NW_024704746.1:51644913-51917873 GCF_018977255.1 Callorhinchus milii
GATTGTTGAAAATTTTCATTCACATTAAGCTTTACAGTATATCCTGTGAAGCACTTTGAGACGTCTCAATGACATGGTGAGGTGCTGTCTCAAATGCAAGAATTATTAAAAAAAAGTACTGAACTCAAACAACATAAAAGCATAGTCACTGAATGGTGATATTTATCTGTTGAAACAGGTGAAGATGCCAAAACTTATCAGAAAAGAATGTTCAGCAGCTACAAGTCATAAAATTCAGGAAAATAAGAACTTCATGGAAGAATTAGTTAACCGTGAGTGGTGGACGAATACAAGTGAGAGCATCACATGCACGTCAGGTGCTGAGCGCATCCAAGGAGAGGGCAGGTTAAATGACCATCATAGCCGGAGTTTGGATCACATACAGCCAATTTCTCCACCTATGCATCCATCTAGCAAAAGGGCGCTGACCAACCCACCCCCTGTGAGCAATCAGGCAACTAAGGGTAAGTTGATGCATTTTCTCTCAACTCAGCACATCCTGAAGTAGCAAATCCCCACTATCACCAGAATCAGCACATCCTGAGCAAGTCCACCCTCTTCCCAAGCATGCTCTGAACCACAAAACAAGAAAATCTCTGGCTAAAATTTCATTTTTAAAGGCTACTTCAAAGTGCTCACCAGTGATTTAATATATTTCAATAAAACGCAACTTGTAAAGTCTGCTAAAGACAAATTTGTGTGAACCATTTGCTGCACCAAAACAGGATGCTAAATTTGGATATTTAGTTTTGCTTTGACGATAATCTGATGCCAGTTGCCTCCTATTCCAAATATCTTGATTTTTGCCAGTAATCTCTTGTATGGCACCCTATCAATGAAGTGTAAGAGGCAATCCTGATTATTTTGTGGATGCGGCTGCAATTAACAGATCAGGAACTCGCTGGTTTGCATCTTAGTGAATGCTGAGTTTGCAATTGACATCTTGATTTGCACAGATCAGCTGAATTGGGCCTGACCTTTCCGGTGTTAGGAAGGAGAAAAACAGTGGCTTCCTGCTTCTGGTAATTCCACAGCCCCATCTGGGTGGAGAAAGCCTTCTGCAGCTGAGTGGTCCACTGAGACTCACACGTGAATAAGGACCACTTGGGACAAGGACAAGTGGATAATGGATCACCATTTGTCCCATTCAGTGTGTACCACTGCTGCTGTTTGCTTTTGTTTCTTTTTTTTCAATTCCACTTTTCAGCTTATGCATTGTATCAATTCATGTATTGCTACTCTGGTCTTATTTAATTCCTGTTTGAGTAAGTTCTGTCGATTGACTTCAATGACTTCTCACCAAGTAGCAATTTAGAGTGAAGATAGTTACACCACTAAACTTCTTTGGGACTTGGAAGTCAGCTGGTGGTTGGAGATAGTTTAAAATGGCTGTGTTTGTTTTTTCACACTTTAATGGCGTCATTTCTGTTCTCATAGGCAAACGTCCAAAGAAGGGGATGGCGACTGCAAAGCAGCGACTGGGAAAGATTCTGAAGCTGAACAGAAGTGGCCGCCTCTTCCTCTAGAATAAGCGTGCAGTGACACTAGCTCTGTCCAGAACAGGATCCAGACGCTGTTGGTTCCTTGTTAAACACATGAATGCTCGTGCGGTCAGGTGGGCACAGCCTGAGGACGCATTGTGGATGTGCACTGTGTAAGAACCGGCGAGCAATAACGGAGAAGAGAGAGGGAGAAAATGGAGAGGAATCTTAAAACAAAAAGTTCAGGGTTTGCTTATATTTTTGAAGAGAGTAGTTTTCTTGTTCTGTCGAAGTCGTTGTTTCTCTCGATGTATAATTTATTTCATCCAAATTTATTTTTTGCCCATTAATTTGACAGCTTTGAATGATTTTTTTTTAAAAATAGCTATTTATTGAGACATTTCAGTTCAGGTGAATAAGTTGGAGTTAATCATGTTCAGGCTTTTTCCACCCAATGAATTCATGACTTTTTAATTGTTAAAGTGAACAAACTGCTTGCAAAAGTTTTCAAGGGGTTTGCTGTTGATGCTTCTTGAATCTAGACTTCCGGAGTCCTTTGTCTCAGAACAGTGACAGGTGCTGCTTCCTTAGGATAAAGGAAAAGCTGATTCCAAGACATATGAGGGAGCTCATGCTGCCTTGTCTGAGCATATTCCTAATGCAACAGTCATGGATCTGAATCCGTTTTGTACAGCCTCGCAAACATCACATTGGACCAATATTTTGCTTGAGATACTGACTCCTATGGATAACTGTTCTACGAGTGATACTTCAGCATACTGTTTCATCAGCCCTAAATGATTATTTTTCTATTTTTGTTTGAAAGCCAACATTCAGCAGGATGCGGGAGAGCTGTTTCATACACTCTTCAACTTACTGCTGGACCAGCTACACAATCCACAAATAGTAAGTAGGAGTACTTTTGCTTTGCAGTTCCAGAGTCCCAAAGCTGGCATGAAAGGTGAATTTGAAGACTCACTTTTCACCGACTCCAGACATCACCTGTGTCAATGTGCATTCTACATTTGTGTGGATGCCTTGACATTGCATAAATTTCACAATGACGTAATGGTGTTGTATTATGTTGCTCAGTCTTTCGAGCTCCAAAGAGAAAAGTCAGTTTATCAAGCCTTTCTCTATAACAGCACTTCCTCAATCCAGGCAACTTCCTGGTGAAACTTGCTGCACTGTCTCCAGCACCTGAACATCTTTCCTATTATTAGGAGCCTTTTTCCTGTATTCTGTTCCCCAGCTATAAATCCCAAGTTCCCAATGACGTTTTAATGGCCTCATCCACCTGGGTCACTGCCTTCAGCGACCTGTGAATCTGTACAATACTATATGAATTTACATTAAATCACACTTTCACATCAGGAGGATGTCTCAAAGTGCTGTACTCCTCAATGCCTCAGTTCTTCTACCCCTTTCAGATTTACCTGCTTCAAGTTAGATATTCTTCCTGTTTTCCCCCTGAAATGACTTACCTAACATCTTTTTTTATTGAACTCCATCTGCGACTTGTCTGCCCATTCAGTCATCCTATCATTATCTGTACCTTATTTTGATCTTCCTTGGTATTTACTATCAACTGCAAACTTCTCCCTCGATTCCTAGGTCCAAATCATTTATATATAGAGTGAAGGGTAGTGGCCCCAGAACAGATCCCTGAGGAACACTACTCACCACATCTATCCAATTTGATTAATTGCCCTTAACCTCTAGTCTGTTTTTCCCTTGTAGCCACTTATCAATCCATTTGACCATCTTTAATATGCCAATATGCCCTGACCTTAGCCGGAGGTCGCTGTGTGATACCTTGTGAAAAGCAGTCTGAATCCCTGTTCACCACATCTCCTGCATGTCCCTCATCAACAGTTTTTGTTGTGTATCTTTACTGCTCACATTCTTGCATTCTCTTTGGGAGTGCACACCCCACATGGAATTTCTCATTTAAGGATTATTCTTATTTTTTTGTTGCACTCATCATGAACGATTGCTTCTCACATTGTTGCTCTCAAGATATGTGTGCTACTTGCATTGTTACTGTCATTGCAGATGTTTGAACCTCACATTGTTGGTCTTATTAATGAAGTGTGCACCTCGCATTGCTACACTCATTGTGGATGGATGCTGCTTGCATTGTTACTCTCATGGCAGATGTGTGCTCCTGGCATTATTAATCTCATTGCAGAAGCGTGCGCCTCATATTGTTACTCTCTAATAAATCATTGCAAATCCATGCTCCTCATACTGTTACTCTCATTGCAGATGTGTGCTCTACATATTATTTATTATTACTCGTACTGCGAGTGTGTGTGCTCCTGACATTGTCAAGTTTTCCACATCTATTTGTTTGGTTCATGTCCTTAACAGTCTGCAGAAATGAAGGCTCTGTATGAAATCAGAGTGGAGCAGTTTGTGAAGTGTCAGGTGTGTGGTGTTGTGAGCGAGAAGCAGAGCCGCATGATCAGCCTCCCTCTGCAGGTTCCTGAAAACCATCCACATCTTAATCTGGTAGGTGTAACCAGGTACAATTTTATAGTGTTTAGAAAAATAGAACTACAGAGATAAGCAATAAACAATGGGATGAGTTGTAGTAAGTTTAGTAGAGCTAGACAACCACATATTTCTCTGCGCTGATGCTGAGATCCTGATCCTGAATTGATGCTAAAATGTTGTTGAAAATTTTCAGTTGTGCACATATATACATTGTAACATTATTACATGGTTTTACTCAAGTGCAGGTATAAACTAACTATGATACAGATAATTACATGAATAAAGAAAGACACATAAACAGAGTAGTAAGTCAGAGGGACATACATTGAGCAGGCAAGAAGAGGGATCACAATGTAAGTCAGACTTCCAATTATGAGTACAGTACCTACTCCAGTACCTAAGCACACAACAACAACAACAACTTGGATTTATAAAGCACCCTCCACACGGACAGCGCCTCAGAGCGCTTTACAGTAACGGATCCTGGCGCCGAGCCAGGGGGATGGGGAGAAAGGTGACCAAAGGCGCGGTCGAAGAAAAGGTCTTCAGCAGAGACCTGAAAATAAGAAGAGAGGGAGTGAGGCGAAGGGAGTGAGGAAGGGAATTCCAGAGCCTCGGGGCATAGTGGCTGAAGGCACGGCCGCTGAGGGTGGAGCGGAGGACTCGCGGGACGAGGTGGAGGCCAGACCCGGAGGAACGAAGGCAACGGGTACTGTTTTGAGGAGAGAGGAGGTCAGAGAGGTGGGGGGGTGCAGAGGAGTGGAGGGATTTGAATACACGGGTGAGGATCTTGAAGTCGATTCTCTCTGGGACAGGCAGCCAGTGCAGTCTGGCAAGGACTGGGGTGATCGGGGAGCGGAGTTTTGTGCGGGTAGGAATGTGGGCAGCAGAGTTTTAATGATCTGGATTTTATGGATGGTAGTGGATGGGAGACTGGCCGAGAGGTGACAAAGGCATGGACTAGGGTTTCAGCAGCTTTCGGAGAGAGGTATTGGCGGAGACGGGTGATGTGTTGGAGGTGGAAGAAGGCGGTGCTGGTAAGGGACTGGATGTGGGGGAGGAAGGATAATTGGGGGTCGAACCAGACACCTAGGTTGCGTACGGGTTTGGAGAGTTTTAGGGGGAGGTCGGGTAGATGGAGGAGGTGAGAACCGTGAGATTTTAGATGTTGACGAGAGCCAAAGAGTATGGCTTCCGTCTTGTCAACGTTCAGCTGAAGGAAATTTGCGCTCATCCAGCCCCTGAGATCTGACAGGCAGGCTGACAACATCAGGGGACTGGGGGTCGCAAAGAGAGGTTGCAAAATAGAATTGGGTGTTGTCTGCGTACATGTGGAAATGTACCCCAAGTTTGCGGATGACCTCCCCAAAAGGGGGCATGTAGATCAGAAAGAGGAGGGGGCCAAGGATGGATCCTTGGGGTACCCCGCAGGTGACCTGGTGAGAGCGGGAGGGGAAGCCGTTTGAGCAGATGTACTGCTGGCGGATCGTGAGGTAGGACTCGAACCAGGCGAGTGCAGTTCCACTGAGGTGGATGATGGAGGAAAGGCGGTGGAGGAGGATGGGATGATCAACTGTGTCGAACGCAGCGGAGAGGTCCAGGAGGACAAGGAGGCAGAGGGAGCCCTGGTCACAGATGGAGAGGATGTTGTTTGTGGCTTTAATTAGCGCAGTATCTGTACTGTGGGCAGGGCGGAAGCCAGACTGCAGGGGTTTGAAGAGGGAGTGGGAGGAGAGGTGTGCGCGAAGTTGATTGGCACGCTGGTTTAGCCCTGCTCTGTACTTGGATACTTTACCAAGGGCATAGATTTTCTGCCTGGATGTTGTGATAACTGTTTTCTTTGATGTTTGCAGGAAAAGTCTCTGAAAATGTTTTTTCAGCCTCAGAATTTAACTCAAAGAAACGCATGTTTCTGTTGGAAATGTGAGAAGAGAACTGCAACACTACAGGTACTGGGGTCAGAGAAGGTGTGGGATTAGCTGCAGTCATATGCTCAGTGGCCACTTTCAAAGCCTGTAAACATAATACAAAATAACATTTTCACATTCAATATATTTATGCTCAGGGAGATGAGGTGGGAGTGAGAGAGTAAATGGGCCAGAGTGAGCAAGGCGGAGGGATTGTGGGAGAGTGTTCCACTGTTTCCAGTTGTAGTGGCTGAAAGAGCGACATCCAATGGTGGAGTGGAGGGTACGAGGGACAAGCAGGAGGCTGATGCCAGTCGAGCAGAGGTGCCAGGTGGCGGATTGGGGAATGAGGAGGTCGGAGAGGTAGGGAGGTGCCAGGGAGTGAAGGGATTTGAACATGAGAGTGAGGATCTTGAAGTCAATCCGTTCGGTGTTGGGGAGCCAGTGGAGCCCGGCCAGGACTGGTGAGATGGAGGTATGGAGTTTGGTGCAGGTAAGTATTCAGGCAGTAGAGTTCTGAATGAGCTGGATTTTTTAAATAGCGGAGCCAGAGAGACAAGCGAGGAGTGCGTTTGAGTAATCCGGATGGGAGGTGACAAATGCATGCACGAGGGTTTCGGCTGCATTTGGGGTAAGGTGCGGTTGGAGGCGGGCAATGTGGTGGATGTGGAGGAAGGCGGTCCTGGTCAGGGACCAGATGTGGGGGAGAAAGGACAGCTGGAGGTTGAACTGGACGCCTAGATTGTGTACTGGTTCGGTGAGTCTGAGGAAGAGACCAGGGAGGTTGAGGAGTTTAGATTGACAGGAGTGAAGATGTTGATGGGAGCCAAGGAGTATGGCTTCTGTCTTGTCCACATTCAGCTTCAGGAAGTTTGCACTCATTCAGACCCTGATGTCTGCCAGACAAGCTGATAGAACCAGCTGGAGGAGGCAAAGTAGATTTGTGTGTCATCCGCATACATGTGGATGATACTCTTTAATATTTACATGCTCCCCCTTGGTGACATCATCCGCAGACATGGGGTCAACTTCCACATGTATGCGGATGACACCCAACTCTATCTTTCTGCCTCTACCCTCAACTCCAGGACCACTGCTGTCCTGACAGACTGCCTGTCAGACATCAAGTCCTGGATGAGGGCAAATTTCCTACAGTTAAATATGAACAAGACTGAGGCCCTCCTTATTGGTTCACGCCAGCGCCTCAGCACCTTAGGCTCTGGCAATATCAACCTCCATGGTTGCACACTACACCTCACCAAACCAGTCAGGAACCTTGGTGTCTTGTTCGACGCTCAACTGTCTTTTCTTCCCCACATCCAAGCCAGTGGAGTCCTGTAGCTCAGTGGTTAGAGCACTCGCTTTGCAAGTGAGAGACCTGAGTTCAATTCCAGGCAGAGGACGAAACCTTGGGCAAGTTTCCTTACTCCACACAGAGCCTAATAATAATCCCTCCAAAACCCCAAACAATAATAAATTGGTCATTTTCAATCTACGACTGTTTGTGGGGCAATGCGTTCGCCCACAAATATACAGTCAATTCACTTTACAGTGTGTTCTGTGAAGCTCTTTGGAACGTCCTCCCGATGTGAAAAGCGCTATATCAAATGCAAGGATTATTATTATTATGACCTGCTCTGCCTTCCCTCACCTCCGTAACATCGCCCAACTCCACCGCTACCTCACCCCTCAGGCCACTGAAACTCTTGTTCATGCCTTCATCACCTCCAGGCTCGACTATACGAACGCACTGCTTGTCGGCCTTCCCAACTCCTCCCTCCACCGGCTGCAGATAATCCAGAACTCTGCAGCCCGTGTCCTCTCCCGCACCAAACTCCGTGACCCCATCTCCCCCATTCTTGCCTGACTCCATTGGCTCCCTATCCTTCAGAGGATCCAGTTCAAGATCCTGGTCCTCACCTACAAAGCCCTCCATGGCCTCTCCCCACCCTACCTCTGTGACCTCCTAACCCCCTACCAACCCGCCCATTCCCTTCGCTCTGCAGGCTCTGACCAGCTCCACATCCCTCGACCCACCGCCCTACCATTGGCGGGAGAGCCTTCAACCACTCTGCCCCCAACCCCTGGAATTCCATCACCCAGTCACTCCGCCTCACCCCCTTCTTAACCTCCTTCAAGTCCCGCCTCAAGACCCTCCTGTTCGGCCATCCCCCTTCCCCTCCCTTCCCTTCTCCCCTGCTGACCCCAGCTCGGGTCTGAAATGCTGTACACTATCCAGCACCTTGGGATGTCCTCCTGACGTGAAAGGCGCTATACCAATGTAATCTTGTTGTTGTTGTTTACCCCGTGTCTGCGGATGACATCACCAAGAGGGAGCATATAGATGAGGTAAAGAAGGGGTCTAAGGATGGAACACTGGTGTATTACCCTCAGTTGGACACATTATGCCCAGGATTAAAACAAAATGCATTTGTTTAGCACCCTTTGAACATTGAACATCTCGGAGCGCTGAACAACGGCATAGTTTCACCCTGTGCTGGGGAGAAAGGGGAGGTGACCACAGACATGGTCGAGGAGAAAGACTTCAGATATGATTTGAAGATTTGCAAAGTAGAGGGATTGAGGGAGGGAGTTCTAGAGGTTTGGGATGTTGTGGCTGAAGGCACGGCCACTGAAAGGGAAGTTGAGTGGTTGAGGATCACACGGAGGCCCAAGCTGGCTGAGCGAAGGAGGTGGGTGAGTGGAGTGAGCAGGTCGAAGAGGTTGGGGATGCTAAGGCACAAAGTGATTTGTATGTGAGTGTCAGATTCTTGAAATAGATCCATTCTGAAACAGATTGCCAATGGAGCCTGGGGTGTTGGAGGTAAGGAGTTACCCTCTGTATGACCCACTCCAGCATGCAGATCATCCTCTTCATGACACAATCCAGTCTGCACACTACCTTCTTGTGATGTATACTGTTGTGTTCTGGGTGCGTCAGAAGATCTCATTCAACTGTAAAGTACTCTGCTCGAATAGCTAAGGGCAGCATTTTCCAGGAGTCCCTGCAGGTGTATCATAGTTTAATAACATTATTTGGTGCCCATGAAATCTTAGGATTTTTAAAAACTTTTATAAAAAATCTGCCTCTATTGTCTGTTTATAGAGTAGACCTTGTACAGAATACAACTGCCAGGCGCATATCAGATCAATTCTGTTTCTTGTTTTTTCTCCAGGGCTTCAAGCTGTTTTCGCTGCCCTCCATTGTAAACTTCCACCTGAATCGGTTCTGCCATCGTTTGGACGGTTTCACACGTAAAATCAACAGCACACTTGAATTCGATGAAATTCTGGATCTCAGTAAATTTCCCATCTCAGAAAAGGTCCTGAGCCAGAGAAAGAGCCAGGTGAGGTTTTGAGATTGTGTGCACACTGGCTTTAATAACAGCTGCTACTCCTTGGACTGTTCCAGATGAGATATACATTCTGAACTTAGCAGTGCGGTCCACAGAGAATTGTAGAATATTCCAGCACCATCACAGAAGGTCAATCCTGTGCTGGTGGACCACCTTTCCACAAGCCTCCACCCAGCCAATGTCTTTCTCCACATGAGGCACTTATTCTAATCCCACTCTCCTGATAATTGACCATACCCTGTATTATTCCTCCCCTAATGCAATCTATAAAATTCTCCTTTAAAACCATTTGAAGACTCTTGATCGACTATGGCACCTCTGATGTTTCAGTCTGTCTCAGTTGGTAGCACTCTAGCCCCTGAGTCAGAGGTTGTAGGTTCAAGCCCCACGTCAGGACTTTAAACTCATATTGTTTCAGCTGACACTCAAATGAGGGTGCGCTCCATTGTTGGAGTGACATTTTTTAAATGTTAAACAAGGTCCCATCTATGTCTGTTGAGGTGGATGTTATTATTCCAAAAGAGAGATGAGGTTTTCCTAGTGCTCCTACCAACAATCCCCCAAATAAAATTGATTACTCACATCATGGCTGCAGTCACATTTCACATACAAAATACACTATCAGTGTGCTTTACAGTAAATCCTGTGAAGCGCTTTGAGTCATTTTGACAATGTGATAAGATGCCATATCAAATGTAAGGGTCAATATTATTTCTGTTTCATCAGATCCACAAGAAGATTTTATTTTCCCTCCTGCCAGATATTTTGTGGCTCCTGAAGAGTGTGAATGAAAAACAAAAATGACTTTCTCTTTTGGGTTGTTTTCACTCTTTGAACAACAGATTTTTGCATAAACCAAAGTTACATTGCATTTTAATTTAGCATTTAGTTTTAATTTGCATTTACCTGACCTAATTCTTTCAGAAAATGTTTATATTTTTTACTGTGGCAAAGAATTCCACATTCCTCACAAGATTCTGTATAAAGTTATTTTTTTCTCACTTTCATTTTAATTCTGTGATCTTTAATCAATGCCTCTCATTGACATACTGTTTCAACTATTTATTGTGTCATAACCGTTTGTAAGCTTGAAGACCTTGATCTGATCACCCCTTAACCTTCAGTGAAAAAGTCACAACTTCTCAAGTCCTGCTTCACAACTGAAAACCCTCAGCCCTGGAAACATCCTATTCATTATGCACTGTTTTGTCCTGGTAGCATCTGAGTGATTTCAAATGATAGTGATGAACTCAGTGTGTATTCACTGCTATGGGTGATGCTGTAATATTTCCTGCTGTGAGCAGACTGTCAGATTTTTACAACACAACTTTGGTTGTATTTTACAGAGTTATTGGCTATATGAGCTGTTTGCAGTAATTGTCCACATGGGATCGGCAAACTTTGGACACTACATAGCATACGTGAAGTATTTTGAAGATAAAAAGTGGTACCTCATTGATGATTCCTCCGTCCATTCGGTAACATTCTTTCAGTTGATGTTTTTTTCCTGTATATTCATATTAAACAAAGAGGAAAAAGAACCCACTCTGCTGCATTTCATCTTTTTTGACCATCACCCCAATCCTTGCCAAGCTCCACTGTCTCCCTGTCTCCAAAAGGATCAATTCAAAGATCCTCACATGCCGTAGCACCTCCCTATCTCTCTGACCTGCTCATACCCCACTCCTCTGCCTTCCCCCTTTGCTCAGCAGACACAGGACTGCTGCGCAACCCCTAATCGCTCTGCGCCACTGTCAGTGACTGTGCCTTCAGTCACTCCATCCATCTACCTCGCTGCCTTTTTATCTTTCAATGCTACCTTAAGACCTACCTCTTTAGTGTGCGTCCTGGGAGAAGTATTCTTTACATAAAGGATAATGATGAAGCAACAAATAATATAGGGACTGATTCATATTGTTTCATTGATAGGTGCAATGGGAAGCTGTAAAGGAGACCTTTGGCTCCAAAAGGTGAGTCATTTTTCTTGCAGATTTTCTTGTTTTAAAAACGCAACTGTCATTTGCAAAGCATGCCTGCTTGGATTGTTCGATAATTTACAACACTTATGCACCCATACATTTTATACATCTATAAATCTTTTATTCTTTACATTAAATATCTATACGTCTCGATTGGGTCAGCCAACATTTCACTCTTAGGGACTTGTTATTCTACATATAAACCACCCAACCTCTTGATTAGATTATAGCATGTGACTTGCTCCTGGAGATCTGATGTTCTGTAAATAAATTTAGTCCAGAATCATGGACTAAATTCTAGCCTGCAAATCATTTTTAGGAATCCCTTATTCTATATAAAAAAAAGCTCAACCCTCAATTAGATTCAATTCTGTAACTCACTCTTGGTTCTGCTGTCAGGAAGCCCAAGCATGAAGTCCATGTTTCTTCCTTCTCCTTTGCTGAGTCTGGTTTGGTATTTCCTGTCATTGACCAGGCTCCCATTGTTTATCTCTGTGCTTTGTAAAGGTTGAGGGATGTTCACTGCAGTTTTGTGGATGATTGTATTTTCTTATTCAGGGGTCAGACTGCATATTTGCTGCTCTATAGGAAAGCAGAGCAAGATGCAGGTGCCAATACCCACTGAGTTGATGGACGTAAAGGCTCTTGCTATTCTGAAAAACCGAGAGTCTTTCACCAGTCGCTGATTCTTCCTGCTTTGAGAATGAAGATTCCTGTATTCTGCTGGTTATGGCCAGCAGTTTAGCTTCACAACTATGACTACATCATTTCATCTGTCTGAGGTGCAGCTGCTGTTTCTCATCTGTGTTTCAGAGTGCAGGGCTCTGCTGTTTCTGAGCTAATGCCCAGGACTTTAGAATAAATTGGGAATAATTACAAGTAGGTGAGGCAGTGGATGGTTACAACAACAACAAGATTCCATTTATAGAGCCCCTTTCACGTCGGGAGGACGTCCCAAGGAGCTGAAATACATTAATAAATACATTTGAATATTGGGGGAACCTTCATACCTGATTTGTACATTTACGAATTATGAATTTAAAGCTTTTGCTGGTCTTTAATCCCACAAGGCAATTGCACTCCTTGTCTTTCAAACCCACTGTGAAAAGGTGGATTGAGAATATCAGTGAATGAAGAGTCAGTGAATGAAGATGGTGGCTTGAGATAAATACAGTCGTGGTAAATGTATTGTGTGGGAATAATGGTGATATAGGTGGTTGGTAGATGATACATTGCTGAAGTTCAATAAAGACGGAATGTTTTAACCAATTTGGAAAATCTATTTTAAAAAATCATCAAATAAGTAATAATGATGGTCTCTTGTTCCATTAACCAAACGGTTGAAGCAATTTCCTGTTGCTAACTAGGATCTTGCGATAGGATTTAAATTTATTCATGCTTAGTCTCTTTAGTATCCATCATAAACCACACTGGTGGTCTCACAGGTAAGATCAGTTTCAGCAAGCCATTACACTTGATTCTGCGTGAATTTGTGGCAGCCCATCCTCAGTCCCAATAGCGTTTGTGATGACGGAAAAAAAATTGAGAAAGCCGGCAACAAGAATTAAAAGAGAGATTAGAAAATAATATTTACACTAACAATGGTTGGAATGAGAAATAATTTTCTTCAATTGTAATTGAAGCAGCATCCATAATTTCTTTTTACAAGGAATTTAGATAATAATAATAATAATCCTTGCATTTGATATAGCACCTTATCACTTCTTCGAGACATCTCAAAACGCTTTACAAAATGTACTGTAAAGTGAATTGACTGTATATTTTGAGGGCGAAATGCAGCAGCCAATGTGTCCCACAAATAGTCGTGAATTGAAGTGACCAATTTATTATTGGGTTTTTTTGGAAGGAATTATTAACCCCGGAAAAGCAATCCGCCAATCGACTGACAACCGGGTTCCTGCTTACTACTAGGTAAACAGAGGCGTGTGGTGTAAGGAAACTTGCCCAATGTTTCGCCCAGCTGGGAATCGAACCCAGGTCTCTCGCTTGTGAGGATGAATGCTCTAACCACTGAGCTACAGGACTCCACCTGAATGCTTGAAGGGGAGGAATTTTAAAATTAAGCAGAAAAGTGTGAGGAGATCACACTTTGCACAGATTGAATTAATTGAGGGAGGATTTTGGCAAACAACTTTAAGACATGGTGATGAGAAGTGAGCCAAAGAGATCAGCTTTCTTTTCAGAAGTAAGTTACCAGAACAGAAGGTTAGTGAGAAGGCATTCTACAACTCATTTACATTAGTTTTCGGGTGAATTGGGTAAAGAGGAAATTGGCTCAGTTGGTAGCACTCTCGCCTAGGAATCAGAAGGTTATGGGTCCAATAGTCTTGACTTGCACTCCAAATCAATGCTGTAGGTCTTTTCCACCACTAACCATCTCCTCTGTCCACCTTCCCATACCTCGTCCATCCTCTCCTCAAACTCCAACTGTGAGGAGATGCTGGATTTCCTTGAATCTAAAATTGAGGGGATACGTTCAGCCACCTCAGCCCCCTCCACAGCCACCCCCGCATCACCTCTCCCTCATGACCCACCCACCCCACCCTATACTCCTTCGACCCAATCTCTCCCTCCTTCCTCACCACGACTGTCCGCAAACTCAAACCCACCACCTGTTCCCTCGATCCCATCCCCACTTCTCTCCTCGTCTCCCAGCTCCACCTTCTGCCCCCCACCCCCTCTCCTGTCCGATGTCATCAACCTCTCCCTGTCCACTGGTTCAGTTTCCACCCCCCTAAAAACAGCCGTCATCACCCCCATCCTGAAAAAACCTTCCCTGGATCCATCCCTCCTCTCCAGCTACTGCCCCATCTCTCACCTTCCATTCCTCTCCAAGGTCCTGAAACGAGTCATCTCGTCCCAGCTCTGCTCCTTTCTCCCTCGCCATTCCCTCTTTGAACGCCTCCAATCCCGCGCTGCCCACAGCATGGAAACAGCCCTGGTCAAGGTCACTAATGACATTCTGAACATCTGTGATCAGGGCTCCCTCTGTCTCCTTGTCCTCCTTGACCTCTCTGCCGCCTTCGACACTGTCGACCACTCCATCCTCATACACCGCCTCTCCGCTTTACTCAATCTTCACGGATCTGCCCTTGCCTGGTTCAATTCCTATCTCTCTCACCGTCTCCACTTCGTTGCCTCTAACGGTTTCTCCTCCAGCCCCCGCACTATCACATCTGGCGTCCCCCAGGACTCTGTCCTTGGCCCTCTCCTCTTTAGTATCTACATGCTCCCCTTTGGTGACATCATCCGCAGACATGGGGTCAACTTCCACATGTATGCGGATGACACCCAACTCTTATCTTTCTGCCTCCACCCTCAACTCCAAGACCACTGCTGTCCTGACAGACTGCCTGTCGGACGTCGAGTCCTAGATGAGGGCAAATTTCCTACAGTTGAATGTGAATAAGACTGAGGCCCTCCTGATTAGCTTGCGCCAGCGTCTTAGCACTTCAGGCTCTGGCAGCATCAACCTCCATGGTTGCACACTACAACTGACCAAGCCAGTCAGGAACCTTGGTGTCTTGTTCGACCCTCAACTGTTTTTCTTCCCCACATCCAAGCCATGACCTGCTCTGTCTTCCCTCACCTCGGTAACATCGTCCGACTCCACCGCTACCTCACCCCTCAGGCCGCTGAAACTCTTGTTCATGCCTTCATCACCTCCAGGCTCGACTATGCAAATGCACTGCTTGTCGGCCTTCCCAACTCCTCCCTCCACAGGCTGCAGATAATCCAGAACTCTGCAGCCCGTATCCGTGACCCTATCTCCCCCACTCTTGCCCGACTCCACTGACTCCCTATCCTTCAGAGGATCCAGTTCAAGATCCTGGTCCTCACATAAAAGCCCTCCATGGCCTCGCCCAACCCTACCTCTGCGACCTCCTAACCCCCTACCAACCCGCCCGTTCCCTCTGCTCAGCCGGCTCTGGCCTGCTCCACGTCCCCGACTCACCCGCCCCACCATTGGCGGGAGAGCCTTCAGCCACTCTGCCCCCAACCTCTGAAATTCCATCCCCCAGTCACTCCTCCTCGCCCCCTTCTCAGCCTCCTTCAAGTCCTGCCTCAAGACCCTCCTCTTCAACCATGCCATCGGCCACTCCACTTCCCCTCCTATCCCTTACCCCCCCCAGTTCGGGTCTGAAATGCTGTACTCTGTCCACCACCTTGGGACGTCCTTCCGACATGAAAGGTGCTATACAAATGTAATCTTGTTGTTGTTGTAAATGTGCTGCATTGTTGCAGATGCAGTCCATCGATGATGCATTAAAACCAAAGATCCATCTTCAGGTGAACATTAAAGATCCCAGGCCACTATTTAAAAAGAGAAAGAAGTTTCTCTGTGTCTCATGGCTTATCAACCAGATAAAGTTGGACATTCACTTCATGGGTGTTTGTGCTTCTTTGCTGTGTGCTAATTGAATGCTGGGTTTGCCTAAAAAAAATCACACTTTATTGTAAATCCTATAAATTGCTTTGATACATCCCCTGATGTAATAGATGGTGTATCAAAAGCAAGAATGATTTTATTTGATATAAACAAGGCCAATGGGAATGATTAGAGTGGGAGAGAATCGATTCACATCCAACTGAATCAGACGTGACCTAAACCATAGAAGCATAGAAATTACAGCATAGAAGGAGGCCATTCGACCCATCGTGCCTGTGCCAGCTCTTTGGAAAAGCTACCCAATCAGTCTCACTTCCCCACTCTTTCCCCATATCCTTGCAATTTTGTTCCTTTTCAAGTACTTATCTAATTCTCTTTTGAAAGTTGTTATTGAATCTGTTTCCACCACCCTTTCAGGCAATGCATTCCAGACTGTAACAACTCTCTGTCCAAAAAAAAATTCTCCTCCCCTCTGGTTCTTTTAATAATAATAATTATTATTATTTATCCAATTATCTTGAATTTATGTGCCCTGGTTACTGACCAGTGGTAACAGTTTTTCCCTATCTACGCTATCAAAACCCACTCATAATTTTGAACACCTCTATTAAATCTCCCCTTAACCTTCTATGCTCTAATGAGAACAATCCCAGCTTTTCTAGTCTTCACATAACAAAAGTCCCTGTTACCATTCTGGTACGTCTCCTTTCCACCCTCTCCAAGGCCTCAATATGCCGCCTAAAGTGTGGTGCCCAGAATTGGACACAATACTCCAGCTGAGACCTAACCAGTGACTTATAAAAGCATTGCAGAACTTTCTTGCTTTTATGGTCTATGCCTCTATTTATAAAGCTAATGATCCCATATATTTTTAACAGCTCTATCAACCTATCCTGCAATCTTCAAGACCTGTATATGTGAACCCCCAGGTCTCTCTGCTCATGTACCCTCTTTAAAACTACCATTTATTGTGTATTGCCTCTTCTCATTCTTCCTCCCAAAATGCATCACCTCACCTTCTCTGCTTTAAACTTCCATCTGCCACATGTCTGCCCATTTCACCAGTCTGTCTATGTCCCCCCAGCAGTTTGCTACCATCCACCTCACTGTTTATCACGTTCACAAGTTTTGTGTCATTTGCAAACTTTAAAATGTTGCTCTCTGTACTCAAGTCCAAGTCATTTACATATATCAAAAAGAGCAGTGGACCTAATACCGACCCATGGGGAACTCCACTGTATACTGCCCTCCAGTTTGAAAAACAACCATTCACCACTATCCTCTGCTTTCTGA
This sequence comes from Callorhinchus milii, assembly GCF_018977255.1. Lineage (NCBI taxonomy): Eukaryota > Metazoa > Chordata > Chondrichthyes > Chimaeriformes > Callorhinchidae > Callorhinchus > Callorhinchus milii. Next base: position 51,661,840 of record NW_024704746.1, read on the forward strand.
CTCACAGCCAATTTCGTATCCATGCTTCCACTATCCCTTTTATCCCATGGGCTTCAATTTTGGTACCTAGTCTATTATGCGGCACCTTATCAAACGCCTTTTGAAAGTCCATATACACTACATCACAGTACTACCATCATAAATCCTCTTCGTTTATCATCAAAGAGCTCAATTAGGTTTGCCAGACACAATTTGCCTTTAACAAATCCGTGTTGACTGTCATTAGGCGCTATACAAATGTTATCTTGTTGTTATGTTTTTCTAAGTGAAAATTAATTCAAATGAAAAGGATTGATGATCTGGAAATAAATCAGTAAATGTATTTTATGTAGAGTTCACAGAGGTTTTAAAGGATGGTTTGGAAATGCAGAAAGACTGTTGGAGGGATAAGAAGAGAACAGTAAACTTTTCTATCAAAAAAAGTTGCCTTCAGCAACTCTCATGTTGAATTTTTAGCTGGTTTGCAGAGACAAAGTCGGTTCAGTATGCTTAATACTGGTTAAGACATTTTGAGAGTCAGGCAGGACTTTTCTTGTTACCTGTTATGGGAGAACGGCATATCGAGTTCCAGATCCTTGTCCTAACCTTTAAATCCTTCTCTGGTGTTACCCCACTCTACTTCTCCAATCTTCTCAAACCCCAACCTGCCGGTTCCTCCACGCGTGGGCACCGGCTGGCCAGCCTGCTTCATGTCCTCCTCCCCACCTCAACTGTGGTGTTTTCAGCATATCCGTTTCCACTCTCTGGAACTCCATCCCAGAGAACATTGCACTTGTCCCTTCCCTTGTCTGCTTAAAGGTTTGCCTCAAGACTTTCCTCTTTGATTTTCCTCTTTCGGCCATCTTTTACCGGCTCACCTTCCAGCAAACCCTTGACCTTCCATTGCCTTGGGATAAACTCCTGACATGAAAGACACTATATAGGTGTAAATTTGTATTGTAACTTCATTGCGCACATCTGATCTGATGGCTGAAGAAGGAAGGAATTGGGTGGTTATTTCTCGGACACATACATTTGTGCACTAGTCAGGATATAAAGAGAAAACCTACGAAGTCAGGTCAGTCAGCATCTGAAAGAGAATCTCAGATGTTTGAGGAGTGACTATTCATAGAGACTGGATGAGGCAGAAATTGTCTCCATGGAGAAGACACCCAAAATAACCTCAGAGATCCGAACAGCTCAAGATCACCACCGTGTGGATCTATGCAGTTTTCAGCTTTCCTGACTGACCACTGAGTGTTTTGGAAGATTCTTCACAAGGTGGCGATCTTGAGCTGTTCTGGTCATTGAGGGTTTTTTTTCGTCAGCTGTGTGACACATGCAAAAACCTATCACTGTCCAACGTATAATATCCAACCCAAACAAAGTTCCATGCATACCCACTACAAATGGAAATTCCTGGGTTTAGAATGGAATTAAGCGCTCAAGCGTCCGGCATGGAGGGCGCTATATAAATCCAAGTTGTTGTTGGAATGCACACTCTCTCCCTGGAGGGATGCATCCTGCTTATCAAATATTGGAGTCTATTAGGTGCAGGAATACTGTGGACCTGCCTGGCTCAGGAACCAGACTACATAGACAGAAGTTTGACTGGATTCTGACATTCTGTTACTAATCCGGTCACCTTGGAGCAAGTCCCCCCCTCCCCCCCACCCCTGATGGGTAGTTACTGAGTCAAGCATCACAAGGTGCATCTCTTGTGCTCTCCACTGGCTGCTTATTGATCGGTAAATATATGTTCAGAAATATATTGTTCATAATTGTGCCATTTGAGTCACAACATATTGTCTCAGTACAGGACGTCAGGCACAACTGCACCTGTGTTGTCAATACTCAGGAACTTCCTGCTTAACGTGGCTGGAATAATATTGTAGGTGTGGCTCAATCAATAAAATATCTTGGCAAGGGAACAGATCACTGCTTCACATCTGCTTTCATTAAAAGGCCCTTATATTTTACTGCCTTCCAACATGCTTCCTGTTCCATCAATCTACAATCCACTCCGGTCTGTCATGCCATCAAACACCATAATGATACATAGATGCAGCCATTTTCTGTCTCTTTAACATCGGTACACAACACACTTCAGTTAGCTCACAGTCAGCGTGCAATCTTTGTGTTTTGTTTGACATCAGCTCTGATTTAAGCCCTACAACCAGCCTTGACCTCCGTACTTTATCTATCAAATAGTCACAGGCTTCTGTCATCCCATTTGTGGAGTCCTGTAGCTCAGTGGTTAGAGCACTCACTTTGCAAGCGAGAGACCTGAGTTCAATTCCAGACAGGGCGAAACCTTGGGCAAGTTTCCTTACTCCACACACCTAATAATAATCGCTCAAAACCAAAAACAATAATTAAATTGGTCATTTTTCAATCTCCGACTGTTTGTGGGACATTGCTGTGCGCAATTGGCTGCCGCGTTCGCCCACAAATATACAGTCAATTCACTTTACAGTGTGTTCTGTGAAGCGCTTTGGGACATCCTCCCGACGTGAAAAACGCAATATCAAATGCAAGGATTATTATTATTATTATTATTCAATCCAACGTGCATTCGTATCTTAGGAACTTACCAACTCAATTTCTCTTTTCCTTTCTCCTCAGCAGCTTCTTAGCTGAGACCCGCCCCATCGGTTCCAGTTTACTCAGATACTGACCCTGTCCTGCAAACTGCAAACTCATCACCCCTTTACCAGGCTCCTTATTCTTCCATTACCCTCTTGTCCTCCTTCTGCAAACTCTGCTGACTACACACCATCTACCCTCCCTTTGTCAGCTGAGCCTTCAGCAACTGTGCCCTGACAGGACTGGATAAATCTCCCCAAATCCTTCCACCTCAGAGCCACCCTATCTGTCTTCAATATCCTTTTTTTAAAAAAAAACTCTTCTCCTTTGTCTTTGGTCATCTTCCTTCTGCCCACCCCCACAGCTCAGGTTCTGCTGCTCTGTTTGAGGGACATGAGTTTGTGCAGTGGCTCCAGTGTTTGATTATGCACTTTACAGAGCAGTTTTGCGCTTTTGAGACATGTTGAGCAATATCAAACTACAAGGATTATTATTGCAGTGTTTGCTGTCTGGCGGCTGAGCCATCCCATCCACTGAGTGGTTCAGCCACACAGGATAGGAAAGCCCAGATTTGATGGTCTGGCCCCTGACCCCTGTTCTCGCCGAGTTTGCTTCACTCAGACGGGTCTGGAGTTACGCTGAGTTGACGATGGCTCTCCAAAGCCTTTCAGATGTGGGGGTGAGAGCATCGCAGACGAGACCCACACACAGCCCTCAGCGGATGGCCGTGTACACGCACATCACTGCGGGGATATGTGAGGAGTGATTTTTGGCGGATTCGCTTTCTCTTCCTGAGCCCTGCGATGCTGAGGCCAACTGCAGAATGTGCTGCCCAACTGAGAGCAGCCCCCCCCGGAGCCCCCCCCCCGGAGCCGCAGGCGCCCCCCCCGGAGCCCCCCCCCCCCCCGGAGCCCCCCCCCCCCCGGAGCCCCCCCCCCCGGAGCCCCCCCCCCCCCCGGAGCCCCCCCCCCCCGGAGCCGCAGCCCCCCCCCCCCGGAGCCGCAGGCGCCCCCCCCGGAGCCCCCCCCCCCCGGAGCCGCAGGCGCCCCCCCGGAGCCCCCCCCCCCGGAGCCGCAGCCCCCCCCCCCCGCAGCCCCCCCCCCGGAGCCCCCCCCCCCCGGAGCCCCCCCCCCCCCGGAGCCCCCCCCCCCGGAGCCGCCCCCCCCCCGGAGCCGCAGGCGCCCCCCCCGGAGCCGCAGGCGCCCCCCCCGGAGCCGCAGGCGCCCCCCCCGGAGCCCCCCCCGGAGCCGCAGGCGCCCCCCCCGGAGCCCCCCCGGAGCCGCAGGCGCCCCCCCCGGAGCCCCCCCCGGAGCCGCAGGCGCCCCCGCGCTGTGTGGGGATATCTCTGCGCCATTTGGTCAAATTCAGTGAAATTGAAGTGGAACGAGATTCAGCGTTATCGCGGGTCAGACCCCTGTGACTGTACACAGGCGATGCCTCTGTGCCCCGAGCCATCTGTGGGGCTGTTCAGGTGAAGCTGCGGTGTGTGCACATACAAGTGTGGACTGTACGGTCTGTGGTGAGTGAAGCCCCAGTGCGGTGCGGCGCTGTGTGTGAGGCCGTGGCGGTGTTGCTGCAGCCCCTCCCCCTCCCCCTCCCCCCCCCCCCACCACCGCACGTTTAAAGCCAAACTGTTCCCGTTCGCCACTCCCGACCCGCGCGCTGTTTCCGGGTTACAGTTCCCCTTTAAGGGGCCGCCGCCGGTGTCCTGTTACCACTCTCTCGGCTGTTGCCGGGAATTCACGTCGAAGGTTCACTCGCTGCAAAATTTGTGACCCCCAACACACAATGAGATCAATCAAAACCCTTTCGGTTTCTCTTCCCGGAAGAAAGCGATCGGATCAGCAATGTGATTGGCACTCGGTCACCGCCGGAGCCCTCCGGCCCTCCGCTGTGTAACACCCCTCTCAGGGACCGCCCGCGGCACCGCAACGGAGGCAGTTTTTTTTATTTGGGAGAAAAAAGGAAGGAAAGTGAGAAGCGACACAGAGAGAGAGAGACAGAGACAGAGGGTAAAAACTGATCACCAACTTCCTGACTTTACAGACATGTCTGAACCTTTAGCCGAACGGCACATTAAGGTAAATAAATCACTATCGATCCCCGACAGCGACCGGGAAACAGCTCCACCGTTACTCACAGAGAGAGGAACAAAGTTTAGATGTGTAAATGTTTAATTACTGTCTTCTGAGCGGTCGGTTGGTCGGTGGCACAAAGTTGTGATTCAGCCTTTGTTGCCCCTTATGGTTGAGTTTAGTGATACATTGTTGTTTGGGCTTTTCTTTTGGTGGAGGAGGAAGTGGGAAAGATGCCAATGGGGGTGAGGGGGGTGAGGGGGGGGGTGAGGGTGGGGGGGGGGCTGCCAGTGTGGGGGTGAGGGGGAGCTGCCAGTGTGGGGTGAGGGGGGTGTGAGGGGGTGAGGGGGAGCTGCCAGTGTGGGGTGAGGTGGGGGTGAGGGGGAGCTGCCAGTGTGGGGTGAGGGGGGTGTGAGGGGGTGAGGGGGGAGCTGCCAGTGTGGGGTGAGGTGGGGGTGAGGGGGGTGAGGGGGAGCTGCCAGTGTGGGGTGAGGGGGGGGTGTGAGGGGGAGCTGCCAGTGTGGGGTGAGGGGGGGTGAGGGGGGCTGCCAGTGTGGGGTGAGGTGGGGGTGAGGGGGTGAGGGGGGCTGCCAGTGTGGGGTGAGGGGCTCGGGGAGACCTGCCAGTGTGGGGTGAGGGGGGCTGCCAGTGTGGGGTGAGGTGGGGGTGAGGGGGTGAGGGGGGGCTGCCAGTGTGGGGTGAGGGGGGGCTGCCAGTGTGGGGTGAGGGGGGGCTGCCAGTGTGGGGTGGGGGGGGGGGGTGAGGGGGGCTGCCAGTGTGGGGTGAGGGGGGTGAGGGGGGGCTGCCAGTGTGGGGTGAGGAGGGGGTGAGGGGGGTGAGGGGGAGCTGCCAGTGTGGGGTGAGGGGGGGGTGTGAGGGGGAGCTGCCAGTGTGGGGTGAGGGGGGGTGAGGGGGGGCTGCCAGTGTGGGGTGAGGGGGGGTGAGGGGGAGCTGCCAGTGTGGGGTGAGGGGGGTGAGGGGGAGCTGCCAGTGTGGGGTGAGGGGGGGTGAGGGGGAGCTGCCAGTGTGGGGTGAGGGGGGGGTGAGGGGGAGCTGCCAGTGTGGGGTGAGGGGGGGGGTGTGAGGGGGGCTGCCAGTGTGGGGTGAGGGGGGGTGAGGGGGAGCTGCCAGTGTGGGGTGAGGGGGGTGAGGGGGAGCTGCCAGTGTGGGGTGAGGGGGGTGAGGGGGAGCTGCCAGTGTGGGGTGAGGGGGGGTGAGGGGGAGCTGCCAGTGTGGGGTGAGGGGGAGCTGCCAGTGTGGGGTGTGGGGGAGCTGCCAGTGTGGGTGAGGGGGAGCTGCCAGTGTGGGGTGAGGGGGAGCTGCCAGTGTGGGGTGAGGGGGAGCTGCCAGTGTGGGGTGAGGGGGAGCTGCCAGTGTGGGGTGAGGGGGAGCTGCCAGTGTGGGGTGAGGGGGAGCTGCCAGTGTGGGGTGAGGGGGAGCTGCCAGTGTGGGGTGAGGGGGAGCTGCCAGTGTGGGTGAGGAGGGGGTGAGGAGGGGGGTGAGGGGGGCTGCCAGTGTGGGGTGTGGGGGAGCTGCCAGTGTGGGTGAGGAGGGGGTGAGGGGGGGGGTGAGGGGGAGCTGCCAGTGTGGGGTGAGGGGGAGCTGCCAGTGTGGGGTGAGGGGGAGCTGCCAGTGTGGGGTGAGGGGGAGCTGCCAGTGTTGGGTGATGAAGGAAATCATGTCGATACTTTTTTGTTGCATTTCGATACATGGAAAATCGAAGGGGAAAAACAAACCGGTTGATGGTGCAACTTCCTGTCCTTGAAGGACATCAGAGCAGCTTTGACTTTCATTTCTCTGTGATTATTGCATCTGTTTTATGGCGAAATTCAGTCTTTTACATTTAGCTAAAAAATCAACCAGATCCACAGAGCGCAGGTCAGGAGCCGGAGCTGCTGTACAGATAAACCAGGTTTAAACAGTGAAAGAAGAACTGTAACCCTTTGATTGCCGGAAGACTTTCTTGCAGTTTTCGAAACATCAGGAGTTTCTGTGATTGTAGGGAGAATGGGTTAAATGGATGACCCGGATCTCGTTCCTGCTTCCCTACCACAGACATCAGTGTCGTTTCAGATTGCCAATGTCACCAGTATTTCTAGTTTATTTTCCTGAGATTCAGGCGAGATTTCATACAGATGAGCTTTTGCTGAGAGCAATGCCCACTTTTCCAATAAGTCGCGAGTTTCTATTTACGGCAGAAGGAAGTACTGATAACAGCGAGTGTCACAGAGGTTCCCGCAAAAATGGGTTTCCTTGTTCCTAAAGGCTCTCGGGGTAAACGCACCTGGTGTTTTGATAGTGAAACCTACAGACGAGAAAGGTCTCGGGTTCATTCTTGTCAGTTAGTTCATTTGATCAGGATTAGTGGTTGGGCGCTACAGTTGAGGTCAACATGGCCGGCCTACAGCAGGGAAAAATCATTCCCATTCCAGATTGTATCCAGTGACTCCAGATGGAACATGAACCTTATTCGATACCAGAAGCCTGAAATTTCATCTTATCTTAGACTATAAACCCAATTTGACCTGTAACACTGGCTGTCATTTTGACTGCCCAACCCACGCACACACACACAGCTTTGAGACAAATTAATGCTGTGAAAGGCAAAATCTAAATTGTTGTGTACAACTACTTTCACGTTTATTTCTTATATATTTTGTAAAACAATTCATACTAAGGTTGACATCTTGAAGATGTGGAATGCTCTGCCCCAGAAAACTTTAGTGGAGGAATCAATAAGGTTGTTTAAAAGAGATTGACAAAAGAGGTAACAGAAGTAGAAAAGGGAATGGGGAATGGCAGGGCATTGAAATTAAAAGAGATCTGGTGAGATTTAATAAACTTGTGGAACAGGCTCAATCGATGTGTGAGATCCTCCTGTTCCTGTTTTCTATTGTAAACCACTTCAAGATGTTTCATTTTATGTCAAAGGTATTCCATAAATGTATCATTATTATTTGTCTTAAAATTTAAGATGGAAAAGGAAAATTCTTAAAATTCAGGCCGAATATTGAAACCAATTTTTTGCAGTTAGTAAAAAGATCTAGGTTCCAAATGAACACTAAAATGAAGCATTTTACTTAAAAAAAAGTAAATTTAAGACAACATGGTCTTTTCAGCAAAAACTACAATTTGGGGCCTCGGATGAGAATGGGATCAGGCACAGCTCAGATACCTATGTGTTGCATGAGCTCTCACTTTAAAAATGGTGACTTGGTTGTTGCACGTTCTCCATTAGTTAGTGCCAATGAACCACATCCAACTACGAGTGGCTTTAGAAAGGGATTGGTCAAATTTGAGACTAAAACGTTTTAGGAACAATGTTGCTGAACAAAGTTTTTTTAAGAAAACTGTGTCAAGGATCACAGTCAACTACCACATCAAGGTTGACAAGAGTGATCAAGGAAAAATAAAACAAGGTTAGGTAATGCCAATCTCGATTTTAATAACACAGGAGGAAGAAAAATCTGAAGGAGGGAAGGAATTTCACAGTCTTCAATTCCTCCGAAATAATACATTTAAGTTGGTCATGGTGCGCTGATAATAATAATAAACCTTGCATTTGATATAGCACCTTATCGCATCACTGAAACAGCTCAAAGCCCTTCATAGGATATACTGTAAAGTGGAGTGACTGTATTTTGTGGCCAAAATGCACCAGCCAATTGCACACAGCAGTGTCCAACAAACAGCCACGTAGCGGATAAACAATTTTATTTGGGGAAAGACACCGGTAGAAACTTCCTTCTCTTTTTAAATAGTGCAATGGGATCTTTAACATTCACCTGAACAGACAGAAGGTAACTCGGTTTAACAACTTATCCGGAGGCAATGAGTCTCGATTTCAATACAGTGCAGAGGTAGAACTTGTCAATGATTGGAAGTGAGGTCAAATCATACATTTTCACACAGAGAAAATGAGGAAAGTAGTGCCCCAAAAGGTTGACAAAACAGATTCAATCGATATATATATATTTGGAGCTTAATAGAGGAACATTCTGAAGAACAATTAAAATAAGTATCAATAAAGTAAAGAAGATTTCAGCAGAGAGTGGCCAAGATGAGTGAAATATCACACATGAAATGATAAATCATTCATTGGTTTGCTTTCTGTCCATTAGTGTGAGCAAGGCCCTTTAAAAGAACTTCCTCCAATATGGGAGCGATGTGTAATTCTTTTGCCACAAGCACTTGGGGAAATATAATAATAATCCTTGCATTTGATATAGTGCCTTAACACATCTTCAAGACATCTCAAATCACTTCAGGACAGATCTATTAGATCTGGAAAAGGTCAGCGTAGTTTCACCAGAATTATACCAGGGTTAAATTATGATGACAGGTTGCATAAACTTGGTCTCAATTCTCTTGAGTTTAGAAGATTGAGGGGTGATCTAATTAAGGTTTTTAAAATAATAAAGGGATTCGATAGGGTAGATACAGAGAAACTATTTCCTCTGGTGGGGGAATCCAGAACAAGGGCTCATAATCTTAAAACTAGAGCTAGGCCATTTAGGAGTGAAATCAAGAGGCGGTTTTTCACCAAAAAGTAGTGAAAATCTGGAACTTTCTCCCCAAAAAGGCTGTGGATACTGGATCCATTCACATTTTCAAGACTGAGGTGGATAGATATTTGTTATGTCAGGGTATTAAGGGATACGGGGCCAGGATGGGTAATTGGAGTTGAGGTACAGATCAGCCATGATCTTATAGAATGGCGGAACAGGTTCGAGGGGCTGTTTCTATTTCATAAAGTGCTTCTAGACATTTAATTTACTTGAACAGTGCTGTATTAAATATGAATTATTATTATTACATTTTGCAGTTACAAGAATGTCAAAATCTTTCAGAGTCCTTCACAGTAATTCCTGTCAAGTATGTTGGCAAACAGGGCAACCATTATTAACAAAGCAAGATCCCATATGTAGCCAATGAGATGAATGGAGAATCCAGATGAAGGATAACTGCCCACAACATTGTAAGAAACTCCCATTTAAAAAAAAAAAATTTCCAAGGAATTTCTTCTGACTCAGAATGAATCTCGTTGCTAACTAAGCTAAACTAACACCCTATCATCTGCTGAGGCATTGATTTGCCCACTAAGTTGTATATTTTATACCACAATTTTTTTTGGACAGCCAGGTGTCTTGACAGATGCATAAACACAACACCACACTAAAAGTATCCAAACCAGACTGAGAGTAAATGTCTTTACACGGAGGCATTTCCCTGTATGTGGAATGGAATGCACACTGTATTCTTGGAAGGATGACCCTGATTTACAAGTTCTGGAGAGTATTAGGTGCAGGTTGTCGAGAGCCAAGGCTTGAGGACCAAATGTTGAAGTAGCAGTTAAAATTGTATAGGTTGTCATTGAGAGGAAAGATGCCTGCTGCTTGTTCAGCTAGGATTACCTTATTCATTAGGGCTTTGGCTTGCGACATTAGCAGGAGCTGAGTTGGAAGAATCCTGCCCAAGTGATGGTCTGTTCTTCCACGTCTTGCCGATAAGCAAGACTGGCTGGCCTATCATCGTCAGTGCCTTGGAGTACTACGGACCTACGTGGCTCAGGAAGCAGATGACCATGACTCCCACAGAGGGATGACTCAACATTTCTTTTTTAAGTGCCTCATCTTTGGGACGTCCAGAAGACGTAATAAGGCATATCATATATCAAATGCAAGAATTATTATTATCTTGGAGCCAAGTGAGCTCCAAGGAGATCTTGCTTACCTTCCCCCACAAAGAGGACAGTCACCTGTGTGATCACTTGGACATCTGACAAGTGCAGGTATGACCCCACAAGGTGAATTGCAAGTACCAGAAAGCCCCTGCAAGAACTATCTGGTGAGCAGCACACCTCAGCCCACAGCTCAGACTCACAGCACTCTCCTGGGCAATGGCTTTAACAGTTGGAAGTGTGGAGCTTGAGCAACAGCTGTTTTACCTCTCTGCAATACCGATCAAGTTGGATCCCAAGCCGTGGAAATGGGAGCTGTGTTGATAGGTCATTTAATTCCATGCAGAAACAATTCCATGTGTAGAGGGCCTCCGTGTTTTCAGGCGAGTGCTCTCCATGTCTAGGAGCAAATAGAAAGTGACTTGATGTGTTGAGAACATGTACAGAGACCAGAGTCATTGGCACACTGCCAGTTGGGCTGAGTGCTTGACATGGTTTCATTTTTGTTCACAGCAAGAAAGAAACGCCTACACCCCACCTGTGAGCCCGGTGCTGTCCTTCACATCCTCTGTGCACAGCAGAGTGGCCTCCGAAGGCAGACGAATGGAGGATGGATCATGCATTTTACCCTCGCACTTGCGTGAGTACTTAGCGTCCATAGGAGGTGGGAGAGATAATGGCAGATAACGTTTTATATTTTATTGGGTGCTTCATTATTCCCGCTTATCTCTTTTATATTTTGTATTAGTGTCAGCACTTGCTTCTTCTGTGAAGCATCTGTACTTAAAACAAATCTTTGCAAATTCCCTGTACATATTATACTCTTTATGCACATATGATCATAAAATTCCCTCTTAAATGCGTTAATCCACTGATCTAAACATTACCTCAAGCAACTTATTTAATTCTTTCATTCTCTAGAAGTGTTCCTAACTTCCTCTTTCACACTTTACTGATTTGGACAGTTTAGATAAGAACATAAGAATTAGGAGCATGAGTAGGCCATTCGGCCCCTCGAGCCTGCCCCACCATTCGATAAGATCATGGTTGATCTTCAGACCTAATTCTAATTACCTGCCCTATCCCCATATCCCCTAATCCCTCTGCTTTTTTAAAAATCTATCAATCAGTCTCAGCCTTGAAGATGTTCAAGGACTGAGCATCTACAGCCTTCTGGGGTAGTGAATTCTATAAATTCACTACCCTGGATGGAGCTTTGCTTTATATCTAACCTGTGTTGCACTGACCTGGGAGTGCAGAGCTCTTTCATGTTAAAAATCAGGAGATTGTTCTATCGTGAAGACTTTAAGATTGTCGAACAATCACAATTAAAATCATTGTTCTATTAATAATTTGATTAAATTGTTGGCATGGACGTTTATTATTTGTTCACGTCCAAGGTTCCTTTGCGCCACCCAAGCTGTGCAGCAGCTAATGCACCCAGATTCTGTGAAGCACTTTGTGACGTCTAGAAGACGTGAAAAGCACTATATCAAATGCAAGGATCATAGCCCGGAGGCAACTTATTCCTGGAGCAGGCCGGTGACCGAAAGCTAATTAACGTGCTCAACCTCCATTCTTTGAGAAAGTGTTAAGATGCAGCTTTTCCTTGTTGCGTGATGAGAAATTCAACATTATTGTTTTGGACAGGGTGACTGCAAGACGAGTGTTTTATGATACAGAGAATCAATTGAAGCAGGCAAGGTTTATATTGTAGTCATAAATTGGAAGGAAATCTGATTGTGATGTTGTGGTGTTGGAAGGCTTAATCAGGTATGTGCTTTGAGGAGTGCATCAATGTGCCCATTGTTCTGTCTTTACAATGCAGTGTCATCTGGGGAATACCAAGGTACCAGGTACCTGGATCAGGCCCAGAACTGCTCTGTGGAAGAAACAATTTGGCTGACTGGCTGCACTGCCGGGAAAGACTGGACAGACCAGAGACAGTGTAGAGTTCTGACTGACTAACTCAGGGACACTGTAGAGTTCTGACTGACTAATTCAGGGACAGTGTAGAGTTCTGACTGACTAACTCAGCGACAGTGTAGAGTTCTGACTGACTGACCCAGTGACAGTGCATACTCCTAACTGACTGACCAGGGATAGTGCAGAGTTCTGACCGGCTGATGGACCCTGAGACAGTGCAGATTCATGATTGAATGACTGGGGATAGTGCATATTCCTGATTGAATAACCCTGGGAAAGTGCAGGTCCTTGAATGACTGATGTGAGCCCTGCAAACTTGTGACAAACTGATGAACCTGGAACAGGACACACCTATGACTGACAGATTTCACACTCCTGTCACCCCAGTTCTTGCCAGGCTCCACTGGTTCTCTGTTGAAGATCGGATCAATTTCAAGATCCTTACTCACTTGAATTTAAAATCTCTTCATGCCTTTCACCTGCCTGCCTCTTTGATTTACTCACACGCCACTCCTCTACTTGATGCGTGCCTTCACTCAGTGGCATGTCTGCTGCATGTCTCTTCTGCTCCACGACTGGCAGCCGTGCTTTCAGAGACAATGTCCTGAATCTCTGGAACTCCTTGCCTGAATATCTCCAACTTGCACTCTCTTTGCCCATCTTCAAATCACATCTAAAGACTTTCCTCTTCGGTCGGCTTTTAGTCACTTCCTCCCCCTTTCTAGCTCAGCGTCAAGCGACACCGCTGTTAATTGTTCCATGTGAAGGGCGCTACAAAAATGCAAGTTGTTGTTGCTTTGGCTCTGAAGTGAGATGGGAGTATAACTTCGGCATATGTGTACCCTTCTCCAGCGTGTGCAGCGGTATGATACAGACAAAGTAAGTTTGCCTTTGTTCCTTTCTTTATTGCACTCTGAGACACTACCCTATGTGGAGGGTGCTAGATAAGTGCAAGTTGTTGTTATTGGAGCTGAGAGAATGAGTCAGAAATACACTAACAGCTCAGGGTATGGCATATATCATTGAAGGCAACTTCCTTGCATGAAATTATGCAGAGCTCTTTGAAATGTTTTGATGTTGTAGATGGACGAGAGAGGTGAGAAGTGATCACTCTGAGGGGATTCTTTCATCCAAGGCTCCTTATTCTTGCTGCACTTTCTGATCTTGTGTTTGCAGGTTTTCATTGCTCAGTGCCACCTCAGTAGGCAGGAAGCTGATGTGGCTCAGTGTGCAGTTGCTTTGACTGATTCATCCTATTTTAAAATTTTGGCCAGACTTTGCCTTGAGTTGGCAGTGGCAGAAGACCCTGTGGTCTTGCACGCGTTCTGATTAGTTATGTTGCTGTGCGTTTGTCTGACTAGCCCGTCCCTTCATTCCCCTTTAAATGAATGAAAGGTCCGTCATGTAGACGCCTCAGGATACTGTGCCTGTTGTGTGTGTGTTTTTCTTCTTCCTATAGTCATGGTATTTCCTGTTCAGGAAATTACCTGTCAAAGGCCGCCTACGCAGGAAATTCCTCAGGGAAACTTCCGCTCCCGGGAAATTTCCACAAGGCAGTGAGGAAGATTCTTTAAGCCAGCGTTGCTAGGCAGCATCCCTGCTGTACCGTCTCTTTCCTAACAGAACTCCCACGCAGGCTGGAGGGGAGTCTTCCAGCCCTATCACTTCCAATTCCCTGGGAACAAAAAGGGCCAATGCAGTGCATAGGAGCTCAGATTGTTTGCCTCACTGTCTTGACACATTGTGCCTCAAGTCAGTTGTGAAGTTCATTCTGGTTCAGCCACCTTGTTCTTTTGCAATGTTATACCTTTTCCCTCTTCTGAGAACATGAACAGAATCTAGAAATTTCAGCCCAGATGGAGACGTCATTGTATTTGTGCCCTGCTGGCTGTCACTTGAACCTGAAATCTCATCTTGTGAAATGCCTTAAATTTCACCTAATCAGTTTGTAAGACTTTTTGTTTGAAAAGGTGGAAAATTCTTCAATTCAATCTTCATTTTGGTATCTCAGTTCTTAAAAAGGAAACACCTTCCAAATTTAAACTAAATTTGAGAATGTTCCACAATTCTGCAGGTCTTTACATTTTAGAACAAATGGGTTTTTCCGGCCACAACTTTTGTTCCTCAGACATCTATTCACACCTGGAGGTGTAGAAGCAACATCATTTGATTTTCCCCTCTCAAGCCAGGGGTAGTTATAGCCCCAACTGCTGCCCCAGCTGAGATTGGCTAACACAGCACAGCTTTGTGTCTTTCAGGTGTGTATATAGTGGTCACCGATGGGCAGTACTGTACATATTATTTGCACAAATGTATATAATCAATATATTTCAACTCCTACTCTCCTGAACCTCACGGGATGATTCCACAAGTACCAGATATCCTCAGGTACCGCACCTAAATGCCCGTTATTCACATGTCCTATTGACAAGGAATGTTAGCAGAATATTTAAACAGTGAGGGACATTACAGCTGACTCCAATCCTGTCTACACATCTTCTGACATGGGATGAGGGGTGGTGGGGGGTAAGTGGACATTGATTATTAATACAACCCTGGCTATTATCCCTATCCTAACAGATCTGCAGAGGCCAATTGCCCAACTGAGATCAGAGCATATGGGGATTGCTTCTGGTCCTCAAGGCTCAGCTGCTCACAGAATAAACTCACTGAGCGAAACGAGAGAATCTCCTCTCATTTCGAATGGGTCATTCTGATTGGTTTCTTTTAATATTGTCAGACGTACTGGCTGACTCAGCCTTGGATATTCTCACGCGAGGTTACGCACAAACACTGTATGTTTGACATGAGATAAGGCGTTGAATTAAAAATGAAAGATAAACTCCACCGAGAAGAGACTATCTTCAAAAAACACGTTGTGTGTAGGCAGTTTTGTGCGGTCAGGCTTCTCTTCGGAAAATTTCCTGAGTTGGAAATTTGGGGGAAACTTCCTGTGTATAGGGGACCTTGCAGGGAGGCTGTGACACCTCTGAAACCACAGCCTGAGCTTGCAAACGAAACTGCCTGCAAGAGGACCTTGTGGCCAGGATCTTGTGAGTTGTATTAATTTCACTTCGATGTTTTAGATTGTGTAGTCCACATTCAGACTGCAGGGAAACCTTAGATGTCTTTTGAAACAGACTCTTGAGTTTCTCACTTTTGGCAGAGGGCAATTGTTGTTTGTGTAGCCCATTAAGTTTTGAAATGTTTGTGGCTCTATGAGCAGAGATGAAGTGATCTAGTCTGCAATTACAAAGACCAACATATAAAAATAATAAAAAATAATCCTTGCGTCTGATACAGCGCCTTATCATGTCTTTGAGACGTCTCAAAGCGCTTCACAGAATATACTGTAAAATGAATTGATTGTATATTTTGTGGGTGAAACGTCCTATACATTTATATAATGGAGCTTGCTTGGGGGAAACAGTGCTCTTTCCCTCAATTCTGTTCCTTCTTAAATCCTTTTATTATGAAAGAAGCAACTCTACTCCAGCACAAAAAAATAAGGGACTTTGGGTGAGGCGTTGGTGGGCTCCTCTCATGTGTGAGCCTGGGCACTGAATGGCTGTGAGCTATTGACTTCTTGAGACACGTTTAGTTTCTTATATTGAATGTGTTTGGAGTGAACACGCTCACATTGTTTCACAAGCAACTTCTTTGAAACTGGCCTAAAACATATCACATGTCGGATTTCCAAATCACTGGACTTGACTTGCGATTCCACATTTTGGCTCCCTGTTACTGGTTTTTACTGAACAAAAGGCCTCAGAGGAGCTAGTATACCGTCAATCAACAGTTTTGAACGCTGAGAGCCAGAGATTCAAAGCAGCTGTCTGCTTTCACAGGGCATGGGGGCGGTAATCGTCTGAGCTAGGCTGTTGGCAATCGGGTAATCGGCAACAGCCTGACTCAGATATGAGCTGTGTCCATATCAGTTTCTCAGCCACCAAAAGAGAAGGAATTTTCGTCACTTCCCGTTCATGTAGTTCCTGAAAGATTTTGTCCCTTGTCGGACTGCAAGTGAATCTAGTCAGATCTGCACAATATCCATCGTTCATTCAGTCCTATGAGTGGAATGTTTCCGTGATCCTGTTCCAAGGATCTCTGTGCAGTAACGAGGTATTGACTTTTAGTGCAAATTGCAGGTTTCAAAATTATGGAGATTTTTGCAAAGCTGCAGGAAAATTGTTCACTCTAGATCAGGGATCAAATGTCTGGGGACATGAGTTTTAAAAAAAATCATGTACAACTGTTCAAAACAGAGGTTTGTGGAATAACTTAATCTGTGTAACAAAATTGGTTCCGCAAGCAAGTACAGTGATGTGATTGAGAGAGATTGTGAGAAGCTAAGGAACAGATAAAGAGGGGTGACTTTGTTGGTCCTAATGTCTTTTCTGTCTAAAGTTTGCTTAAGTAATCTTTTCTTGGGATAGGAACCTTAAGAGGAATTTGCTCTGCCACTGTATTTAAGCGTTGTTGCAAACTATGGAAAAGGAGGAGCTAATGAATGAACCCTGTTCCATTTTGTTGGATGAAGAACGCTTAGCCAATCAGCCATGAAGCTTTGTCCCTCAGAGAGATCTGTGTGCACCAGAAATCAACACAGTGGACTCCTCAGTCAGCATTTGGTGCTCTGCCCTCCAGAGCAGCCAGTTTTCCCCAGAGCAAACCAACTCGATCTCCCATTGCTTTTCTTTTAGCACTTAGACAATTGCGTAAATTGTCGGGCGTGTGTTCTTGAACCAGAGAACACTTTGTTAGGACTAATCACTAGTCATGGACAGTCTCCATTCCCTCTGGGCTGTCTTCATCTTTGGCTGGGATTGATATTAATCCAACACTCCTTTTCCCAGGTTTACAGCCAGTCTTCTGGAGCCGGGATGATGTGGGCCAGTGGCTGAAATGGGCGGAAAAGGAATATTCCCTGCGCCCGATTGACAGCAACACATTTGAGATGAACGGCAAAGCTCTATGCCTATTAACCAAAGAGGACTTTAGGTACAGATCCTCTCATTCAGGTAAATAGCTTTTATTCAGTTCAGCCCTTCCGATCACTGATAATCTTTGTGCAGAGGAAATGGCAACAACTGTGGCCAGTGAGTTCAATAACTCGACACACAGTGCCTGACTTTAATAACTAGCTGGCAACATGTTATAAATAAGAAATTAAATTGAAGGTGTGTTCCTACAAAGAAGGTGGTTTCTGAGGCTAAACCTGAGCTAAGGTTGACTATCAGTGACCTTGCCAACAAGCCCCCTATTATTGAAAAGTAACTTCCCTCAGGGATGTTTGTGAAACCTTGCCTTGCACAAAATGACGGCTGAATTTGCCTGCAAATGTATTCACTCTACTTCACAGGAATTACCTGTGAAGCATTTCGAGATGTTTTGAGGTGATAAAGTACTGTAAAAAAAAAAAAGTTTTTTTTCTATTTCTTTTTCTTTCTCCCTTTCCCTCCTCAGCCCAAATTATTCGCTGTAAATGCGATTTGGTGTTTTGTGCACATCATTTCACTGGGATCATTTGAATCATAACTTTCATTCAACCCAACCCTCAGGAGATGTTCTCTATGAGTTACTGCACCACATCCTGAAGCAGAGTGAAGCACCCATTTGGTACCCGCCGTTCCTGCACCCTGGAAGGAGCCTGGAAAGCCCACCCCAGCTTAGCCAGCACAATCATCTGCAAGGTGAGCCTGACAGCAGGAAGGTGAGTCAAGTGACATAAAGGTGCAAGGTAAGATGCACCAGGTGATCGCCTCTCAGCCACACAGAGCAGGTTGCAGATTCCTGCCCCATGGTGTAAGCTTGGGATTGTCAGTGAAGGAATTCTTGGTAGTTCATCGAAATGTTTTCACACAGAGATTTATCAGAATATGGAATTATTTGTTCCAAGTGACAATTGAAGCTTAGACTGTGACAACAATTAAGCGGGAAAACAGGAAACGAGCAGGATTCGAGTGGTTGTCTCCGGTTGCTGAACATGAACAAATTGAGTCTCGATGGGCTGAATGGTTCTTTCTATGCTGTAATGTCAATGCAACAGTTGAGGGTACAATTGGCGTCAGTACCTTAGGTCAAGGGAGGATGAAATCGTCTCGCGTTCTCGTTCCCGATTGCCATTGTTGCATCTCTGTGGAAAGGATTGGGCCTGGCTGAGATGCCTTTTGGCAGCCTGCTGATACTCATCGTCTTATCTCATAAATGAAATACTGCTGCATGAGTCATCCAGGGGATTTGGGAAGAAAATAGGGTTGAGGAAAGGAATGATAACCTGGGCCAATGGAAAAAGTGCATGGAAAAGTGAATTTTTTCTGTGGAATCCACTATAAACAACGCATTCCGCTATAAACCCGCTAAAAAATTTAGTTTTGGGCATTCGGGCCTCTCACGCTCTTTATCCAACATTACTGTGGGTGGAGTGTCTCTGGACGTGCATGGGCGGTGTGGCGCAAGCGGGAAATTCGGAAGCCCCTATGTTGAGATTGTTTGTGTGTCTTTATGTGTGTGTGTGTGTGTTTGTGAGTGTCTCTATGTGAGTGTGTGTCTCTCCTCTGTATGTGTTTGTGAGTGTGTCTGTGTGTGTATGTGTTTCTCTGTCTCCTGTGTGTGTTTGTGTATGTCTCTTTGTGTCTATGATTGTGTGTTTCTCTCAGAGAATGTGTGTCTCTCTGTGCCTGAGTGTGTATGTCTCTCTCTGGGTCTCTGTCTCTGTCTATCTGTGGTCCCAGGCCCTGAGAGGCAGAAGGTGGTAAGCTCCTGTAGCCCCGCAGTCAGGACATTGGTCCTGAGTATCTGTTTTTTGGCAGATCTCCAGGACCTTTGGGCCTGCACTGGTGCCCTCCTCCCAACTCCCAAGGTTTGACAATCCATATATTCTACATTCATTCTTAAGTTGACTTGTGCAGAAATGCACATAACACTTTTAGCCAGTGCAAGCATCCAGAACATGTTGCTTGGTGCCATAGATGCATGCATTGGGTTGAAATGGAAATTTAGTTCAGGAAAAACATAAGTAATGTTCAGAATGGAGAGAGGGGGGGAAGAAGTAAGTGAGAGCTGTCAATTCTGTCCTGAGGTCATTGGATACTGGTGCATGGTGCAGGTTCACTGTTACAGGAAGCAAGACAATTTATTACATTGCAGCCCATTCCATATGCTGGCATTCGGTTTAAACTTTGGACAGCTTGTTGGCTGATCCACTGATCACTGTTGATTCTTCTTTGCTGGAAAAGATAGAGCAGCGTAAGCTTTTTAAGCATTCTTGAGTGAAGGATGCTGTGTAAATGCAAGTTGTGGTTAATCACATCCTGATTCTCACGTTGTCCGACTGAACATTTACTTCAACCATTAATTATGACAGATAGGATCGTTGATCATATAATCATGGAACGTGACAGTGCAGAAACAGGATATTTGACCATCAAGTCTGCATTTTTTCTCTCCATTTAAACTGCCTCATCTTATTATAATCACACTCTGTTGCTCGTTCCTCATAACTTTAAATATTCCTCTTTTTCAAGCATTGCTCTTACAGCACTTTAAAAATATTTAGAATTTCAATTCAGTTTGTGGCAGAGAATTTCATATTCCCAGAATCCTCTGGGTCACATTTTGTTTCTAATCTCTTCTTTAATTCTTAAGTATGTACCTCTTTTAACTGACTCACTGACCAATAGAAATAATCTATTTCTATTTTCCTGTCAGAAACCTTCATAGTCTTGAAGACCTCTACTAATTTATTCCTTTAACTTTCTTAGCTATGGTGACTCCTTCAGTCTCTCGATCAATGAAACCCTTCATTTCTGGCCATATCCATTAAATCTATTCTGAACCTTTTCCCATTGCATTGATATCCTTTGTACAATGGGATCTTTGAATCCTAAACAAATACTTTGTTCAGGGCTGCAATGATAAACACAGCAGTAGGAGGAACTCTCATTGTTTTGAATTGGGCTTTGGACTTGTTGAACTGCCAGTGGGATGCAGAGATTTCACAGTTTCACTCTGGCTCATTGCTTATTAACATCTTCTCTCCTGCCCTAGATGTTGTGCAAAGGAATTCCAGGCCCTCAGAGCAGAGCAGCTTCCGTTCGCATCATTCACTAGAACCCTTCCAGCGATTGCTTCAATCCCCATCAGAGAACCATAACCGGCCATCTCCAGAAAGCGAGCGTGAAAGCTGCCACCAACTCCTGCTGCCAGCCGATCGAAACCAAACACCAAGGTCTCAGGTGGAAAACACCCAGAATTCTTCCCCTGATATGGAGCAAAGACTTTCCATTTCACCAGCAGATGAAAACCATTGCCCCCCTGTCTCTGAGCACATGCTCCCGGCCCAAAGGCGGCCCAACTCCTCACAGGAGAACTCCAGAGTGATCCAATTAATTTCTACTTCCATGATGAACCCGCTTATCCTCAGCAGCAGGCAGTCAATTGAGTTTAGGCCAAGGCTGCACGACGAAACTCTGTACAAGGAGAAACCTCTAAACCTCTCACACAGGGAGGAACTGTTCTACAGAAACCATATCGTGCTTCCCATGTCAGCTCAAGAAGAACCTGTCATGCCAATTGGAAGGATTGCAGGTAACAACAAAAACAACTTGTATTTATATAGCGCCGCTCACGTAGGGTAGTATCCCAGAGCGCTTGACATTGGCGGAGCATGACGCGAAGTCGGGAGGGGGAGATGACCATAGCCATGGTTGAAGAGGAACATCTTCAGGTGCGACCTGAAGATTGGAAAGGAAGGGGCAAGATGGAGGGATAGAGGAAGAGTGTTCCAGAGTTTTGTGGCGTAGTGGCTGAAAGTGTGGCCACCAATGGTGGAAAGGAGGGCACGAGGGACATGCAGAAGGTGGAGCTAGTGGAGCAGAGGCAGCGGGTAGACGGTTGGAGGGTGAGCAGGCTGGAGAGGTAGGGAAGTGCAGGCGCATGCAGGGATTTGAAAACAAGGGTGAAGATCTTGAAATTGATTCTTTCAGAAATAGGGAGCCAGTGGAGCCTGGCTAGAGCCTGGCTAGAGCTGATGTGATGTGATGGAGTTTAGTCAGGGTGATCACAAACAAACAACTTGGTTTTATATAGCGCCCTCCATGCCGGACGGCGTCTCAGAGCGCTTCACAGTAATGGATCCCGGGGCCGAGCCAGGGGGAGGGGAAGGAAGGTGACCAAAGGCGCGGTCGAAAAGAAAGGTCTTCAGCTGAGACCTGAAAGTGGGAAGAGAGAGGGCGAGGCGAAGGGAGTGAGGAAGGGAGATCCAGAGCCTCGGGGTGTAGTGGCTGAAGGCACAGCCGCCGATGGTGAAGCGGAGACTCGGGTGACAAGGAGGCCAGACCCGGTGGAGTGAAGGCAACGGGGACTGTTGTGGGGAGAGAGGAGGTCAGAGAGGTAGGGGGGTGCAGAGAAGTGGAGAGATTTGAAGACAAGGGTGAGGATATTGAAGTCGATCTTCTCTGGGACAGGCAACCAGTGCAGTCTGGCAAGGACTGGGGTAATCGGGGAGCGGAGTTTTGGATCAGTTGGATCCTGTGCATGGTGGAGCTGGGGAAAAGGGCAAAGAGGGCATTTGGGAAGTCGAGTCGGGAGGTGATGAACGCATGAATGAATCTTTCGGCTGTGTCTGGGATAAGGTATGGTTGGAGGTGGGTAATGTAGCGCAGGTGGAGAAAGGTGTTCCTGGTCAGAGGGGAATGTGGGGAAGGAAGGACAGGTGTGGGTCAAACCCGATGCCTAGGTTATGCACCGGTTTGGTGAGTCTGAGGGATAGGCATGAGGAGGTCAGAGCCGCAGGACGGAAGACGTTGAAGGGAGCCAAGGAGTACAGGTTCCGTGTTGTCGACATTTAATTGTAAGAAGTTTGCACTCATCCAGGCCCTGATGTCTGCCAGACAAGCATGGGTGGATCTGGAGTCACAGCTGGAGGAGGAGAAGTAGATTTGTGTCCGTATACATGTGGGAGTTTACCCCGTGACTGTGGATGACATCGTCGAGAGGGAGTATATAGATGAGGAAGAGGAGGGGGCTAAGGATGAAACTTGGCGTATGCCACAGGTAACCAGATGGGGACGGAAGGAGAAATTGTTTGAAGAGACAAAGTGAAGGCAGTTTGTTACATAGGACTCGAATCAGGCTAGTGTGGTCCCACAAAGTTGGATGAGAGACAAGAAAGGAATTCAACTGTGGATATTCCCTCATTGGAACTGATTTTTCTTTGTACCCTGTGATATATTTGTCTTTCAAATTATAGATATTTCAGCACACTTGGAGCATGATGCCTTACATTGGGGTGTCTCTTCTCAATAACCAGGTTGAGGGAAAAAATGCAAACCACTTATTATTTCAAATACCAAACAATGCAGGGCAATGAGTTTCTTTACGTATACAAAATAGCTCCATCCCACAATCCCTTCACCTTGCTCCCTCCCTTGCCTGCTTCAAGGCACCACTCAAGACCCTCCTTTTCCACCTTGCCTTCAGCCGCCCTCCTACCTCTCTGCCTTCCCACATCCCAACCCTGCTCCCCCCCACCCCCTCCCCCCCATGCTCGGGTCCTGATCTCGACTGTTCACTGCCTTGGGGCATCCTCCCGGTGTGAAAGGTGCTTTACAAATTGGTATGATGCAGAGCTGTTATAGCCCTGGAATGTCTGAATAATGGGTAATGGGACATCATTTAGTATTTCTAAAGTGAATATATTGGTGAACTGTTCAATTCTGCACAGTGCATTTACTTACAGAGTCATCACATGAGCTCTGAAACAGTTTGTGCTGGAAACCCACAGGACAATGAAACCTCACTGGTTATGGGTGCCTCCAGCATTTTTATTTGGGTTTTGGACACCATCAATTTCAAAGGAAAGCACAGACTGTGGAAAAACAACCTATACACATGGAAACCTTATTATAACAATACCTCAGAGGCCATATTGTAAAGTAAGTGCTAAAAATGGTTGACTTTGAGGTAGTCAGATGTCAATGCAGCACAAAGGAGGTCACGTTAGCAACAACCTGATAACCCAGAAGCTGGTTATTTTTTCATACAGGAAAACAGTTGCACCGTGCATTTCAGGTCCATGCAGATCCATTGTAGTCCTGCACTCAAAGTGAGGCAGCGCTACCCAGGGAGCATTCTAAATATCTTTGGAATATCCATGAACACAAAATGCCCACGTTACTTTTCAATGTCTTGTCTCAATTCCTTTGCCTCCTGCATGTTGTAGCTGGGCCACGCCTGTAAGCGCCCTCAGGAAATCAGCATTGTGCAGAAGATGGCTCTACAACTCTTTATATTCAAAGCTTTTGCTAAAATAATACACCTCATGGAACCTCATAGTGTAGAGTGTTGCATTTCATCTTGTTAAAATGATTGCTCCTTGTTATTTTATTAAAAATAAATAATCCTTGCATTTGGAATAGAGGTTTATATCATAAAATGTTTTGGGATAGAAACATACCACCAAGTCTGCTTTGGTGTTTTTCTCCACATGAGCCAATCCCACTCTGATCTAAGACGACAATCCAATGCATTGGGGTCAGAGGTGCCATCCCTTGGATGACACGTTAAACCAAGGTTTATTCAGGTAGACATTAAAGATTTCATAGTACAGCTCGAAAAGCAAAAGGAGTTTCTCTCCCGGTGTCCTGCCCAACAATTCCCCCCCCCAAATTGATCATTCGTTTCATGGCTGTTTATGGAACATTGCTCTGCACAACTAACTTGCTGCATTCGCCTACAAATACTCAGTCACTCCACCTCACAGTAAATCCCGTGAAGAGCTAGGATGTCCTTCCGACGTGAAAGGTGGCGTAACAAATGCAGAGATTATTATTCTTTTTTTAAAAAAAAAGGACTCGAGTAATGTTTGTGGCAGAGAATTCTACACTCTGTGAAATTTGTGATGATGAAGTATGTGTTCCTTGTTATAACTTAACACAAAAATATTTGGAAACGTTGAAACAAGTTTATTTCCCTTCTTAAATATTGATGATGTAATCTCACCTAACTCAGCACAGCCCACTGGTGCAGACAGACCTGCCAGTCGCCATCTTGAAATGTCCCCTGCTGTAATCTGTGGTTATTAAGCAGATTTACGGGGGAAAATAAAGGAAAGACGATTTAATGATCTGCAGCGTTTAGAGTCGCTGTTAGGCTTGCCAACTGAGTTTTATATTGCGGATTCGCTTGGAGTCTACCATTTTTCCAAGGCCATATGGAGGAATTCTTAACTCTCAAGTTGGCAATGAAGAGACTTAAGTTTTCCTGAGGTTATCGATTGGTTCTTTCACCCATATATTCTGGGATTAACAATCCTGCGGAGTGCATGAGAGTTACTCCAACTGATGGTGGTTCTGTTTTTCTGTATTGATCCTGCAGTTAAAAGATCTAAACTGCTTGGTTCCTGATTCAATTTACAATCCTGCTACATGGAACAAGTGTACTTGTGTGAATATCGAGTCAGGTCAGGATCTGCAGGAGCCCACATGAAACCCACCAACTGCTCCCTTGACCCCATCCATACACCTCTACTCACCTCCCAACTCCACCTCCTTGCCCCCCTACTAAAAGACTTTGTTAAGCTCTCTATGTCCACTAGCATGGTACCCATCCTCCTAAAGACAGCCGTCATCACCCCTACCCTCAAAAAACCTTCCCTTGACCCATCTCTGCTCTCCGCAACTACTGTCCCAATTCAAATCTTTTCTTTCCCAGCATTCCCTCCAATCTGGGTTTTGTGCTGCTCACAGCACAGAGACAGACTTGGTCAAAGTGACAAATGACATAATTACTATTCATGGCTGCACTCTTCACCTCACCGAATCAATCCGAAACCTTGGTGTCCTTTTCGACCCTCAGCGATCCTTCAAACCCCGCATTCGTGCCGTGACCCGTTCCGCCTTTCCTCATCTCCACAGTATTGCCTGTCTCTGGCACTGCCTCTCAGCGCAGGCTGCTGAGACCCTGATCCATGCTTTTATCACATCCTGGCTTGACGACGCCAACTGCCTGCTCGCTGGACTTCCCAAATCTTCCCTCCACAAGCTGCAGATTATTCAAAACTCTGCAGCTCGTGTCCTCTCCTGCACCAGGCTCTGCAAACCAATCATCCCTGTTCTTATCTGCTTCACTGGCTCCCCAACCCTCAGAGGATCGAGTACAAAACTCTCGTTCTTACCTTTAAGAAGGTATGGTCTCTCTGACCTCTGAACCCAATATCAGCCCGTCTGCTTCCTCCGCTCGGCGGACACCTTCCTGTTTCAGGTCCCCCGCATTTCCCGCCCCACCATTGGTGGTCGGCCATTCAACATCTTTGCCCCCACGCTCTGGAACTCTATCCCACAATCCCTCAGCCTCACCCCTCTCTTGCCTCCTTCCTTCAAAGATCTTCTTGTCTAAAGATCTTCCACTTCGACCGTGCCTTTGGCCAACCTGCCATCCCCCCACCTCCTGCTCTCCACCCCTCTTGACCCCAACTCCCAGTTTGGGTCCAAAAAACCCTGACTGTCCAGTCCCTGGGACGTCTTTCCGATGTGAAGGGTGCTGCACAAGTATAATTTGTTGTTGCTGTGATGCCCTCATGGACAGACATGTTGCTGGCACCTACCAGCCTCATAAATGAACTTGACAAAGCTGTTGTGTCTGTGGAGCCACATCGCAACACTTATTAGTTAGGACGCTTTTGAACTTTTTTAAATGATACAAAATGATACACATTCAGGCTCTAGCCACTGTAAATTCTGCTTGGGGAGATAAACTGTCCATCTTTAATAAGTCAACACAGTAATTTGAGTACTTTACTTGATCCATGACAGACTGCAGACTTCTGTGGGACTACGTGTACCAGCTACTCTCTGACAGCAGATATGAAGCTTTCATCCGATGGGAGGACAAGGAGTCAAAAGTGTTCCGCATTGTGGATCCCAATGGACTTGCACGGCTATGGGGCAATCACAAGGTAAGAGTGAAAGCAGGTTGGAAATGTTGCTGCTTCATGTTGTTGTGTTTTGACGAGCTGCTTTTTCTAAAAAAAAAAGTTTGGGCAAATTAAGAAATAGATTTTGTACCAGAAAATAGGAAAAGACCCAAGTTGAGAATTAATCCTAAAGACATAGAAGCTTACATTCTTATCCAGAGGCAATGCTGTCCGCCAGACTTCCGTTTGAATGTCAGTAATGTTTCATAGTCTCTTGTCTGCTGGGTGTGTAGTATTTCAAAGACATCAGGGATTTTTATCAGGCAGGAGCTTCCCCTTCTGAACCCACAAGTTTCTAAGAAATTATTGCAGTATTGCACTCCTGAATATTCCCTGGCCTAGACACAGTATTCGGTTGACAAAACATTAGTTGCCTGGGTCAGGGTCTAACCACGATTCCCTTCTTAGACACATGCAACACCAATTGCAGGCTTGCATTCTTGTATGCAAGCCCTTAATAATAATAGTAATAATAATAATAATCTTTGCATTTGATACAGCGCTTTTCACGTCTTCTAGATGTCTGAAAGCGCTTCACAGAATATACTGTAAAGCGAATTGACTGTATATTTGTGGGCGAAATGCAGCAGCCAAATTGCAAGCAGCAGAGTCCCACAAACAGTCGTGGATTCAAGTGACCAATTTATTATTTTTTTCTTGCGGGATTATTATTAGGCGTGTGGAGTAGGGAAACTTGCCCAAGATTTTGCCCTACCGGGAATCAAACTCAGGTCTCTTGCTTGAGAAGCGAGTGCTCTAACCACTGAGCTACAGGACTCATTAACCAAATGAGAAGTTTATTTTAACATTTAACGGATTGTCATAACCAGTAGGATTCCAAATCCTCAAATATGGACACACGTGTGAGTCCAACAGCTAAGTTAAACTTTTAGTTTTACTAGAAATCCAAGTGTGGAGAATGGAAATGAAGTGACTTGTAGGTGAATTTTAAAGAAGAACTTCCTCCAACTCTTTTAACCCTTTCATAGAATCATAGAATTATGCAGCACAGAAGGAGGCCATTTGGCCCATTGTGCCCGTTCTGGCTCTTCGAAAGAGCTATACAAATTAATCTCACTCCCCCGCTGTCTCCCCATAGCATTGCAAATGTGTTCCCCCCAAATATTTATCCAGTTCTCTTTTGAAAGTTGCTATCAAATCTGCTTCCGCCACCCTTTCAGACAGTGCATTCCAGTTCAAAGTATTCAGTGAACAGGTCTGCCCAGGTGCTGGTAACGTGCTCATGTTAACACATTTTACAGACTACTTTGTTTTCCAATCGCATGAAAAAAGAAATTGGGCAGCTGGATGCCTGACATATGTGAAAACCCATGTTTAAGAGTATCCAAACCAAACAGAGTTTTGTATATGTACACCAACAACATGTGGAAATTGTCTCTGTGTCTGGGAAGGAATATGCAGTCTCCCTGGAGAAACACACTCTGCTAACTTCAGAAGGGGACAAGTTGGTGCGAGCCAAGGACCGGGGGCGCAGAGTGTGCATTGGGACACTACTGTAGTTCAACCAGTTGAACCACATAATTTGGCATTGAGAGCACTGTTCCTGCTAGTTGTCCAGCCAGTTCTACACTACCCATTAAGGCCTTAGCTTGCAGGATTAACAGAGCTGAGTGGGAAGAATCCCTGCCACAGTCTGCCTCTCCAAGGCATGCTGGACTCCTAGTTTAGGAACAAGACTGTATGTGAAATACAAATACACCCCCTAGACTTCAAGCTTGCTACTTCAGCAGGCTGTTTCTGCCTTCATTGCTTTCAGGCGAGTATTATTCAGCATGATGGTTGCCCCTTCAATTTTTTAAAAAAACTATCTTTATCTTCTTTTAAACTTTATCCTTGATCCATTTCAGAATATTTCAGTTTCATTTAACTTTCTGGTGATTATCTGGTGTACACAGGATCAGGCTAGAATGTGGAATGTGGAATTGCCGATACTAGCGTCTTGGATGACACATGAAATAGATGCACTTGAACGAGGTAGTGAAAGAATGTTTGGCACCTGTGGACCCATACCTTGCCTTGGAGGAGGGGAGAACAATGTTTTAATGACGTGAAAGGCTCTATATAAATGCAATCTGTTGTTGGTGTTGCCCGTGTTTTAGTTAGGTAAAAATAAAGGATATAATTTGAACTTGCATTGAACACAAGATGTCAGCTTGTTTCAGATGGTACCACTTTCGCCTCTAGATTAGGCAATATTGGGTACAAGATTCTTTTTGGAATTTGATTATCTAGTTAAGCTTGACACCCCAGATCCAGAGGCTGATGATTTTCTGAAATTTTTTTGTGGAACAGAACAGGACAAACATGACATACGAAAAGATGTCGAGGGCACTGCGCCACTACTACAAACTCAACATCATCAAAAAGGAGCCCGGCCAGAGGCTGTTATTCAGGTACTGTCCCTTGCTCTAGTGGTGGGGGTTGAGAGGAGGGAGGAGAATATGCGTAATCAAATCACACAGCATCAGTGACAAGGCATACATTTGATCACCTCCACTCTCCATTTTTCATCTATTACAGATGACTTGGACTTGCTTATAGGAAGTACAATTTCCAAGTTTCCAGATGATACTAAGCTAGGAAAGGTAGTAAACAATGAGGAGGATAGTAGCAGACTGCAAATGGACATAGACAGACTGGTAAAATGGGCAGACACGTGGCAGATGAAGTTTAATGTGGAGAAATGAGAAGTGATGCATTTTGTGAGGAAGAATGAGGAGAGGCAACATAAGCTGATGGTACAATCTTAAAGGGGGTGAAGGAACAGAGAGACCTGGGAATTCATATAAGTAAATCTTTGAAGGTGGCGGGACAGGTAGATAAAGCTGTTAAAAAAGCATACGGGATACTAGGCTTTATAAATAGGGACATAGAATACAAAAGTCAGGAAGTTATGATGAACCTTTATAAAACACTGGTTAGGCCTCAGCTAGAGACTGTGTTCAGTTCTGGGCACCGCGCTTTAGGAAGGATGTCAAGGCATTGGGGAGGGTGAGGAGATTTACCAGAGTGGTACCAGGAATGAGGGTCTTCAGTTATCAGGAGAGGCTAGAGAAGCTAGGATGGATTATTCTCCTTGGAGCAAAGAAGGTTAAGAGGAGACTGAATAGAAGTTTTCAAAATTATGAGGGGTTTGATAGGGTGAACAAGGAGAAACTATTTCCACTGGCGGGTGGGTCGGTAGCCCGAGGGCACCGATTTAAAACAGTTGTTAAAAGAAACAGAGGGGAGGCGAGGAGAAATGTTTTCACACCCCGAGTTGTTCGGATCTGGAATGCATTGCCTGAAAGAGTGGTGGAAGCCGATTCGATAACAACTTTTAAGAGAGAAGTAGATCATTATTTGGGGAGGACAAGTTTGTAGGGCTATGGGGAGAGCTTGGGGGAGTGGGATTGATTTCGATAGCTCTTTTCAAAGAACTGGCACAGACACGATGGGCCAAATAGCCTCCCCCTGTGCTGTATAATTCTATGATTCTATCTACACATACAATACAATACAAAATTACACTTGTACTGCGCCGTTCAACTCGTGTGGCCATCCCAAGGCCCTGGACAATCAGGGATTTGGACCTGGGCTAGGGGGTTGTGATCAGGGAGAGTGGTCGAAGGTGCGGTCGAAGAGGAGGGTCTTGTGGCGTGCCTTGAAGGAGCAAGCGACGGAGTGAGGCAAAGGAATGTAGGGGGTCTCATGGGTTACTGTGACACACCTCCACATCACGTGTTTTCACCCCCAAGTATGCATTTGGTTTGTTCTTCTCAGGTTCATGAAGACACCCGATGAGATTCTGAACAGTCGTTCAGACAGACTGGAGCACCTTGAGTCCCAGGAGATGGAAGAGCCTCTGTACCAGGATGATGAATGTTGTCTGAGGCCATGTGAAACAACAAACGTGTTTGCCTAAAACATGTCAGATGATTAAGGCTGTTGGACTGCTAATGGCTACGTTACTGACTCAGTGTATGCCCACTGGGTGAGTGATGCCTGATCATCCTCCATTGGGCACTGTAATGGAAAGTCCAGGAAAGGACAGATATCACAGTGGGTCTAAAGTGCAAAATCTGTAACAGGAAGCACATCTAACTGGCTGTGGGTTAGTGTGACCTGAGGGAACTCTGCTCCGGTGAGATCTTCCTGGAGGTATCAGTGTGGAGGTCTCATGGGTTACTGTGACATACATCCACATTACGTGTTTTCACCCCGAAGTATGCTTCTTTGCAATCTTCCAATTTTTACGACAGTTATTCTACTGCACCTTCATCACTTCATCATACTTGTGAGTAACTGTGGTTGAAGGGATCCAGAATTGACCCTTTCACCCAGACAGAGAGCTCCTCTTTTGGAGCATTGGCTGCTGAAGCAGCCTTCACGGCTCAGTGTAGCTTACGTACTGTGATTCATCAATACCTTCATCACATGATCCCTGCACTTTCCTGAATCCGCACGGAACCCACAGCAACGACTGGACTGGGCCACAGCCTGCCAACTGAAATCTGAATCTGGAACTCATGTCTCTTCCAGCATTGCGCTGCTTGCAAGAGGGGAGGAGGTTATACTTTTATTCCATGCACTATTTCCCTTAATAATTTTAACTTGAAATTTTAGCGATTTTTGTCTTCTTAAAAGAAACTGCACAAACCAAATTTGCTGTTTTGAGTTGTACATTTAAATGGCTTAATATTGATAAACCCTTATTTCTTACTAAAAACACATCTTTGTAAATTTCTTTTTTTAAAAAAAAAGCTACATCTGAAATAAAAGCCAATGTGCAGTAGATGTTTATGTTGAAGATCTGGATTTGTGTTCAGCGTCAGTCCAGTCAAATTGAGTGTGGATGGTCA
The DNA here is from genome assembly GCF_018977255.1 of Callorhinchus milii. Classification (NCBI taxonomy): domain Eukaryota; kingdom Metazoa; phylum Chordata; class Chondrichthyes; order Chimaeriformes; family Callorhinchidae; genus Callorhinchus; species Callorhinchus milii. The sequence continues at coordinate 51,692,923 of NW_024704746.1, forward strand.
AACCGAGAGATTTGCAGAGGAATTCGCAAATGGTCTCAACCTGACTGAACAACTCTAGCCTGATGTTTCAATTGTTTACGTCAATAATTGGGATAGAGGTTTGACATAGTTCAAGAAATGAATAGCTTGGCTGATATTGTTGAACTGCTCATCTGTAGTTGACAAATCAATCCTCTCACCTCTGGCTCAATTCTCCTGATCTGATCATCCGATCCTCTGTGCTCTGCTCTTTCCTTCTCTTATCTGTGAAAGACCTGCCCCTGCTGTCGCACACACATGGACTTGCCAGAAGGATGGTCGGTGAGGGATGTGGAAATGGAGACAATGTTAAGGTAAATGAATATGTATATATGAGCCTTGGGACATTGGCAGAGGAAACGTTACATGTAACCTGTGCCTGCTGTCGGTTCTTTCCACTTTGGCAAAATTTAATGAGGCCAAAAAATCACGTTACTGGTGGAGAGTGTTCCTGAAGGCAAACCCCAATAGAATTTGCCACACCATCACATTCACTGGCAAACATTTTAGGAATTTGTGATGGGAGTTCCCGATGTCTGATATTCCACCATGCCAGCAAGTGCAATGGCATTGGGGATGTTCACTTTGTTCAATCTGTCTACATGACAATCTTGCCTTATTTGGCTCCATGTGCAGTATTGGACCACCTTTTAATGGGTCCAGTGGTCAGACTGTCTTTATAGTGATCCTGATTGTTTTGTTCGCTTCCTCGCCTGATCATTGAGATTAATTGTTGTGGCCCATGTGAGATGAGCTAACTCACACAGACCTCCCTGTATGTCTGGGGTGGGGTCTGAGGTTTTAAAACAGTTTTGATTTCCAGCACATTATGCAACAAGAGCAGCACCTCAATATGAACCATTCTGCATTTCCAATGTGTAGAAAGACACTTTTTTTTGTATATGTAAGCTTCTCTTGGGGGTTGCTGCTTATCACCGAGAGGTCAGGCCTCTGGAGTGAAACTGTGGAACTGTGGCATTGTCTGTGCCAGGGTTCAGTCTCATTGCAGCCGAGGAGGAGGGGAAGTTTCTCCAGGTGCAGAACTAATGTGCCACTTCCCTGTTGCCCTGGCTGATCCACATTCCTGCTCCTAACATATTGCTGCACCTTGTTTTGCAGGAACTTAACAGGTTCCTGATCAGTGTCACCATTCCACAGTGCTTTGTTGAAATGCAATCAATCACCCACAGACTGGGGGCGTACCCCCTGCTCTGTGTGTGCCAGTGTTACAGAGTATTCAGGCCACATTACTGGGTGTATTTAAATCTCTATGCCAACTGTGAAGTTTTCAGTACTCACACCCAGCAGTATAAGTGTGTAAACCTGATGATGTAATTACCTTTGTTCAGGCTGAGCTTTGTTCTCATTTCTGAGTCAGCCTGTGGTACTTTTTCCAACTGTACTGGTTCCATTCCAGGGCCACATTCAAATGACCAGTGTCTAGAGCTGTGTGTCTGTAATGAGTGTTGGGGTCTGTGTAACTATAATGATAATATTAATAATAATCCTTGCATTTGATATACGCCTTGTCACGTCTTCGAGACAACAACAACAAAATTACATTTGTATAGCAGTCTCACAGCGCTTCACAGAATATACTGTAAAGTGTATTCATCAGCCCTGACATGAAGGGGATTTGCTGCTTTGGTTGCTGACAAAATATACAGCCACAACACTAATCAATAAAAACTTGTAAGATACTTTCAAACGTTGTCCTGTTTTGAAAGGCGCAATGTCAAATGCTACGATAATGTTTTATATCGTGCTCATTCACTGTCAAGCACTGTGCGATTCTACCCTGTGTCAACTATCATTTGGTAATAGCATAAAATCATCTGGGCTGGGGATCTTCAGGTGCTCCAGGGTTGGTGGTTGTCTCGGGGTCTTGAGACTCTCAGTGTAATGCTCTGTCTGGTCTGCGCTTGTATCGGAAGTGTTTCCTTGTCTGCAGTGTGTCCTGGAAATCCCCTTCCTGTCAGGGGCTGATGAATTCCTGCCCAACCACACAAGCTTCTCGTCACTGAGATCAGCTAGAAAGAGGAAACATTCTATTTCCAGCAGGGAGTGAGGAGAACTGTCAGCAGTTTGCTCCTGACTCTGCCTCAGATGCTTCAGCCCCAGCTCGCCATCGCTTTCTCCCTCTTTGCTTCCTGCATTGCACTTCTGGTTTGACTTGCAGTTCCTCTCCCGCTCGTAGTTCCACCATTCTCTTTCTGATTGTCAGCAACCACAGTTTCCTGGAACCAGTTTCAACATGTGGCTAGTATCTGGCTCTCAGTTCGACACAGTCTAATACCTGGGAGCTGCTGAACCCTTTTACGCAGCAGCAAGTCAGGTCTTTCTTATTCATACAGAATTGTTCACCACACAAAACTCAGCGCACCAAATTATCCCCCATCTCACCAGGCTCCAAGTTCCAGATACTAATGTGGAGAAATGCGATGCATGATGCATTTTGGGAGGAAGATTGAGGAGAGGCAATATAAGCTGATGGTAGAATCTTAAAGGGGGTGAAAGGACAGAGAGACCTGGGGGTTCATATAAGTAAATCTTTGAATGTGGCAGGACAGGGAGATAAAAAAAGAATACGGGATACTAGGGTTTATAAATAGGGATATAGAATAAAAAAGTCAGGAAGTTATGATGAGCCTTTTATAAAACACTGGTTAGGCCTCAGCTAGAGACTGTGTTCAGTTCACGGCCCCTCATTTTAGGAACGATGTCAAGGCATTGGACAGGGTGCAAAGGAGATTTACCAGGATGGTACCAGGAATGAGGGACTTCAGTTATCAGAGACGCTAGAGAAGCTAGGATTATTCTCCTTGGAGCAAAGACAGTTAAGAGGAGACTGAATAGAAGTTTTCAAAATTATGAGGGGTTTGATAAGGTGAACAAGGAGAAACTATTTCCACTGGCGGATGGGTTGCTAACTGATTTAAAATAATTGTTAAAAGAAACAGAGGGGAGGCGAAGAGAAATGTTTTCATACAGCGAGTTGTTCGGATATGGAAAGCATTGCCTGAAAGGGTGGTGGAAGCCGATTCGATAACAACTTTTAAGAGAGAAGTAGACCATTATTTTGGAGGACAAGTTTGCATGGCTATGGGGAGAGCACGGGGGAGTGGGATTGAATTGGAGAGCTGGCACAGATGCGATGGGTCAAATGGCCTCCTTCTGTGCTATATAATTCTATGATTCTATTGTTCTATCCCAGCACATCAACTCTGCAAATCACATCTTCAAATATCTTCATGGTCTCTATATGTTATCTATCTGTCTGTCTCTATCTATCTCTGACTCTTATCGATCTCTCTCTCTAGGGAGACAGAGAGCGATAGCGAGATAGAGATAGATAGATAGTTACACAACAAAGTGCACTTATATATGCAGGGTAGCGTCTCAGAGCACATAAAAGTGGTGGAGCCTGACTCCGAACTGGTGGGGGTGGAGGGGTGGCGTGTAGGTCACCATAAGCACGATTGAAAGGAAGGTTTTCAGGCGGGACTTGAAAAAGGGGAGAGAGAGGGCAAGGCGGAGGGATTGAGCGAGAGTGTTCTGGGGCGTAGTGGTTGAAAGCGTGACTTCTAATGGTGGACAGAAGGGTGCAAGGGACAAGCAGGAGACCGGTGCCAGTCGAGTGGAGGCGCCAGGTGGTGGATTACGGAGTGAGAGGGTCGGAGAGGTAGGGAGGTGCCAGGGATTGAATGGATTTGAACACAAGTGTAGGATCTTGAAGTTGATCCATTCGGTGATGGGGAGCAAGTGGAGCCTGGCCAGAGATGGGGGTATGGAGTTTGGTCCAAGTAAGTATGTGGGCTGAATGAGCTGGATTTTTTGAACAGTGGAACTGGGGAGATCGGCGAGGAGTGCGTTTGAGTAATTCAGGTGGGAGGTGACAAACGCATGCACAAGGGTTTCAGCTGCATTTGGGGTGAGGTACGATTGGAGGTGGAGGAAGGCGGTCCTGGTCAGAGACCCGATGTGGGCGAGAAAGGACAGCTGTGGGTGAAACTGGACCCCTAGATTGCGCGCTGGTTCAGTGAGGCTGAGGGATAGGCCGGGGAGAATTAGGAGTTTAGATCTGCAGGAGTGAAGATGTTGATGGGAGCCAAAGAGTATCGCTTCTGTCTTGCCCACGTTCAGCTGCAGGAAGTTTGCACTCATCCAGGTCCTGATGTCTGCCAGACAAGCTGATAGAACATCGGTAGACCCGGAGTCGATGCTGGAGGAGACAAAGTAGATTTATGTGTCATCCGCATATATGTGGAAGTTTACCCCGTGTTTGCGGATGACATCATCAAGAGGGAACATATAGATGAGGAAGAGAGGAGGGGGAATTGAGTGACAAGCAGCTGGGTGGGGAGGGGTTTAAAGCAACAGGTGGTGAACTTCATGCAGGTGATTGTGGTTGAGAGGGAGGAGTGAGAAATGGGGCAAAGGAGTGTAAGGAGTGGGGAGTGGCAGAAGCCTTGGCAGAGGGAGAAGACAGTGGATGGTCTGGGTGGGGTGGAAGGGGACATGGTGGTGGGGAGGACGATGCAGCCAAGTGGATGTTTTCAATCTTTGAGACGAAGTCTAGCACCTCTTTGTACTTGGCGTTTGATGTGAGGATGGAGGGAGCTAGAGGAAGTGCACAGAGGAGGTGATGGACAGTGGAAAACAGCGTCTTTGGGTTGTTTTAGGCCTCCAGCATGACTTTGGAATAAAAGTCAGTTTTGGCCTGTGAAAGGGAGAGGCACTGGGTGCGGAGGTGCTCGAGTCACAGATGGCGGTGAATCATGAGACTGGATTTCCGTCATCTGTGCTTGAGCATCAGGGTTTGTGTGTTAAGTGACTGTTGTACCAGGGGGAGCGGGTGGATTTGAAAACAGCCCTGGAATTCAGGGGAACCAGGGAATTAAAGATTGTGGAGAGACATCATTCAGCAGCTTGATGGTAGCATCAGGATCGCTCTGGGTGGAGGGCCAGAGTGAGAGGAGGTCCGAGGAGGAAGGGCATTTGTGAGGGAGTCAGGTGGAAGCTTTTTCCGGGGCAGAAAAAATGGAGGGCTTGGAAGAGGGGAGAGGGATGCAGGAGGAGAGTGAGATGAGGAAGTGGTCCGAGATAATAATAATAATAATAATAATAATCCTTGCATTTGATATAGTGCTTTTCACGTCAGGAGGACGTCCCAAAGCGCTTCACAGAACACACTGTAAAGTGAATTGACTGTATATTTGTGGGCGAACGCGGCAGCCAATTGCGCACAGCAATGTCCACAAACAGTCGTAGATTGAAAATGACCAATTTATTATTGTTTTTGTTTTTTTGGAGGGATTATTATTAGGCGTGTGGAGTAAGGAAACTTGCCCAAGGTTTCGCCCTGCCTGGAATTGAACTCAGGTCTCTCACTTGCAAAGCGAGTGCTCTAACCACTGAGCTACAGGACTCCACAAATGGCCTTGTCTGTGATGGATAGGTCGTAAATGTCAAGGCCAAGTGTGATGATGAGGTCAAGAGGTAGCCACGGGTTGTGAGTTGGCGAGTTGATGTTGAGAGTGAGGTTTAGGGAGGAGATGAGGGCAGTGAAATCTGAGCAGGTGATGCAAGGGGGAGTTTGGGTGGAGGTCGAAATCACCTATTATGAGCAGGTGTTCAGTGCAGAGGGACAGGGAGGAGGAAGGAGCCAGGTTTGGGGGAGCAGTAAACTAGGAGAATTTTGAGAGAGAGAGAGGAGGGATGGTGGAGGATGAGGTGCTCAAAGGAGGAAAAACAGCAAGAGGAATAGGTGGATAAACCAAGGGAAGTTTGGGAAATGAGGGCCACCCCGCCACCACGTTGGTTGGAGCAGGGGGTGTGGTGAAACGTGTAGCCAGGAGGGGAGGCTTCAACAAGGGGGACGCGTCACCAGGGGAGAGCCAGGTTTCCGTAAACCCAAGAATATTGTAGTGCTCATCCAGAATGAGGTCCTGGATAGTAAAAGCTTTAGTGGAGAGGAAGCGGACATTTTAGAGGGAAATGCAGATAAGTTTGCTGGTGGGGGATGGAGGAGGGAGTTTTATAGGGAGCATTTGGGGTCGTGGGAGAGAAAATACCGTGAAGTCTGAGGAGGAGGGAGAGTTGGAGAGGGTATGGATGAATGAGGGGGAAGAGAAGCCTTTCGGAAGTGGTTGGTGCGAAGAGAGTGAGCGATGGGACAGTTGGAGTGCTGCTCTGGGGCAACCAATGGCGGGAGCCACAATGGGCCTGGCAGAGGATGCCCAGGCTGGAGCAGAGGGAGGTATTGGTGGGGTCCACCAGATAGAGAGATAGTGGTCGATCGATTGATCAATATCTATCCACCTACCTACCTCCCTCCCTATCCATCTAATTCTCTATCTATTTCTCTCTCTCTCTCTCTCCCTCCCTCCCTCGCTCGTACTCCTCAACAACAACAACTTGCGTTGATATAGCGCCACTCACGCAGGGTCACGTCACAGAGAGCTTGACATTGGTGAAGCATGACTCCGAGTCAGTGTGAGGGGGAGGTGACTGTAGGCACGGTTGAATAGGAAGGTCTTCAGGCATGACCTGAAAATGGGAAAGGAAGGGACAAGGTAAAGGGATAGAGGAAGAGTGTTCTAGGGTTTCGGGACATAGTGGCTGAAAGCACGGCCACCAATGGTGGAACGGAGGGCACGGGGGACATGCAGAAGCCAGTCGAATGGGTCATGGGTTGTGGGTTAAGCAGGTTGGAGAGGTAGCGAGGTGCCAGCACATGAAAGGACTTGAATACGAGGGTAAGGATCTTGAAATTGACCTGTTCGGTGATGGGGAGCCAGTGGAGCCTGGCTAGAACTGGTGTGATAGGGGTACAGAGTATGCAGGCAGAGGAGTTTTGGATCAGTTGGATCCTGTGCATGGTGGAGTTGGGGAAACCGGCAAAGAGGGCATTTGAGAAGTCCAGTCAGGAGGTGACGAATGCATGGACGAGTGTTTTGGCTGCGTCCAAGGTAAGTGCCAGTGAGGTTCGCTGTATTCTTAAAGTGTCTTAGTGGAGGTTCAAAACAGGGACCCTGCTAAAAACCTCTTCGGCTGTCTCTTTGGTTTATCCCAACCCCCCAAACTTTGCTCATGCCCCACTTTGTTTTGAAGGTTATCCTGCAGTGAAAAGCACTATGTATAGATTAAAGCTGCTTATTATGCACGGTCTAGGTGAGGGGTTAAGTTCCCAGCTAGTCTGTTGGAAACGCCCATTTGTGGTCTGGTACATTCTTGATGGGTGAGACTGGCCGATAGCCAGGGGTGAGGGAGGAGAAGCTGATTATTCTTCGAGTCCAAAGAACGGCACCTCCAACAATGCATTGAAGCCTCAGGCCTAGGCTAAAGTTGAGACTGAATTTAAGAGTTTGCTAAGTTTAGGAAGGACGCTAAGGCCATAGAGGGGGTGAAGAGGAAAGTTACCAGGATGATAACAGGAATGACAGATTTGGCCTATGAGCAGAGATGGACGAACTGGGATGTTTTCCCCTGGAACAGAGCTTGAGAGGTGACATGTCAATAATGAGTGGTTTGGTTCTAAGAGAAAATTATTTCCATTGGTCGGTGAATCAAGGGGGCATCAATTTAATATAGTTAGTAAAAGAGCAAATGAGAAGATTGGGATAATGTTTTTCATACACATAGTTAGGATATGGAAAGCACTGCAAGGAATGGTAATTGAGGTATAATCCGTCTTAGCTTTTAAAAGGGAAATAAATACATAAAAAGGAGTAAACAACAGGCTTATTGGGAAAAATCAGGTAAATGGGACAATGGGTCGTTATGCCGAGACACTGTAACTCTCGGCCTCAATCCCTCCGTCTTGCCCATCTTCAGACCAAACCTTCCTCTTCGACCCCGCCTACTATCACCTCCTCCGCCTCCCTAGTTCAGCATCAAGCTCTGTCACTGTTGAGCGCTCCAAGATGCTATGTCGCATGAAGGGTGCTATATAAATGCAAGTTATTGTTGAAAGGAGTATTCTTTAAAAGAGCCAAGCCCAGACACAACGGGCCAAATGGCCTTCTTCTGGGCTGTAAATATTTATGGTTCTAAATCCTGGCTGTTCAGAAATTGGTGTTGACCACAATATTGTGACCCACAGGTGAAAGAGAAAAGTATCAAATGAGCCAAGTTGACTCCCTCGAATCAAGAAAATTTACTTTGTGGCTGATGAAAAAGAATGGCCGCCGCTGGCTTAGACTGTATGATTCAATGTTCCCAGAACATTTGCACAAGTGTTTGATCATTAATGTCTTTTCATTTTTTTTCATTTTATGGCATAAATCAAGAAATATTCAATTAGGAAAATTAATTTTTTGGGCCAATCACAAAGTTTGGGAACCACTGGGAGTGGAGGTACCGTCCAATCGGCATCTCCACTCCCAGCCCCTGAATTGGAGTGTCGGCAGAGACAACAGGAATTCTTATCCACAACTTTCTGATTCAGAGGTGAGAGTGCTACTCGCTGAATCATCAAAAGATTTGGATGACGAGGGGAATTTATATCAGGTTGGTCCAACCTGTTTTGGCTGCCGCGGGCCGGATTCCCTATTTGAGAAAGGCCCGTGGGCCGCATCTGGCCCAGCCGGTGATTTTACGCGGCCCAAGACCATTTCCAACATTCCAACTTCCCCTCCCTCCCTCCCTGGTGAACGTCCTCCCAGGGCAACGACAGAAACCGGCGGTTAGGACACAGCGCGGAAACTAGAAATAATACCATCCGTTACTGTAGTCTGTCAGGAAGGCAAGCGCGTCTTTTACCAACCTTCCTTAACAACTTAGTCCTGCCGCTGCAGATAGTGACCCTCGCGGCTGGTTGGGAGAGAGAGATTGAGAGGGGCGGAAGAGGGGGAGAGAGGGGAGAGGGGGAGAAAGAGGGCAGGGAGGGGGGAGAGGGCTGGGAATGAGGAGCAGTATAAAATAAAATATAAAATAAAAGGTGGTAGGGCAGATAGGAGGAGTGGTGGGGGAGGGGTGGGAGGCAGAGGGGGGAACAGAGGACAGAGTGGAGGGAGGGGAGAGGGAGAATGCGGAGGTGGGGCAGAGAGGTGGAGGGGGAGAGCACGGAGGTGGGACAGAGAGGGGGAGGGGACACTCTCTTTCTCTACCCCCTCTCACTCACTCTCTCAATTACTGTCCCTCCACTTCTCACACCCTCACATTCTCTTCCCTCCCCCCTCAATCTCTCTCTCTCCTCGATCTCTTTCTCACTCTCTTCCTCTCTCAATTACTCTCTTTCATTTCCCCTCTCTCCCATATACACTCTCTCTATCCCCTCTCAATCTCCCCCTCTCTCTGTTTGGGATGTCCTCCCGACGTGAAAGGCGCTCTATAAATGGAATCTTGTTGTTGTTGTTGTTGTTGTTTCTCTCCCATTCTCCCTCACATTCACTCCCTCCCCCTCACACACTCGTTCTCACACTCTCTCTCCCCCCCTCACATTGTCCTCCTCTAAATCTCTCTCTGTTCTCTCCCTCTCTCAATCTCAGTCTCTCTCTCACTCCCCCTTACATCTCTCACCATGCTCTCTCTCCCCTCTTGCACCCTCTTCCACCCTCTCACATTCTCCCCCTCTCTCTCAATCTCTCTGTCCGTTCTCTCCCTCTTTCAATCATTCTCAGTCTCCCTCTCTCACTCTCACACCTCTGTCACACACATACTCTCTCCCCCCCCCCATCTCTCTCTTCCCTTCTCTCTCCTTTTCTCTCTCGACTCTCCTCCTCCCTCCCCCTCTCTCCCCTCACCCTCCCTCTCCCAATCAGCCGCGGGTCACTATCTACAGTGGCAGGAGCCGACGCGGTTATTAAGGACGCGGTTGGTAAGAGACGCGCCAGCCTTCCTGACAGAGACTGCAGTAAAATCCGCGTGGCATCCCTATGGCCGGCTCCTGCCGCTGCCCTGGGAGGACGTTCACCAGGGAGGGGAAATTAAAACACTGGAAATGGTCTCGGGACAGAGGAAAATTACCAGCTGGGCCGGACGCCCCCCGCGGGCGGCCTGTTGGACCACACTGGTCTAAAGAATGACTCCACCCTTCTTAGAAAGTCAGGGCACAGATGTCCTTGATGGTTTGTGAGGCTAAATTCACAACGGTGTTTCCTCAAATTCCAGGGTATAATTCTATATAATAAAAAATTACATTTGTGTAGCGCCTCTCATGGCGGGAGAGTCCGTCCACAACAAACCCATGTCTGTGGTTGTATTTCTTCACATGGTTTTATTTCTCTCTCTGGTGTAACAGGGCCGTGAGGAGGCCACAGATTGACCGTCCGGCTCAGGCCTGTGGGAGCGTGACAGGCCCAGCAAGGACCCAGCACATTCCAGCCAACGAAAGGCCAGGACTGGATTGAAAGCTGCTGCCATTCTCCCAAATAGAAGATTGTAAATCAAAGCTCAGTTGCACTCAGTTTGAGACAGAGAAGTTAACACAAGAGCAAGAGAAGAGGGAAAGTAGTAAGAGATTTGAATTGCACTTTAGATGTAACTATTTTGTAAGACTTGGCTTGTAAAGTCTGTTTTCAGTTGAGTGGCAAAGTTAAATGTGTGTTTATTGTACAAAACACAAAACACTGCAGATGCTGGAAATCTGAAACAAAAACAGAAGTCGCTGGGAACACTCAGCAGGTCAGGCGGCATCTATGGAGGAAGGAAAGTGAGTCAACGTTTTGGGTCCATGACCCTTCCTCAGAGCTGTTTTTGTTTCTGTTTTTGTGTGTTTATTGTGGTTGCTTGATTTGTATTATATGAAAGAGAAGAAATATTTTTGTTTATTGAATCTTTTTACTCTAAACTTGCCTCTTTTTTCTAGTTCAGTTTTTTCTAGATATCTGTAGTTGCAATGCGAAGTTTGGAAGAAAACAATTTTTCATAGGAATGATCAGGCTTTCGAATGGGAGAGGCCCAGTGCATCACAGCCTATAAAATGCCAGGATTTGCTGGCCCGCCCCAAATGGAAGGTACAGAAATGGATCATCCAGAAAGGATTTGATCATTTTAGCTTGAGATATTATAATAAAAGGATTATATCATAAAAGTAAGAGTATGTCTCCACTTGTCCTTAAGGATTCTATCAGTCAAGGTCAGTCTTGTCACATCATCTTTTACATCGGAGATCCTTTAAGGCATTAAGGATGTATCCCTTTATTGAATGCACTTAGGGGTATTTTCTCTCCCATGAAATGCATGAAAAAATAATGAGATCTTTATTTGCTGCTTTGCATAAAACGTGTACTTTCAGGGTATTCACTGATTTAAAGAACTAAGTTCAGGGAGATTTCAGAGTTTATCCAGGAATTTACATAAAACTGAGGTCACACTTCAGTTGCTGGTTTGAATAAGATGATCCAATCTGGAAAAGACAATGAAACAAAAACATATTCTTACATTAAAAAGTAAATTCTCTGTTGTTAAATGCAACAATTTAAAATAAGGACCACATCTTCCATTTCATAACAGCAACAGCTCACTCGAGGCCAGAGCCCGCAAGAAAATATTTATCCTCAAACAAACTTAACAGCGCTGACAAAATAACATGACTTATGAGAATAAAGCTCACACATCCTAGCCTTTGTAAACAGGAGACACTGTGCAAATGAAAAAAATAGTAAATATAAACTGCAGGTAAGTCAAAAATTTCACTTCAGAAACCATAATTTTTTGATTCTCAATCCAGTATGAGATGAATATTTTGTGTACTTACCAAGGTTTCTCTTTAATCGTTGAATGCAAACTGAGTACAGACCTAAAACAAAGGAAAAAGGAGAAATTACAAACAAACCATCACAAATTGAACAAATCACAATCTTTTCCCCATCAATCACACACGTGTCCTGCAGACTATTCCTCATCAAACAGACTTAATTCTAACCCAAAACAGAAACAGAAGTTGCTGGGAACACTCAGCAGGTCAGATAGCATCAATGGAGAGAGGAAAGTGAGTTATTGTTTCAGGTTGATGACTTTTTTGGTGTGGTGGGATAGCAGCATTGGCAAGGAGGCTAAAGTTATACAGGAAAGGAGTAAATAAAGGGGTAGAGACAGAATCCATCTGGTTAGAAATAAGTTTAAAAAAAGGCCTAGGCACATGATTGCAGATGTACCATGGCCCACCCAACAACAGAAAAGTAGAAGAAGAAATATGCAGGCAAATAAGGGAACAAAACTAAATGAATAATTGTGGGGTATTTCATTTATCTCCAGATGGCAGAGAAAGGCAATAAGAGGCAAGAAGGGGATGGAGACTTTGCAAAATGTGCAAGATTCTTTCTGTTCTAATATGTAAAAACTCCAACAAGAGGTGAAGCGCTGCTCGACCTAGTTCTGGGCAATATCCCAGAGCAGGTCTCAGATTTAAAAGGGGGAGCACCTTGGGGGTATTACTACGGTTCAAAAGATCATAGAAAAGCAGATAGACAAGGACAAAGGTCCTTGCTTGGGAAAAAACTCATTATAATAGTATGAGGAATGAACTGACTAAGATAGAATGGAGGAAAATATTGGCAAACAAAGATATTGAGCAACAATGGAAGATTTTTCAGCGTAAGATAGAAAAGGGCCAGGAGAAATACATTCCATTAAGAAAATATTAACTAAAAATGTAATGTCATGGATGAATAAGGAGGTGAAGACAAGCTGCAACCAAGGGAAAAAAAGCATTTGAAAAGCACAGAAAAGACCAGAGAGAGGAAAACGAGTGAATAGAGCAAATTTAGGAAAGATATAGCAGCGATGGAAAAAGGTGTAGTTTTTTGAGGATGATAGCATGGCTGTTAGAGTACTGCTATTAGGATAGACTGGATAGGTTAGGTCTTTTTTCACTAGAGAAGAGACATTTAAGGAAGGACCTAATAGAAGTGTTTAAAATTATAAAAGGGCTTGATAACTTATAAAAGGGGTTACGTTCTTATCTTGTCTCCACTTTGTTTCCACCAATGGCTTCTCCTGTAGCTCTTGCACGGTCATACGTGTGTTCCCCAGGGCTTGGTTCAGTGCTCTCCTTTTACATGCTCTCGCTCGGGGACATCATCCTCAGCCATAGGCTTAACTTCCACATGTGTAACACCAAGCTCTCTCTCTCTGACTCCACCCTCGACTTCAGACATCAAGTCCTGGATGAGAGCCAATTTTCTACAGTTGAACATCAACAAGAACAAGGCCTTCCTGGTTGGTTCCCGTCAGTGCCTCCTCACCTTCAGGCACTGACAACATCATTATTTGCACATACACTCTCCACCTCACCAAGCCAATACAGAACCTTGGTGTCTTGTTTAACCCTCAACTGTCTTTTAAATCCCACATTCGTGCCATGACCTGTTCTGCTTTCCCCCACCTCTACAACATTGCCTGCCTCCGCCACTGCCTCTCTCCTTATGTTGCCAAAACCCTTATTTATGCTTTCATTACATCCAGGCTTGACTGTGTTAACTGCTGCTCACCGGACTTCCCAATTCTTCCTTCCACAAGCTGCAGTTTATTTAGAATTCTGCAGCTTGTGTCTTTTGCCACTCTAAGCTTCATGAACTCACCAGCCCCATCCTCGCTTGGCTTCACTGGCTCCCCATCCCGCAGAGGATCGAGTTCATCCACCAATGGTGGGGCAGGCCGGATGGGGGATGTGGAGCAGGCCAGAGCCTGCTGAGTGGAGGGCACGGACAGGTTGATATGAGTTCCAACAGATTTCAAGATTATGAATTCCTGGGCTATCCCAAGAATGTCCTCATTGAGGAACCTTCTGCATTTGTCACCAATTCTTGATCACATTCAGGTCTGCAGTCCTCAAAAGCACTGCTGTTGACAGACTAGTCAACCTGTTCTCTTCAACAGAACTTGGGAGAGCAAACCAGTCAAAGGGATTCTACCCACTCATTTCCTGTTAACCCCCAAAAAACAAAGCTCTGATGAGTTCCCTGGAGGGATATACCCTTCTTACCTAATTCTGGATAGTGTGAAGCGCAAGTTGGCAAGAGTCGAGGCTTGGGGACCCCACCGTACTTTGAGCTCAAAGTCCCAACATGGGGCTTGAACCCAACAACCTTCTGATTCACAATTCATAAGTGAGTTTTATCAACTGAGGCAGGGAAATAGAAAGGAATGGAAATTGATTTTACATTCAGAATAATACAGCCAGCTGAAATATATGAATTTAATTTTCATGAGTTTTCCACATCTCTGGCCTGATTATGTCAGTACCCAACCTTGCTGGGTCAAATTAAAAAGCCTGTTTTGAGTTTTACATATAAAAATAACTAATAACCATTTCATTTGATACAGCTCCTTTCATATCAGGAGAACATCTCAAAGCTCTTCACAGGCTTTTACTGTAAATTAAGCGTAGTGACTGTGTATTGTTAGCCAAGACTGTGTGTATTCAAAGTCCCGATATGAAGCTTGAATCCATAACCTTCTGACTCAGAGGCAAGCCTGCTACAAATTGAGACAGCCTGACACCTATAATATACATGATTATTCCACTAAATGAGAACGTTTGTAAAATCAAACAGTCCAATATTGACAAATAGAATTGCAAACACAATTAAGCTTCACAGTTACACTGGCTGCAGTGTTTGTTCTGGAGGATTGTGGCTGCACAGTTGCACACATTATGTACATATGTTTCTTTCCACACTGCTCAGAGCAAGGAGTTCCTGGTCTTAGCCATCTTTCTCAGGAAAGATGCCCAACCCAGCATGGAATGAGATTTCACACTGCAGGACTGGAAACTAAACCTCTGCTTTTATGAGTCTCAGCAGTTAGAACGGAGATGAAGCAAGTGTCAGGCTGACCAAAACAAGAAGGAAGACTTTATTTGCCAACTAGCTAAGTACTTTAAACTTGATGACTCAATCTGCAATCACTGCCTCTCTGGGATTCTCTTCCACATATTCAGCTATCTCTGCATAAAGACTTAAATCTTCCTCTTTGATTCATTTTCAAATTATTAATGTGCAGTATTTCAAATAGCATTGTCTGCATCATTAATCCCTGAAGCATTCCAGACAGTTACTTCCTTCCATGCTGATGTAGCTCCATACACAACTGCCTATGATTCCGCCATTTCTAATTCACTGAACAAGCTCCTCTGAACTCATGCAATAGTAATTGCATAGCTGACAAACTTTGACGAGGAGTGAACCACCAAAATACCAAGTACACTTTATTTTGGTTGGTCAGGAGTCTGACACATGTGGAAACCCATCACTATGCTTAACGTATCCAAACCAAACTGAGAGCTCCATTCTGTGTTTGGAATGCAATGTGCACTCTTTAAATGGAAAGATGTATCCTTAATTCCAGAGAGTATTTGGCACTGTTTGGCAAGAGCCAAAGCTTGGCGATCCTAGAGGGTGCGTTGGGGGACTGCTGAAGTTTAACCCACTAAAGCTACATGTTTGCCTTGAAAATATTGTCTGGCAAACTTTTCACTCTTTATGTAGAATTACATAGATTGTACAGAATGGAAACAGGCATTTGATCTAGCCGGTCCGTGTTGGTGTTTAACTTCACATTAATCTCCATCCACGCCTATAACCTTCTATTCCCTTCTCCCTCATGAGTATATCTAACTTCCTCTTAAATGCATCTATACTATTTGCTTCAAATTCTGCTTTGAGCAGCAAGTCCACACTCATTTCCCTCTGCATGAAGATGTTCCTCCTAAATTTTAGATCCCCTAGACATTATCTTATACTTATGTCCTCTGGTTTCAGGGGATTTTACCCCCAGAAAAACGATCTGCCAATTGACAGAAGAACCGGGTTCTTACCTACTGCTAGGTAAACAAAGACGTGTGGAGTAAGGAAACTTGCCTAACATTTCGCCCTGACCGGGACCCAGGTTCTCTTGCTTGCAAGGCAAATACTTTAACCTATACACTACAGGATTTTACATATATGTAATAAATCCTGGCATTCTTGGGGCACTGAACAGAAGAACAACAAAGTAACATTAATTTTGTACAAGTTATCGTCACAGTCAGAGTACCGAGGAGTAACAATTGCAATGACTCACAAATATTGAGAATTATCATGGAAACAAAAGGGAGGTTAAAAGATTCTTTTGATACAATGTGTCATCAGAAATGACTGCTGAAGGAGAATACAGTGTAGGATGTAAACTGGAATTGGATCAATACATGAGGAAAAATAATTTTAAAGGGTACAGAAAGATCAAAGGAAGGGACTACAGTAAATATCTCCAGTACGAAAGCTTGTACCAGCACAGACATAATGGAGAAAAGGAGAAGAAAGGGATGAGAGCACATAGCTCCAGTGGCGGAGTGAGCACCAGTTGAGACACATGGCTTGATTAGCCTTCTATGCTGTAAATGTTAAATAATTCCATGAAATTGGAATCATTATCTGACACCTGACTAAAATCACGGAGGAATTATAGATCAGTTGTAAGATGATGTTTCCAACTTTGTCACTGTATTTACCAATACGAGGACACCATTATTAGAATTCAATATAAGATGAAGCAGAAAAAACACATGTCTGGAGACAGAGCAAATGGTGGATAGAGTTTTGACAGGACTGTCATGGTTGCCCTATTCTTGCAGTCCGTAGTAATATGTAAATAATTTATCATTAGAGCACTCGCCTCGCAAGCAAGAGGCCTGGGTTTGATTCCTGGTAGGGCAAAATGTTGGGCAAGTATGTTTGATCTCATTGTTGTTTATCTTAAATCGTTGTGTTCCTTATATGCAAGGTAGGTTAATAGGTCTTAATAAATAGCTCTTGTTTCTTTCAAATACATTGATACTGAATGTATCCTCGAGTCACTATAATATTCTAAAACAAGAAAAGAAGCAAGCATTTGAAAGAGTAGCTGTCGACATCAGAGGTCTGGTAGTGTAAGCAGATTCCAATTAGATGTCCCAGTTACCGAGGTAAATAATCAAAAATAATCCTTGCATTTGATATAGCGCTTTTCACATCTTCGAGATATCGCAAAGCAAAACAAAATATTCTGTAAAGTGAATTGACAGTATGTTTGTGGGCAAAATGCGGCAGACAATTGCGCACCGCAGTGTCCCACAAACAGTCATGACCAAATTATTATTGTTTTTTTCTTGAGGGATTATTGTCAAGCGTGTGGAGTAAGGAAACTTTGTTTTGCCCCGCTCAGGAATCGAACCCAGGTCTCTCGCTTGCAAGGCGAGTGCTCTAACCACTGGGCTACAGGACTCCAACCACTGAGCTACAGGATTCCAGGATTAACTGGGAATACCAGTCTGTGTGTGTGATTCTGACTCAGTTGAGTCACCTTTGAAACGGACTCACACTAACAGGGTTAGGAGGGAACAAAGGCCACGTAGTACAAAAGCAATGCTAAAATTTGCACGTACATTAAGGAGTGAGAACCATACAAAGCACAAATTCAAATATGTTCATCATTGAAAAAAGTAGGATTGTTTGTCTAAGCTTTGGCAAGAAGATGGTGACAGTGTTCTTAAGCATCTCATACAAAGTTTTGTTGCTCACCAGGGCGTTCCTGATCCCTGCTGTCCAACTTAATTTGGCCTGAAATCTGAACTTGTTAAATGACTAAGATTATGATGATACTCTGGGGGGTAGGGTGGGTGTGTGAAGAGGAGGCAAGCGGAGGTCTCATTTAAGCTGAACTGGCTTTAAGGAGATGTTAACCAAATATCAGTGTTGAAATGACTCCCCAGTCTCTGCTAGTTCAAAATAAAACACCGCTGCCTCCACTCTACTGGGTCCGGCTTCCTCCGTATACCCCAAATCCTCCTTTCCCATCTTCAGGTCGTACCTTCCTCTTCGACCGCGCCTACAGTCACCTTTCCCCTGGCTTGGCCTTGTTAAGCGCTCTGAGATGCCGCCCGGAGTGGAGAGCGCTATATAAATGCAAGTTGTTATTGTTTTTGTCCAATTGTAAGATTTTGCATCTTCCTAGAGGGAAAGAAATCACGGACTGATGGTATAAATATACAATAAAAATATTTGAATAATTTTTAGTGATTAGTTCTAAGATTTTATTTCACATGTTTTGTTCCAGCATGATGCCAAAGAACAAACCACAGAGAATACATATTCCTTCAGTTCATTGGTGAATATGACTTCTGCTGGTATGGTTTCTTATACGCTTGTGCAATATCAAATGACTTGACAGGAGATGACAAGAAAGTATGATTCTGGGTGATCAGATATAATAATCCTTGGATTTGATACAGTGCCTTATCATGTTGTCAATCTCAAAGCACTTCACAAGATAGGACCTTCCAGATGTATGTACTTTCCAGCAAGGGATTTTTGGATAGATGGGTGTTTACTCCCTACCCCCAATAACTGGTCTGAGTAACCATCATCCTCCACCAACAGTTCTGCTGACTGAATTGTAGGTAGTCAAGGCTTCCACCAGATTCTACAAGTTGGAAATTGTATTATAATTGTCTCCAATGCAAACAACGGATGTGCAAAGAATCACGCAAAGTAGGTAGTTTTTAGTGACCATATTCTGATTCATTTGAATACTTCAAAAAGCTTCACTCCCAGTTTATTGTATTTCTGCTCTTGTGTCTGCTATCAAATCATTTGTTCCAGGTTTCTTATTAAAACACATGAACTGCTATCCCCAATGCTACCTGCATTGAAAATAACTTCATTAAGTAAGCTCCCCAGTGCCTCGTGCAAGTGAGTATCAAAGCAGCAGGATCAAACACATGAATGCATGGCTGGAGAAATGCTGCAGAAAGGAGGACTTCGGGTTCCTGGAACATTGGGACTAGTTCTGGATCAGGTGGGACCTGTACAAGGTGGATGGGTTACACCTGAACAGGGCTGGGACCAATGTTCTCACAGGGAGGTTAACTAGTGCTGTGGGAAAGGGTTTAAACTAATTTCAAGGGGGGAAGACAATCAGGATGTAGCATCGAAAGGACAAACAAGGTACATAGGGGACTGGGAGAGACGAATAGCAACCCAATAATGGGTAGTCCATAAAAAGGAGGGAGTAGAGGAGAGAAATGCAGAGCTGACAAAGTCGGTTTTGGAGTGCATGTGTGTAAATGCATGGAATGTGACAAATAAGCCACATGGGGTTATAATGTAGTGGCAATAACGGAGACCTGGCTCAAACAAGGGCAGGAATGGGAGCTGAATATTCCTGGCTACAATGTATTCAGGAGGGATAGGTAGGAAAAAAAAGTATGGTTTGGTGGCAATATTGATTAAAGAAATGGATATGACCCTGGAAAGGGACAATGTGCTAGAGGGTTCAAAATCAGAATCATTTGGTTAGAGTTAAGGAGCGGAAAAGGAGCTGTAACTCTGTTAGGTGTATACTATAGACCACCGAATAGTGGAAGGAGATAGAGGGGAAAATCTGCAAGCAGATCCAGAAGCATGCAAAACCAATAGAGTAGTGATAACGGGGGACTTCAATTATCCTAACATAGACTTGCAAAATAACAGTGTAAAATAATAATAATAATCTCAATTCCAGGCAGGGCGAAACCTTGGACAAGTTTCCTTACTCCACACGCCTAATAATAATCTCTCCAAAACAAAACAAAAATAAATTGGTCATTTTCAATCTACAACTGTTTGTGGGACATTGCTGTGCACAATTGGCTGCCGCGTTTCGCCCACAAATATACGGTCAATTCACTTTACAGTCTATTCTGTGAAGAGCTTTGAGACATCTAGAAGATGTGAAAAGCGCTATATCAAATGCAAGGATTATTATTATGATTATAAGGTAGATAAGTCACCCGGTCTGGACGGGATGCTAGGTTATTGAGGGAAACAAGGTTGGAAATAACGGAGGCTCTGGCCACAATCTTTCAATTCTCCTTGGACACCACGGTGGTGCCAGAGGACTGGAGGGTTTAAAATGTTACTCCCCTGTACAAAAAGGGGCAGAGGATAAATCTGGGAACTACAGGCCAGTCAGCTTAATGTCAGTAGTGGGGAAACTTCTAGAGGTTTATAATCCGGGACAAAATAAATTTTCACTTAGAAAAATATGGGTTAATAAAGGACAGCCAACACAGATTTGTTAAAGGCAAATTGTGTTTAACAAGCCTGATAGTTTTTTTTGATGAAGTAAAGGAGAGGGTGGATGAAGGTAGTGCAGTAGATGGAGTTTATATGGATTTTCAAAAAGCATTTGATAAAGTGCTACTTAAGAGACTTGTAAGAAAATAGAAGCCTACAGTAATGAAGGGACAGTGGCAGCATGGATACAGAACTGGCTGGGAGACAGAAAACAGAGAGTGGTGGTGAACGGTTGTTTTTCTGACAGGAGGTAAGTGTGCAGTGGTGTCCCCCAGGGATCGGTATTGGGACCACTGCTGTTTTTGATCTATATAAATGACCTGGACTTGGGTATAGGGAGTACAATTTCCAAGTTTGCAGAAGTTTTCCTAAGCTAGGAAAAGTAGTAAACAATGAGGAGGTAGCGGCAGACTGCAAATGGACATAGACAGACTGGTAAGATGGGCAGACACGTGGCAGATGAAGTTTAATGTGAGAAATGTGAAGTGATGCATTTTGTGAGGAAGAATGAAGAGAGGCAACATAAGCTGATGGTACAATCTTAAAGGGGGTGAAGGAACAGAGAGACCTGGGGGTTCATATATGTAAATCTTTGAAGGTGACAGGACAAGGAGATAAAGCTGTTAAAAAGCATGAGGGATACTCGGCTTTATAGATAGGGACATAGAATACAAAAGACAGGAAATTATGATGAACCTTTATAAAACACTGGTTAGTCCTCAGCTAGAGACTGTGTTCAGTTCTGGGCACCGCACTTTAGGAAGGACGTTAAGGCATTGGAGAGGGTGCAACGGAGATTTACCAGGATGGTACCAGGAATGAAGAACTTCAGTGATCAGGAGAGGCTAGAGAAGCTTGGATTATTCTCCTTGGAGTAGAGAAGGTTAAGAGGAAACTTAATAGAAGTCTTCAAAATTATGAGGGTGAACAAGAAGAAACCATTTTCACTGGCAGGTGGGTCGGTAACCCGAGGGCACCGATTTAAAATAGTTGTTAAAAGAAACAAAGGGGAGGTGAGGAGAATTATTTCACACAGCGAGTTGTTCGGATCTGGAATGCATTGCCTGAAAGGGTGGTGGAAGTCGATTCAATAACAACTTTTAAAAGAGAAATAGATAATTATTTGGGGAGGACAAGTTTGCAGGGCTTTGGGGAGAGAATGGGGGAGTGGGATTGATTTGGATAGCTCTTTTGAAAGAGATGGCACAGACACGATGGGCTGAATGGCCTCCTTCTATGCTGTATAATTCTACGATTCTAATAAGGGTCTGCAGATGGGAACTTTGCAAAGGGAAGCTGAAAGAGAACTTTGGGAATTAGTTAACGCATTGATTGGCAGGTCTAAACAGTGGTGGTAAGCAATAAGACAAACAGGATACTCAGCTATATTGCCAAATGAGATAAATTAAAATCCCCCATATCATGCGGAAGCTGTGGTGTGGAGAACTGAATACATTTCTGGTGTCTGTCTCACTGAGTCAGTCTGGCAAAGGCAATACATGCTGCCAGCGCTCCACTGAGGGCCGCTGCTGCCAGGCCACGGGAGTGAAACCGGAACTGTTGCAGCCAAGGAGGGGAAGTTGTTCCAGGCGCAACAACAGCTTGCACTTATATAGTACCCGCCACACAGGCAGCGTCTCAGAGCGCTTAACATTGGCAGCGCCTGACTCCAAGCTGGGGTGGGGGGAAAGGTGACTGTAAGCACGGTCGAAAAGTAAGGTTTTCAGGTGGGACTTGAAAAGGGGGAGAGAGGGGGCAAGGTGGAGGGATTGTGGGAGTGTTCCACAGTTTTGGGGCGTGGTAGCTGAAAGCGCAACCTCCAGGTGCAAAACTAATGTGCCACTTCTCCATCGCCCTGGCTGATCCGCATTCCTGCTTCTTACATATTGCTGCACCTTGTTTTGCAGGAACTTAACAGATTCCTGATCAGTGTCACCGTTCCACGGTGCTTTGTTAAAATGCAATGAATCACCTATGGACTGAGAGTTCTTCGTGCTCTATGTATATAAGAGAATCCCTGGGAGGACACCTCCAAAGGCCTGGGGTTTATGGAGTTCTGGATGCTCCTGTGCATTGGGGGTGGGCGGGTGGTCCCTGGTCTTTGTCTCGTCTGTGCTTGTATATGAGCTGTTTCCTTGTCTGCAGATGCAGTGTGTGCTGATGAATTCTTGCCCAACCACACAAACTTCTCCCGTCACTGAGATAATCATAATAATAATCCTTGCATTTGATATAGCACTTTTCATGTCTTCTAGACGTCTCAAAGCGCTTCACAAATTATACTGTAAAGTGAATTGATTGTATATTTGGGGGGCATAACGCAGCAGCCAATTACGCACCAGAGTGACCCACAAACAGTGTGGATTGAAGTGACCAATTTATTATTGTTTTTTTTCTTGAGGGATTATTATCAGGCGTGTGAAATAAGGAATCGAACCCAAGACTCTCGCTTGTGAGGCGATCTAACCACTGAGCTACAGGACTCCACATGCAGCTACTACACCCCCAAACTGTGGAATACTCTCCTTCAATTGTACTGCCTTGTCCTCTTCCTCCCCTTTATTCCAAGTCCTGCCTGAAAACCTTTCACTAGAAAAACAATTTCCAGCAGGGAGTGAGGAGAATTGTCAGCAGTTTGCTCCTGACTCTGCCTCAGATGCTTCAGCCCCAGCTCAACATCGCTTTCTCCCTCTTTGCTTCCTGCATTGCACTTCTGGTTTGATTTGCAGTTCCTCTCCCGCTCATAGTTCCACCATTCTCTTTCTGACTGTCAGCAACCACAGTTTCCTGGAACCAGTTTCAACATGTGGCTAGTATCTGGCTCTCAGTTTCACACAGTCTAACACCTTGGAGTTACTGAGCCCTTTCCATGGCACGTCATCCAGAGCATGAAGCATTCACATTGAAACCTTTGTTCTTACACATGGAGTCTAGTTTACACTGTCCTCCCCAGCTCCTGCAGGTCAGGTACTGCCCAGGTTAGATACAGAGTAAAACCTCCTGCCTTAACTTGGGAACGATTCAATTCTATAATCGTAGAAAACACAATAAATCTGTGCTGTCTTTCCAACAACAGCAAAAAATTATTTATATATCGCTTTTCATATCAGGACGTACCAAAGTCCAATAAGACTTCCACCACCAATAAGACTTTCAATTCTCACATTAAACTTTCTCTCCTTGAACCGCATTGATATTACTCAATGGACATTTTGATGTTAATCCCCAAGGAGTTTATATTTGATTGCAGGTGAGTGTTTTCCCCCCCAACAGAGTTTATGCCTGGTGCAGGTGAGGAGTTAAGCTCACAGCCACTCTGATGTAAACGCCTGTTTGAGATTTGGTAATTCATTGTGGGCGAGACTGGCCTAAAGCCACGGAGGGAGGATTAGCTGAAGGTGTGTCTGAAATTCACATCTATGTGTTGCTGGGAGAGAAAGTGTGAGACCAAGAGAGAGAATGGGGAAAGCAAAAGAGCCCTCCAGTCCTGTCAGCCTTGAGAAAGAGAAAGTCCCAGTTGTGCCAGTGGGAGAGGAGAGGAGGGCCCCAGTTCAGCCAGCCCAAATAGAGAGAGCAAGAGTGTCTCCGTCTTGCCAGCCTAGAGAGTGAAGGAGAAAGAGAGGGAGGGTGTCACCATCCTGTAGCCGAGATAAAGTCCCAATTGTGCCAGCGGTGAGAAAAGAAAACGCAGGAGAGAGCACCCTCACAGCCAGGAATGAGAGAGCACGACAGAGGCAGAGTATCCCAGTCCTGTCAGCCTGGTGAGGAGATACGATGCAGACCTGATCTGAGTGGCCCCCTTTTACACCCAAATCTTTCTGAGCTGCCTTAAATAACGCTTTTACCTATCAGATTACAGCAAATTTCTCAAATTCCATTAAGAGGCTTCAGTGGCTGCGATAAAAGTGGTTGTTTACCCAGCACAGGATTCCTGTCACTGTGCTTCCAATGCTTTTGAGATTTTAACCCTTTTGAGGGTTTCAGTTTCCCACCCCCCACTAGCTATGACTAACCACTAACCAGTAATATTGTAAGGAAATTTGATCTTGCTCCCATTTCCAGTTTGCAACCTTCTCCTCACTCTAGCAAGGAATTACAGAAACCTCCTGGCTGTGATCTGACTGTCATTTTGCCAAATACTTACTGGACACTGTGAGAAATCACTGAAATTTTGCCCACTTTACAGTATATTCTGTGAAGCGCTGAGATGTCTCGAAGATGTGATTAGCACTATATCAAATGCAAGGATTATTATTATTAAACCTACAGCCAGGTGTGAACTTTCTCTCCAATTGTTAGTGAAAAGTTCAGTCAAAACCTACTCTGTTCGGGTCCTGTAAAGATGCAGAGCAGTTAAATTTGCCCTCAGAACATTTCATGTTAAATAAACTGCTATTGCTTATTTCTAGATGAGCCCGTTTTTGGATGTTTAGATTGTGTCTACCTTGTGATACAGGTGGACAAAAGCAACCATCCTGACATTACTATTTCAAAAATACATGGAGTCTTTCTCCTGGTTTATAAAATACTAGCTGTACCATTACAGCTTTGTTTGCAACCAAAAGATCCCATATGGAATGTAGATTGACAGACAGACCGACATTTCATCTTTATCTCCACTCACCTGGGAGGACTCATATTGGCCATGCTGTTCTTTGAGTGGGCAACTCATTTTGGCACCTGTTGCAGTCCTTGCAGCATTGAAGTGCAGCCACGCTGTTATTTGTTGCTTCAGTTTTATTTAATAGTCTTCTCTTTTGTCTAGCATTTTTGCTTATCCTTGAAAGGTTTGATTTTCACTTAGGCATCTTTACATGATAAACGTAAATGTATAATTTATAATCACTGGGATGTTCTCCCGATGTGAAAGATGCTTTAAAAATGTAATTTTGTGGTTGATGCCGCAGCTTAGCTTCATCTATGTTCTTTATTTTGTTCCCGTCACCACTTGGCTATGCGCGTGCTCTGGACGCAGGATGCCAGTGTGACGCACAATGCCACAGCGCCACGATCACCAGGTGTCACTGGGGGTGTGCGTACATACGTACGTGTTCTGTGACTCAGGATTCCACAGCGCTACTTTGACTTGGCCTCCACCAGGTGTAACTGCAGCGAAAAATGCAAAACTGAAATGCATTTTAGGTCATAATGCATGAACGATAGGAGAACTTGGAGTCCTGTAGCTCAGTGGTTAGAGCACACGCCTTGCAAGTGAGAGACCTGAGTTCAGTTCCAGGCAGGGCGAAACCTTGGGCAAGTTTCCTTACTCCACAAGCCTAATAATAATCCCTCCAAAACCCAAAACAATAATAAATTAGTCATTTTCAATCCACGACTGTTTGTGAGACATTGCTGTGCACAATTGGCTGCCGCATTCGCCCACAAATATACAGTCAATTAATTTTAGTCTATTCTGTGAAGCGCTTTGAAATGTCGAGAAGACGTGAAAAGTGCTATATCAAATGCAAGGATTATTATTATTATAGATACCCGAAAACAAATATGCCTATATTACTCCCAGGTGCAAGACCTTTCCGGTGAGGTTTAAGTCATGTCTCTACATTGATTGGTTATTGAAATCCTACTTGGAAGTGCAGACAGATAGACATTGTTGTTTTATTAGTATAGATTCACCCTCCTCAACGAAAACAAATTACATTTGTATAGTGCCTCTGGGACACTACTCTGCATAAGGGGCGCTATAGAAATGCAAGTTGTTCTTGTTTCACGTCAGGAGGACGTCCAAGGTGCTACTCCTCATCTATCCCAAATTTAATCCAACCATCGCTCATTTTCATAGGGCATTGCTGCCTCAGGTTGAGTGACTATTAACAGTATTCAGGTTCATTTCTTATCGCTTGTTTCATTAAAGGTTTTTGAGCGGTCTATCTCACTTGTCAGGCGCTATATAAATCCACAGTATTATTTTCATTTATATTGTTTGCAAACCGATTCTGAAAGTCACAAAGCATTGTTGTGTGGAGAGGGAAGCAGTGAGTGACTGGTCATTAATATTTAAGGCCCCACAAATAATAATAATAATCCTTGCATTTGATATAGCGCTTTTCACGTCGGGAGGATGTCCCAAAGCGCTTCACAGAACACACTGTAAAGTGAATTGACTGTATATTTGTGGGCGAACGCGGCAGCCAATTGCACACAGCAATGTCCCACAAACAGTCGTAGATTGAAAATGACCGATTTATTATTGTTTTTGGTTTTGGAGGGATTATTATTAAGCTCTGTGTGGAGTAAGGAAACTTGCCCAAGGTTTCGCCCTCTGCCTGGAATTGAACTCAGGTCTCTCGCTTGCAAAGCGAGTACTCTAAGCACTGAGCTACAGGACTCTTAAAGTCCTGACAGTCACATAAGATTGACTCGGTTCAGCCAAATTCTAAGAAATCAATCAAATTCAGACAGAACAAGACAGCATCCTGACTATGAAAGCCAGGCTCCAGAGTGAAAGAGCGGTCTTAGTTTTAACACCTGTACAAGCTCCAAGTCTCCACATTGTACCTGCACCCACAAAGCAGGAGCAAGAGCCAGTCAGAAGCGAGAATCTACAATATAATTCACAGGAATAAAAAAAACACAAAGAAATAAAAATGCATTATAAAAGTGAAGTTTTTTTATGTATAAAGTTTCTCATAAGTGTTAATAAATAACTTTTAATTGTAACATCACACATGTAGGACAAATCAACGTAACTTTCCCAGTGAGTGCAAAAGACTGGAGCATGTCCAGAGCCAGGAACCAGTCACAGAATAGTCATTGTCATATTTACAGTCTTAGCGCTACAAATCTACACAATCACCCCTTTAACACTGCAAACTGGAGTCTCCCTAAGTGAAACAGTGATTGAACAGCCACAAGATAAAAGGGATCGGTTCTCTCCTGTTGGGGAGTGTTTGGCTCATCTGTAACTCGTGTTATGTGTATCAGGATTATGTACTGTATGTACATGCACATGGGGTGAAAGACAAAGAACCAGTCCCATCTAGTACTGTATGGCTTGTGAGTGTCTCAGAATCAGCTGTGTGTGTAAACAGCACACACTGGGAGAAAGGGAATGATTGGCTCTTTTCTGGTATGATATGGCTGTGAGGATGTTTTACTGTCAGCTCCTCCACATGGAAAGTACACAAACCTGAAGCTAGGAGAAGGGGCAATAAGAGTTGGGGATATAAATTGAAATGATACATTCTTAAAGGACACGGCCCTGGATCTGGGACACTGGTTAGTAACAGTAAAAGCTTCAGTAGTGTGTGACAGCAGCAAGGCATGGAAGGCAAACAGAAGTTTAGCGTTCACAGTGAGAGAGAGTTAGAGTGGAAATCAGGATCCAATTACGGGTCTACATAGAACTTGGGTCAAAGCCCACGAATGAATTGAGTCTGCGCCCCCCACCCCTTTACTTGGAGTGTTTTGAACTGATGTGGGGTGTCCACTGGTAATATTCTGCTGGAGAATCTACAAGAAGGGTAGTTAGATCAAGCTATGAGAAAATATTGGAGAAGCTGGGAACGTTGATTGGAGCAAGTGAAATGGGGTCGAAGAGGAAGGTCTTCAGGCACGACCTGAAGAGAGCAAGTTTAAGAGGGAATTTGATATCTAATCCTGTCCTGGTAAAGAGATGGATTGAGGGGTATGTGTATGTGTGTGTGAGAGTCATGTTGAATTACTTTTCTTGTCTGTGGGACTGACTAGCTGGACCACAATAATGCTTTCTGGTGCTGTAGATTCCTATGTTCCCCCAACAGTACACATCTCTCTCACTCACTCACCTGATGCTATCCTAGCACACTGACAACTCCCTCAGACACAGCCCACATTGGCCACTCTCAGACTTTTACATTTACATAGCAATCAGATTTATATATATAATATATATATTAGATATATACATATATATACATACTGTTTGTATATATATATATACACACACACATATATATATATATGAAACTTTAGATTCAACACATTTATTTAAAAGATATAAAATACTGGTACAATTAAATTGAAAATAATGTTCCCAGTAAGAACACATTCAACACTCTCAGCTACCTCCCTCCCCAGGGTGGCGCTCATAGGGACGGAAGAATCCTGTCTGTCCGTCCCCTGTTCTAATCTCCTTCCATTCTGGTTTACACTCCAGCTTGTTTTGAAAGAGGTGCACACATTCTCTCCCCTCCTGAAATCAACCCTCCTTTACAAAAAAAAGTTCATAATTACATTTCTCATTGTCTTCCACAGGATTTACCCAATACATTATTTTCTGCCTCTGCCCCATGCAATCTCTGTCGGGACACACTCATGCATGTATACACACACACGCGTGCAACTTGCAAACTGTGAAATAACACTGAGCATAAAAGACAACAGTGGAGTGACGCACTGTTCCGCTTCCACCATGAGCATAACAAGCTAACAAGCAAACACAGCACGGTATGCCTGTCCTCCACTACCCAGCGCTTGTTACACTTCTGATAAACGTCATGATGGGGATTGAAAATTCAGGATTTGCTACATTTGTTGCCACTTACAATTTGTGACCTGAAATTGCAGGATTTGTCATGAAACACAATTTGGGGGGAACAAAAAAGGGTATGGGGGTAATGCAACTCTATTAGTGCCTGGCATTGGGCCTCACGGCTAGTGAGGGGAGAACCCAGAAGCTGGGACTGTTTATTGGAGATGAGATTGTCTCGCAGGATCTAAAAGGGCACAGACAAGTGAGCCTCCCAAAACCTTATTCAATATTGTCCTTCATCAAAGGCTGCCTTGGTGACTCATGTTCTGACCTTTGGCAGTCATTTTCTGGTCTAAGAGCAGAAAGCAACCGAGACTTTTGGTTTGTAAGCACTGCATTTTCAACCACACCAAGGCTGGTTGCCCTGGGAATGGCTGTGTCACGTTTAACTTGCACAACCGATGCTGTTGGGTGTGGCAGCGTCTTTCTGGCTCCCTGACCACCCAACTTCACGTGGATGTTGCCACCTTAAGAATGTTTTAGGCAGGAAATTGATGCATTCACTGGAGTAACTGCACAGGTTTTACCTGCACTGCCCAACATCTGTGATGTGTGGAGCAAACAGCCGCACTGCTCTGCACTCTACCAGTGCTCGAAACACTGCATTGGTGGCAGGTTGGGATGGGGTGTGTGTGTGTGTGTGTGTGAGCATCCCCTGGCTCCCAGCAACTGTGTCACTGCCACTCGAAAGTGTCAGGCAAGGTCATGCGTGTTTGCCCTTCGGTGGAAGAATCTAATGGGGTGGGGGAGATCGAGTGGGAATAACAGGAAAACTTACGTGGCAGTGCTTTTTTTCTCTTTTCACTCCCCCCTCCCCTACCCAAAAGACGGGTATAGCATGGCCTCCACGAGGGGGCGTGTAATAGTAACAGACAGATACAGCACAGCCTCATTGTGAGTATTGTATGTGTAACTTCTATGTGAGCATGTGTACCAGACTGGTATAGCATGGCTGTTCTGTCCCAGACTGCTAGGCCGGCCTCTCAGTGCCAGGAAATGACAGGGAGGGTCCTTTCAACCTTCGTCAAAACTCAGAAGGTCGATCACCTTATAACGGGGTCACGGACACAGCTCTCGCGTAGGTAATGTCAGAAAATCACCTCGGGCCTTTCACAAATTCTCCAGCATCGAGCTTGTCACACAAAGTGGTCTCCTCCCATCCCCGCTGGTACCTGTGTTGCCTTCACTCCTTCTGGGTCACCTGAGTTCCCAGATTACTTTTTCCATATCCCAGCAATTGCTTGACATTCTGCTCCCCACCCACCAGCAGCATCTACGCAAGGTCTGCCTTTGGCAGGGTGTGGGCTGAAGTTGCAGCAGGGGTTATGACCAGTTCAAGTTATAGCTTTTTGTAAGCATCACAGCCTCCAGATCCTTGTCCTCCTCTTTCTCCCGGAGCCGTTGTTCCTCCAGAAGAGCGACAAGTGAGTCCCGCTGCTCCACCACCTCCAGCATCTCGTTCAGGATCCTCTTCTCCTCTCCCAGCTCCGCACTGCTCTTCAGATTGTCTGCACAGCAGGGTACATAGCAGGACTCAAGTCAAGTACGCGGATACTAGGTGCAATCTGGCAGCCTTTATGTGTGGCACGGCCGATGGTAATAGGAAGTTACAAAGGGACTTAGATAGATTAAGTCAGTGGGCAAAACTGTGGCAAATGGAATTCAATGTGGGGAAGCGTGAGGAATCCATTATGGATCCAAAAATAGCATAACAGAATATTTTCAAAATGGTGAGAAACTAAGAACCGTGGAAGAGCAAAGGGATTTGGGTGTCCATGTACACAAATCACTAAAAACAAGCTCACAGGCACAAAAAAGTTATCAAAATGGGATGTTGGCTTTTATCTCAAAAACACTATATACATAAATATAACAATAATAAATTGGACATTTCAATCCACGACTGTTTGTGGGACACTGCTGTGCGCAATTGGCTGCTGCGTTTCGCCCACAAATATACGGTCAATTAATTTTACAGTCTATTCTGTGAGGAGCTTTGAGACGTCGAGAAGACATGAAAAGCGCTATATCAAATGCAAGGATTATTATTATCTCAAGGGGGCTGGAATATAAAGGAGAGAAAATGATGCTTCAACTATATCGAGCCTTGGTCAGACCCCATCTGGAGTACTTCGTTCAGGTTTGGGCACCGCACTTCAGGAAGAATATACTGGCTCTGGATGGGGTGCAACGCAGATTCACCAGGTCAATACCAGGACTAAAAGGGCTAAATTCTGAGGACAGGTTGCATAAACCTTGTCTCTATTTCCTTGAATTTAGAAGGTTGAGGGGTGAACTGATTGAGGTTTTTAAAATAATAAAAGGATTACATAGGGTAGATACAGAGAAACATAAGAACATAAGAATTAGGAGCAGGAGTAGACCATTCGGCCCCTCGAGCCTGCCCCGCCATTCGATAAGATCATGGCTGATTTTCTGACCTAACTCTAATTACCTGCCCTATCCCCATATCCCCTAATCCCTCTATTTTTTAAAAAAATATCAGTCTCAGCCTTGAAAATGTTCAAGGACTGAGCATCTACAGCCTTCTGGTGTAGTAAATTCCATAAATTCACTACCCTCTGAGTGAAGAAATGTTTCCTCAACTCTGTTCTAAAAGGCTGACCCTTAATTTTAAGACTGTGACCCCTGGTTGTAGATTCTCCTACCAGGGGAAACAGTCCCTCAGTTCTACTTTATCCAGCCCTTTAATAATCTTATATGTTTCAATAAGATCTCCCCTAATTCTTCTGTACTCTAGAGAATACAGCCCTAGTTTATTCCGCCTATCCTCAAAGGTCAGTCCCCTCATCCCAGGAACTAACCGAGTGAATCTACGCTGCACCCCCTCTAGGGCAAGTATGTCCTTTTTTAAATAAGGAGACCAAAACTGCACACAATACTCTAGGTGCGGTCTCACCAAGGCCCTATACAGTTGCAGCAAGACTTCCCTACTCTTGTACTCTAAACCTTTTGCAATGAACGCTAACATACCGTTTGCCTTCTTAGTTGCTTGCTGCACCTGCAAACTAACTTTTTGAGACTGGTGTACAAATCCCTCTGAATACTAACACTCTCTAATCTCTCCCCCTCTAGAAAATAATCTGTTTTTCTATTTTTTCTACCTAGGTGAACAACTTCACACTTCCCCACATTAAATTCCATCTGCCACCTACTCGCCCACTCCCCTAGCCTATCTATATCCCGTTGCAATCTTTTTGCATCATCCTCAGAGCTTACTCTCCCACCTAGTTTAGTGTCATCTGCGAATTTAGATACGTTACATTCAATGTCCTCGTCTAGATCATTGATATAAATTGTAAATAACTGAGGCCCAAGCACTGATCCTTGTGCGCTCCACTAGTCACATCCTGCCAATTCGAGAATGACCCGTTTATCCCTACTCTGTTTTCTACCCGTTAGCCACTCTTCAATCCATGCTAATATGTTCCCATTAATCCTTAACCTTGTGCAATAGCCTTTTGTGTGGCACTTTGTCAAATGCCTTCTTAAAATCTAAATATACTACATCTACTGGTTCCCCCATCTAACCTGCTAGATACGTCTTCAAAAAAAAACTAAAAGATTAGTTAAGCATGACTTCCCTTTTGTAAAGCCATATTGACTCTGCCTAATCTTGTTATGGTCTTCCAGGAATCCCATAACGACATCCTTAATAAAGGACTCAAGAATTTTCCCCACCACAGATGTCAGACTAACTGGTCTATAGTTCCCCATTGTTTCTCTCCCACCCTTCTTAAATAGTGGTGTTACGTTTGCAATCTTCTAATCAATGGAAATCCAGAATCCAGAGAATTTTGGAAGATCAAAGACAAGCCATCCACTATCTCAGCAGCCACCTCTTTTAAAACCCTAGGATGTAGGCCATCAGGTCCAGGGGATTTATCAGTTTTAAGACCTGACAATTTACCTAAAAACATTTCTTTACTAATATTAATTTCTCCAAGTTGCTCGCTTGGTCCCTCTATTCTTGGTAGGTTTTCAGTGTCTTCTAAGGTGAAGACAGTAGCAAAGTACTTGTTTAATGACTCTGCCTTGCAGAAGGCTACCCATGAAACCATTTCCTCTGGTGGGGGAATCCAGAACAACGGGGCATAATCTTAAAATTAGAGGTAGGCCATTTAGGAGTGAAATCAGGCGGCAGTTTTTCACCCAAAGGGTAGTGAAAATCTGGAACTCTCTCCCCCAACAGGTTGTGGATGCTGGATCCATTCACATCTTCAAGACTGAGGTGGATAGATATTTGTTAGGTGAGGGTATTAAAGAATAAGGGGCCAGGGCAGGTAATTGAACTTAAAGTAAAGATGGAGGTTTGCTTAAAGTTTTGCCCCGCCCGGGAATCGAAACCGGGTCCTCTCGCTTTAAGGCAAGTGCACTGACCACTAAGCTATGAGACTCTGTGTGTACACTGCATGCATGAACCTGTGGCCGTTTTACAAGTGCCTGGCCTGCATGGACTGGTTAGTTGTATTGCTGAGTACCCTTCTGCAAGATCTGAGCAACAGCTCTCGGAGCAGAAGCGGGCAGTGAATTCTGCTAACTCAGAACTGTCCATCTTTTATTTTATGCAGAGCTATAGAAATTTACAACAGGAGAAGGCCTTTCGGTCTATTGTCTGTGCTGGCTCTTTAAAAGAGCAATTCATTCAGTTCCATTGGACTCCTATTTCCCTAAAGCCCTGCAAACAAAGTGTACCTATACTATGCATTAGCGCTATTCAGGGTGAGTCAGAAGTCCTTACACATAGTTTTTAATTATTAATTATGTTTTTTTAAGACAACATTTGTAGAGTTTGCAGCTATTACAGATGTCTTTCATCGTATTCGTGAAAGTTTTTCAACTGAGTTGATATGTGTAAACGTCTACATAGCAAGCAATTTGAACATCTCATAGATCTACAAATAAGTACTTTTGATTTACAAACCCTGCCTGTATTATATCACGCAGGGTATGTGTATATTTTCTGACTATATAAGTATATTTGTGGAGTCCTGTAGCTCAGTGGTTAGAGCACTCGCTTTGCGAGACCTGAGTTAATTCCAGGCAGGGCGAAACCTTGGGCAAGTTTCCTTACTCCACACGCCTAATAATAATCCCTCCAAAAAAAAAAAAAAAACAATAATTAAATTGGTCATTTTCAATCTACGACTGTTTGTGGGACATTGCTGTGCGCAATTGGCTGCCGCGTTCGCCCACAAATATACAGTCAATTCACTTTACAGTGTGTTCTGTGAAGCGCTTTGGGACGTCCTCCCGACGTGAAAAGCGCTATATCAAATGCAAGGATTATTATTATTATTATTATTATTATATTTGTAATATACAGTGGAATATGTGAATATTACGGATATAAATTTAGAAAAGAATTTTCCACTGGTACATGCATGTATTGAAAGTCACCATCCTTTGAAGCAAGAGGACTCTAACTGTACAGTGTACACTGATGCAGATCAGCAAATTAAAAGCTTCCTCTCTTCCCCCTGTTAACTTAGAGCCACCTACCATCGATGGCCATGCGTTCTCGCAGCTCCTGCTGTAACCTGCTCTGCCGATCCTCCAGCTCCAGCTCTCGCGCACTGCACAGTGGGAAGAGACATACAAATCCCAGGTTAATCTGAGCACATTTCACTTTCTTGGCGACCAGACACGAACCGCCATTACAAGCACAGGCCCACATGTAGTGTGTGTGTGTGTGTGTGTGTGAGGGGGTTATAGTGAGCTCAGGATGAGTTTGCCCGAGCATTACATATTGCTAGGTAAATTCATGCCATCACAATCCAGGAGAATCTGAGCCTAATTAGGTGATCTCATTGGCGCATCTGAGAATATCACCAGCACAGAATAGACCGTTCGACCCATGGTGTCTGTGCTGATGTCAGATCCTCCCAAGGAGCTTATCCCTTTTCCTTATTCCTTCCCAATTGTGTAAGAGCTGGTGCTCACTATCTATTCCCATTGTTGTGCTCGCTTGGTTAATTTCTGTTTTGCCAATCCTTACAAATGACCCAATCAGAGATATGTACTCTTCTCTAATCCCACTCGTTTCTCCATCGTATAAGCTTTCACCCCCCATTGGAGTGTTTGACTATAATTCCATTCCCCTGCTCTTCTCCATCATGACTAAGCTGGTACACGTTCCCTCACCGCAAGTATCTAGGTCTTGTCCCATTCCCTGCTCTTTCTACATCGAGCTCTCACGTGGGAGTTCAGAAGGCAGGGATGAACAAATGGAAAGACTACTCACAATATCATCAGCTCAGACTCATACCGCACCAATGTGTTCTTCTCTTGGACCAATTTAAACCACTCTTGCATGAGTCGGGGGTCGTCTTTCTTTCCCATTCCTGTCAGAGAACATACACAGTCAGGGTCAACGCGGTAGCACGGCTGCAGTGGACTCTCAGGCCAGAGGAAAAGTAGAATTTCAATGGATTGCTCAACAACAGACCCTCTGCCATTGCTGCCTCTTGGCTCAGACTCATAAAGAGAGCATCTATTCTTAATAACACAGAAAAAGTCAATGTCCCGAGTTCCAGTATTGGGAGCTTTGCTGCTCTGAAGGAGGGCACCCTGAGAGTCAATGCCCCAAACTCCAGTCCTGGGACCTGTGTTATCCTCTTTCCCGGGGATTCGTTAGCCCGGTTACAGACTGGAGAGTCTAAACCAGTCGAAGCCCTGGTTTAGACTCCAGTCTGTAACTGGGCTGTAATCTGTACTGTGCGACACTGATGACCAGGCGAGTGGTCTTAGGAGGTGCCAAGGCAGAGAGAGTCCTGTTGGGAAACTGAACTCATTGAAATTTACCCATTGACATCTTGGAAACATGGATGCAGCCGGTTTCTGGTAATGAAATCAAAGCAGAATCTTTTCTGTTAAGGCAGTAAAACCATACCCACAAACACAGGCTGCAACTGAGAGCGAGAATCCATAAAAGTGTGGCTGTGCTTTGACTTATCCTCTTTAGGGGGGATTTGCACAAAAAATAAAATCACTAAATGTTACTTAATTGAAGCCTGGAAGCAGCCCAAACAAATCATTTTTAAACAATCGTTTTCCCTTGATCCCCTCTTCCTAATCGACTCGATTCCTGTACTCAAATTAATCTCTCGGGCAGGCTTAGATTGGGGCAGTCTCTTGTATTTCACTCAAGTGAACAACGTTGTCTTGCCCCCATTGAATTTCTCAGAGAACTCAATATAGATCAAAGGTTGATGCTTCCCTCTCTGTGTGGGATCAATATCACTCCAAATTGATACATTTATCTCCTGAGCTATTGGGGAACATTACCACTTAAATTTGCTTGCTCCCTATGTTCCAGGACTGATTGATTGGACTTGGGATGAAATCTATTCCTATTTCGTGAATCTGGTATGGCACCGGCGGAGATAAGTTTGATAAAATCATGGTTTATAAAGTGGCTGAAAATTACAGGAAAGGTTGTCATGAAATAACAGTGTAGTCACGTAGCAGTCCATACCCGCCAGCTACACTGTACTGATGGAACCCAAGTACCTTGTTTCTCAGCATCGGGCTGCCCCACAGCTCATGAAAGGAACAGTCCTTTTAGAAAGCAATCAAAACAACATTATTGAGTGAATGCTGAAAAGCTCTGCAGTAGGTGTGGGCTCAGGAACGGGACTTTGTTTTTAAAAAATGGTTTGTCACATTCATTGCCAATTGGGGAGAGAGGGGTTGTGCATCTGTGTGTGAGACCATTTTGAGTTTGTAACATTAAAATTGCTTTTGAGGGGGTTGTAAAATTAGAGATTTTTTCAAGATTTGGAAAATCCAATTCTGTATGCAGAAAGTGTAGAAACTGAAAGAGTCAGCCACTTCATACACCCAACAACTTTACACCAATAGATTTCACTGGGGTCCCCAATTTTGGCTCCTGCCAATCTCCACCCAATATTTTCCAGGATTTGGAAGAGAAAGTGCGCATTCCACTTCAGACAAATGGGACATTTCCCTGCGTAAATGGTACATAGATGTGGAACTCTCAGTCTGGTTAGGATACCCTGAAGCTTGGTGATGCTAACCAAAAAAAGAAATTCTGACAAATTTGTCTTTTGCTCAAGCAGATGTCTGACACAGGCAGAAACCCATCACCATGCTTAAGAGTATCCAAAGCAAAGTTCCAAGTATATACCTAAATTCTTAGAATAGACACACCATATTTTGTGACCGTCACCATCTATGTTCCTGTAGCCTATGTATTTCTATGGCTACTGTTTGCCACCTACTGTAGTTCCTCGATTCTCAACTCCAATTACATCTGCGGGGCTGAGATACAGCCATGTTCATTAGCAGCTCACCAAGGCTTGGGGGTATGGTGTCTGGAACAATGTGCTTTTCACAGCCAAAGGTAAGTATCAGGCCATTCACCGAAGAGTGCTTGCAGAGCTCAGGAGCGAAGCGGGCGAAGAAAGGAGCATGAATCAAAGCTCAGTCTCTTAATGAGGGTATCAGTGAGATGAGGAGACAGCCAGTCCGGTCCAACAGAACGTATGTGTTAGCGCGGATGGGATGGACGTTTTGTTATTGCGGGCAGGCAGAGAGGCTGAGTAGAGTCCCAGGAGCAGCCGTGACAGCTCTGGTCTGTGCAAAGCCTGTGGTAAAACTGTTATGAATACCATAAGGAATGTGCTGTTTCAAGGACCAGATTTCATAAAACACGTGTCAAGACACCCCACCCCATTCCTGCACCCACTCAGCCTCGCTCTCTCCCCCACTAACCCCACCCAGCCTAGGCTATTTTGCCTCTCCCCACCCTGCTCTGCTTTTCCCCCCTCACTTTTCCATTGAAACCATGGAATCTACACAGATGTAAATTCTGATGATTTTTAATAGGATCCTTTAATAAGATTGGAAACTGGTAAATGGGGATTCCTTCTGGTAACCGTAACTATGACATGCCAGGCTGTGGGAACGCTCCTCCAGAAGTATATCACAGACCTGTGGAATTGCATCCCATATGAGATGATGCACTCCTACTTGGTGAGAAAATTCCTTTAGAATTAGCTGGGATTTAGACAGAACTTGGGTATCTCCTCAGAACCTTTTCTAAACTCTGAAATGTATCTCTAGTTGTAAGAGGTTGCGGTGAACAACGAGCAATGAGCATGACTTACCATGGGGTGGGGGGGCCTCGGCTCAACAACCCCTCCCAGCCAGGCACTGATACACTTGGCATTTGAATGGCAACATTTTGCGATCCCAAACTCAAGTCACTGAGCTAGGTGTTGACCCCATTTTCTGTCCAATCCCAACAGGCTCCTAGAGCTTCTCCCCCACCCCCCCCCCCCCACCCCGCCGTTTTACTAGTGGGTGGAAGGTCCCTTCTCCATCGTGTTTCCCTCCCACCAATGGATTTTGTGGAAAGGTGCTGAGTGGAGGCTGGGTATTTGCAATTCGAGTTTTAGGTGAAGCCAATAGACGTCTTCTCACAGAGTGCAGATACGTGCCCTCTCAGTGGGACTGGTTCTTGCCACACAGGGAGGAGATGGGAGAATTAAAAACTTCAAACACCATCACCAGGTCATGTTCCCCTCCCTGGAAAACTGAGTTCATTATTGAACTGCTCCAGTTTGACTTAGCCCTGAATCCACTGCTGCAGCTCTTTGTGGATTTCCTCCTGTCCAAACTCCATTCCTTCTCAGCCTGTTGACCATCCTCCCCTCCTTCAGTCTTCGCTTCCTCCTAGACTCCACATTGTTTGATGTGTCCAAGCACGGGTTGGCTCCAACTCCTCCTCTGTCTGACTACATTAACCCAGATAGTCTCTTCACCCTAACTCTCTTACCCCTCTATCCCCCAGGCCTTGGTGCTTCACTCATATCTCTCACGAAGCAGTTAGGAAGATCTTTTGCATTCTTGTAAAATTAGCAGGCTTGAAAAAGGGCCAATTTGCAGTGGATTCACTAATAGTTACTCCAAGTTGACGGAAACTGCTAGTAAACGCAACGACCCATTATCAGAGTGAGTTCTGGCAGGCTGAGATCTTGTTTGACCCTCAACTGTCCTTTCTACCCCACATCCGTGCCATGACCTGCTCTGCGTTCTGCCACCTCTGCAACATCGCCCTGCGCCGCCAATGTCTCACCCCTCAGGCTGTCAAAACCCTCATCCACGCATTTATCACATCTAGGCTTGACCATGCTAACTCCACCATCGGCAGTCGGGCCTTCAGCTTCTCTGCCCCCACCCTTTGGAAATCCATCCATGATCCCTTGCCTCTTTTTCGGTACGTCTTAAGACGCTCCTTACCCTCCACCCCCGATCCCAACCCCCTGCTTTGGTCCACATCCCTGACTGTCCAAGGCCTTGGGACGTCCTCTGGACGTGAAAGGCGCTATACAAATGTAATTTTGTACTGTACTATAAAGCTCAGAGCTGTTGCTGCCACTCTTCCCTTGAAACATTACCGGTGGGAACCATGCGACCCCCCTCCCCCCGCACCTAGACTGTGACCAGGGCCTCTGCCCTCAGCCACACAGCTCAGAACGTGCACTCGAAACATGTCCAAGGGGACTCTACGGAACCTCCGGGGCAATGGCGGGTTGTTCTGAAAACCCTGGCGCTGTCATGGCAACCTTTCGTGGTGATGGTGTACGTTACCTCGATCGTGGGCGCAGCAAGGGCAGAAGGAAAGGGCTCTTCGGCGAGGAGTTCCGACAGAGGGCTCAACTTCAACAAGAGAGGTGAAAGATAAGCAAAGCACAGGAGCAGAGCGTGAGAGGGAGAAAAGAACAGAAAAAGGGGGGAAGGAAAACAATTGAAGGTCAGAGCAAGAAATGCAAGAGGAGGGAGTAAACACAGAAGAGAGGGCAGAAAATCAAATATAACAGGGAAGGTGCCCACTTTCTGCAGAGATTTCGGAAATAAAGCAGCCTCGAGATGTG
The DNA here is from genome assembly GCF_018977255.1 of Callorhinchus milii. NCBI lineage: Eukaryota > Metazoa > Chordata > Chondrichthyes > Chimaeriformes > Callorhinchidae > Callorhinchus > Callorhinchus milii. Next base: position 51,732,411 of record NW_024704746.1, read on the forward strand.
GGACCCTACAGCAAACCAGCAAGTGGGGCTGCCAAAAGGTGGTGAAAGTGGTGCAGTTTTGATGATTTATTGCTGTCCCCCCACCACGCACACACTGCGGGCACTGTACAGTCTTGATTCTGAGACAGGACGCTGTCATCCTGGGGGCTGGGGAGATGCAGCCAGAACTGCAAAGCGCAGCACAGAACAAGTGAAACTATAAACCCAGCAGCAGAGGCACAGGCTTCCAGTCCAGACTGCGTTGCTTTCCCTTCTCGCACGTGGGTGATAGGCACTAAGGACAGGTTTTAGAGATCGCCCAGTGAGGGTATACACAAAGCACATAGAACATACACATCAAGTACAGCTATACTGACTATAGCGATCAATGTATATAAGGCAGCACAGCTCAGATTTCCTGGTAATATTCTTCAGATAAAATGGAATAATGCATCATTATCATGCAGTTAACTGGAAGGGTTCAGTCACTGTGTCCAATGCAGAATATTACTGCCAACCACAATGTACATGTACAATACAGAATAACATTATTCTTTTACGATCAACAACTCAACAACAGTGTTCTTGTACAGTACCGATAAAGTTTATTACTCCTTTACCGCAAATGACTATCTGCTTGGAGGAGGTAAGTAGGGTTTCTCTGGGGCCGAGTTGGCTCCAAGGTGGACACTCCAGACCAGATTAATAAAAACTGTACACTCTCCGTTGTTTGCCTCAAAGACTCCGAAGCATGGTGATGGGATTCTGTGGAAGTCACACACCCAAATGACTAAACAATTTCAAGGATAACAAATTATTCATAAGATTGCCCCATATACAGGACGGAATAAGGACAAATGCTCCCTCCACGTTGTCCCATTCAGCACCCTAAATTCAGGTACAGCACAGGTTAGATAGTGTAAAGCTCCCTCTACACTATCCTACCCAGCACTCCAGGATCAGATACAGCACATCCTTACACACCAATCCTTACACGCTTGCTCTCCAAACTGCGATTTTACGATTAAAACCAAACCTCAGAAGATATTGCAGAAAATACAACCTCCTACCTCTGTTATGCAACCAACACATTATGAACGAAGAGCCATCACCCAAACACGACAAAAGATCTGCCATGATCTTATAAACTGGCTAAACAGGTTCTGTGGGTTGAGTGGCCTGCTCTTTGTTCCAATGTAATCCTATTATCCTCCCCACCTGCTCTTTCTGGGAACTCAACCCAGCATTATTCCTCTCCAGCCAGGATAAGAAAACAGCTGCTTTTGCTGCCACACTCCAGCAAGGAACTTATTCAGGGTTGTGCGTTTTCTAGTGGTTATTGTGTCTCAGTCGCCTGAAGCGCATCGACAGTGTAACTTTTTTGTACAACTGCTCTCTTATTATCAGGTTTTCATTGTGACGTTGGAAATATTTATTGTGCTATTTTGTTTGAAGTGCTCCACACGAAGTCACCCTCCAGTCTTGCTATAAGATGGACTTTAAACAAGAAGATTACATTTGTATAGCGCGGGAGGATTTCCCAAGGTGCTGGACAGTGTACAGCATTTCAGACCCGAGCTGGGGTCGGCGGGGGGGGGGGAGAAGGGAGAGGAAGGGGGGTGGCTGATTGCATGGTTGAAAAGGAGGGTCTTGAGGCGGGACTGGAAAGAGGCTAAGGAGGGGGTGAGGCGGAGTGATTGGGGGATGGAATTCCAGATATTGGGGGCAGAGTGGCTGAAGGCTCTCCCGCCAATGGTGGGGCGGGTGGGTCGGGGGACGTGGAGCAGGCCAGAGCCGGCTGAGCGGAGGGAACGGGTGGGTTGGTAGGTTAGGAGGTCGCAGAGGTAGGGTGGGGCGAGGCCACGGAGGACTTTGTAGGTGAGGACCAGGATCTTGAACTGGATCCTCTGAAGGATAGGGAGCCAATGGAGTTGGACGAGAGTGGGAGAGATGGGGTCACGGAGTTAAAGATCCCATGACACAATTTGAAAGTAAAAAGAGTATTTCTCCCTGTGCCAAACTTCCAAATAAAACTGATCATTCTCCTCAGAACTGTTTGCAGGACACTGCTTTGTGCAAATTGGCTACTCTTTTTGTCCCGCACTTGACAGTAATTATGTGGGAGTCGTTGCAACATGATCAATACAATAATAATGCTCTCTCCCTGACAATGTATACCTTTAATCATTCCTTGAACTGTTTATTTTCATCCAGGAGAAATACAGTGCTCAAGAGTATTCCATCTATAATTCTGTTCGTCACTCCCATCACTCCCTCTCTCGCCCGACTCCACTGGCTCCCCATCCCCCAGAGGATCGAGTTCAAGATCCTCGTCCTCACCTTTAAGGCCATCCATAGCCTTGCCCCTTCCTACCTCTCTGATCTGCTGACTCCCTACCAACCTGCCCGCTCCCTCCGCTCATCAAGTTCCGGCCTGCTCCATGTCTCCTGCCCGACCCGCCCTACCATCGGTGGCCGGGCTTTCAGCCTCTCTGCCCCCACACTCCAGAACTCCATCCCAAGGTCCCTTTGTCTCGCTTCCTCCCTTGCATCCTTCAAGGTCGGTCTCAAGACCCTTCTCTTTGACCATTCCTTTGGTCTCCCTCCCACCTCTCTGCCTTCCCTCACCCCTGCACCACCCCTCCCCCATGCTCGGGCCCCAACATCTGACTGTTCAGCGCTTTTGGAAGTCCTCCCGACGTGAAAGGCGCTCTACAAATGTAATTTTGTTGTTGTTTTTGTTAGTCAAATAATCTGGTGATGATAAAAGAAGTTGTTTAATCTAAAACATGCTGGCATTAAGCGTTCGGTGTCAATTTGAGAGACTCCTACAGTGTGTGTGGGGAAGCCAAACCCAGTTACACAACAGCCACAATTTTATATAGTGCCTTTCATGTCAGTGCAAGTCGAAGTTTTTCACAGAGCCGATTGGGAGTTCAAGCTGGGATAGAGGGAGCTGAGGAAGTTGGTGGTAGGTGGCGGAAGGAAAGGTATCTGAAAGTGTAGTTGAGAAGGAATTGAGGTAGGCTTTATAGATGAGGAAGGAGGGCACGAGGCAGTTGGATGTTTCCGAGGGATGGAGTTCCAGAGCGCAGGACCAGAATGGCTAAAAGCTTACCGACAGATGGTTGGCAGTGAAGCAGGCCAGTGTTTGCCCAAGCAGAAGGAACGGCTAGGGCGGTAGAGTTGCCAGAGGGATTTGAACACACAAATCGCTACAAACCGGGTAATTGTGAACAGTCACAGAGCTCAGCAAAGACAGTCCACAAGAAGAGGGCAACAAGAAAGAGTCTGCTGATGGGAACCATTGGCAAACTACAGAATGATAAAGCCATAAGAACATAAGAATTTGCTATGGGAAAGAAGACTAAGATCCTCTTCAGCCAGGAACATGCATGTAGCAAGACAAGGAGAGCTTGGGATGTGTGACTGCGCTGTGACTTCAGACTGCTTGTGCACCAAACAATGAGGCTGTGTTTTACTGGAAGTGCGTATTATCCTGATGCTCTTACGTGGCAGCTAACTTCAGTTGGTAGCATTCTTGCCTCTTGTCAGAGGGTTATGGGATCAAACCTCATGCAATACACTGCAGTCTCTAACTTGTATCTAAATCTAATTTGTAATTGAAAGAATCAACACTTTCTGCTTCCACAGTTTCCCTATGGTGCCTGTTCCATAGGTTTATCACTCATTCACTGAAATTGTGTTTCCGCAGATTAGTTTTGAATTCACCCCCCCTTCATTCACAGGCCATGTCCTCTGGTTCTACTGTTCTGGACAAGGTGAAATGGCTCGTCATGGTCTACATTATCTAGTCCCTTTAGAATCTTAAAAACATCCACCATATCACCTCTCAACCTTCTTTTCCAGCATGACACTTCCTGAAACAAAAACAGAGATAGCTGGGAAGAGCATCTGTGGTATTTTTGTGTTTTGTAACCCTTCCTAACCCTGGTTTCTTTGCTTGTCTCTGTTTGATGACATCTGAGGGGCAAATACTACAATAAGGCTGGTGTGCAGCAAGGTTGGTAAAAGCGTGGCACCAAACCCTTATAGTGCTGTGATTGAAACATCCAATCCAGAACGAGGGGATGATTATGTCCTTTGCAACTCCCAGTAAATGTTACATTGGAGGATGGAGTCGCTCAGAGGTGAGCTTGATGTACGGTTCCAGTGTGGCATCAAATTCTTAAGATACTTTTCCTGACTTGTTCATTCTGGTTGGTTTGCATTGTGCCCTTCACGCAACATAGTGTCTTGGAGAGCTTAAAACTCAGACATCTGGGTCGTTTTATTCACTGCACAGCTGTGCACATTGAATCCTTTTCTTCACAATTTTACCCCCTCTCCTCTCATGAAGACTTCTTCTCACAGAAGTACAGTAGCCATAGGTTTCCTCGGTAACTCACCCCAGGAGTACATTCTTCGCTGGTGAGCCTTGACCATGTGTATTCTATGTGGTCTATACATGCAGGGATCACTGGGTGGAGAATTGGATTGGGAGCACAAGCTCAATGCCCCCACGAATGCAACTCTGACCCTTGCCCAGGGTGAGATCAGCATATCAGCACCGATGAGGTTGAAACTGATCAAAATCCCATTCTCTGTGGCTCAGCTATTCCACTGAGCTGGGAAAACAGATTAAGTCACAAGGGGAAACCACATTCAACAGTGCCCAACACACTCAGGAAGACACACACTAAGCTACTTCAAGCTACTTGTTTTTCTGCAGGTACTGGTCCAGTGGATGCCTTTGCCCCACATTCCATGCCCCACTCCAAGGTATCCCCCACACTCAATGTGCCAGAGCCAGATCTTAACCTCGTTCTCAATCGAATGTCATTGAAATTTCAGCTCGCAGGTTCTGACTTATAGTTAGCAGGAAACTGATTTTATTGCAAACAACGCAGGAGCTTCTATAGTTGGGATGAGAAAGCTACGATGTGGAAGTCAGTGAAAGTGTATTGACTGTGTATTTTGTGGGCGAAACACGGCAGCCAATTGCACACAGGAGTGTCCCACAATCGTGGATTGAGTGACCAATTTTATTTTTGGAGGAATTATTATTCCCTGGAAAGCGATCCGCCGATCGACAACAACCACACTTACTTACTGCTAGGTAAACAAAGGCGTGTGGAGTAAAATTTGCCTAAGGTTTTGGCCTACATGGGAATCAAACACAGATTCTCTCACCTTCAAGGCGAGTGCTATTGATATTGAAGTGAGTGCACAAAACTGGAAAATAAGACACTTTTTCTTAAAAGTCATTTCTCATTCAGGAATTTCCAGATCTGCTCGTGTACACAATCTGCAGCTTGGCTACATTTGTGCATTGATCTATATAGCATCGCATTCAACATTCATGTACCAGAGAGGACAACCCCTCTTCTCCTAATCCTACGCCACTCTCAATGGGAACCTCTGTGAAGCCAACATTAGACCTTTGGGTCGCAGGACACCGACCAGTTTCATACAAAACAACAAAATTACATTTATAGAGCGCCTTTGACGTTGGGAGGACGTCCCAAGGCACTAGACAGTCAGGGGTCAGGACCCGAGCATGGGGAGGGCTGGGGTAGGGGTGAGGGAAGGCAGAGAGGTGGGAGGGCGACTGAAGGCACGATCGAAGACTAAGGTCTTGAGATCGGCCTTGGAAGAAGGCAAGGGAGGCGAAAGGACTGTGGGATAGAGAGTTCCAGAGTGTGGGAGCAGAGAGGCTGAAAGCCTGACCACTGATGGTAGGGCGGGTCGGGCGGGAGACATAGAGAAAGCTGGAGCCCGCTGAACAGAGGGAGCGGGCAGGTTGGTAGGGAGTCAGCAGGTCAGAGAGGTAGGAAGGGGCAAGGCCATGGATGGCCTTGAAAGTGAGGATGAGGATCTTGAATTCGATCCTCTGAGGGATGGGGAGCCAGTGGAGTCGGGCGAGGGTGGGAGTGATGGGGTCAAGGAGACTGGTGCGCAAGAGTACATGAGCTGCAGAGTTTTGGATGATCTGCAGGTTGTGAAGGGAAGAGTTGGGAAGGTCGATAAGGAGGGAGTTTCCATAATTGAACCTTGAGGTGACGAATGCGTGGGTGAGGGTTTTGGCAGCCTGAGGGGTGGGGCAGTGATCAAAACAAATGATCATGTCACTGGCAGTTCAGTTAACGGGCACCACTTGCTGTCAGGCTGTGTGACCAAACATGACATTCTGGCTGTACCACCAGCAACCAGAATGTATGGGAGACAGGTAATTCAGGTCATGGACTATCTGTAGCGATAGACCCATTCCTGAAAATTTTGAGAGCTGTCACTGCAACAACCCTCAGGAGAATCATGGCTGATGCTCGGAATCCAGTCTTGAATCATTGAGTTGCTGCAGAGTTTGCTCAGGGTTAGGTTTCAGCACTGTTACAGATTGTCTCAGGCCTTTCACGGTGAGAAAGCCTGGTGTGAAGTTAAGGCCATCTGTCACAACTCACACGGAGACAATGGATTTGGCCTCTCCAGCAACAGCAATTTGCATTTAAGTAGCACCCTTCACGTTGGGTAGGGTGCTGGAGGGCTAGCAGAAGTACTTGGCTCTGGGGGCAATTTTTGTGACAATTTCCTGTGAGATTGAAACACGACTACTGGGCAAAGCGACAAGAACAAAGCGGTTTCCTTTGCAAAGACAAAGGCATGTACAAATCCCGGCCCCTTTACCTTCTGAACCAGTAACAGCCAGAAAATATCAATGACAAGGAGTTGGAAGTTTAAAAGGTGTTAATGGGGACGTTGGCAGGAAGCAGTGAGGCAGCATTAGACAGAGAAAATTGGGGTGAGAGTGGGGGGCGGTTAGCGAAAGAGGCAAGGCAGAGGGACAGCCATACGTACCACCCAGGTGCAAGTCGATGATATCAGTGTAACTAGACTCTCCCCAATAGTCTACAATAAGGATTAGAAAGAGTTATTGTACAGTCCCATGCAACACCCGAATGTAGCACATGCACAGAGAAAGGCAGCTCAGAACAGGTACCGGAACATCTACTGCTAACCACTTGGCTGCGGTCAGGGTGACCTCTGGAGGCCGTGTAATGAGGGGACATCAGAGATGAACTGAAGCAGCTCCTGTGGGTCATTAAGGCACCATTTTGTTTTTCATTTACTTTGAAAAGAATTTGTTCTGCTTGTTGGGTAGGATGTGAAGCTCTCCCAATAACCTGACCAGTCAGGTTAGTTCACTGGGATCACTTCTAGGATTCAAAATCAAATTGACTGATATCGAATCCTGCGGGTGCCGAATATGACGACAATCAGGATTCAAATCCAAGCTGATTTCACGAAGTTCTCAGCACATTGGCGTCCATAAGGAATTCCTACAGGTCTAACAGACATGTGATTGAATCTGGTAACCTTTTCAGTCAATGTATCTCAGCTTCGCATCATCATACAGGGATTCTAAACAGCATTCACAAGTGGTACAATGTGTCTTTCACAGTGACAGTGCTATAATAATAATAATAATAATCCTTGCATTTGATATAGCGCTTTTCACGTCGGGAGGACGTCCCAAAGTGCTTCACAGAACACACTGTAAAGTGAATTGACTGTATATTTGTGGGCGAACGCGGCAGCCAATTGCGCACAGCAATGTCCCACAAACAGTCATATGGATTGAAAATGACCAATTTATCATTGTTTTGCTTTTTTGGAGGGATTATTATTAGGCTATCAGGGTGTCGGCTATCTCAAGTCACAGTGACAGTATTGAGAGTCTTAGTACTGTGTTAAATGAATTGTTGCATGCTCAGAAACGCTACTCAAGTGAAGAGTGCTATATAAATACAGGTTGTGAGTCAGGTACATCAAGTTGTGCGGTGACAGTGTTGGCTGGCAGGTGTGTCAGTCACAGTCACAGTGTTGGCTGGCAGGTGTGTCAGTCACAGTCACAGTGTTGGCTGGCAGGTGTGTCAGTCACAGTGTTGGCTGGCAGGTGTGTCAGTCACAGTCACAGTGTTGGCTGGCAGGTGTGTCAGTCACAGTCACAGTGTTGGCTGGCAGGTGTGTCAGTCACAGTCACAGTGTTGGCTGGCAGGTGTGTCAGTCACAGTCACAGTGTTGGCTGGCAGGTGTGTCAGTCACAGTCACAGTGTTGGCTGGCAGGTGTGTCAGTCACAGTCACAGTGTTGGCTGCCAGGTGTGTCAGTCACAGTCACAATGTTGGCTGGCAGGTGTGTCAGTCACAGTCACAGTGTTGGCTGGCAGGTGTGTCAGTCACAGTCACAGTGTTGGCTGGCAGGTGTGTCAGTCACAGTCACAGTGTTGGCTGGCAGGTGTGTCAGTCACAGTCACAGTGTTGGCTGGCAGGTGTGTCAGTCACAGTCACAGTGTTGGCTGGCAGGTGTGTCAGTCACAGTCACAGTGTTGGCTGGCAGGTGTGTCAGTCACAGTGTTGGCTGGCAGGTGTGTCAGTCACAGTCACAGTGTTGGCTGGCAGGTGTGTCAGTCACAGTCACAGTGTTGGCTGGCAGGTGTGTCAGTCACAGTCACAGTGTTGGCTGGCAGAAGCACTCAGCAATTCTGGGACCAGTGCTGAGCCGCCTAATTGGACAGAAGACATACAGCAGTAAAAACAGGACAGCGACAGAGAAATGGAGGAAGCTGCCCACCCTCACAGTCTTTTCCCCAACAACCTCTGTCACCCTAGCATTCTTTCCTCAACCCTCTTAGCCTCTGCCACCCCCTTGCAATTTCTCCCCACCATCTAAGACATTCTTGATGTATCTTCACTAACCATGCAACCTCTCCGCCAGTCTTTACAGCCTCTACCACTCACTCGCAGTCTCTAATGAACACTCGCAGCCTCTCTCCCACCCATTCAGCCTCTCCACCATCCATGCAGTCTCTCCTGACTCTGAGTCCCTCCACCATCCCTTGAGCACCAGACATGACTCTGTCACATCCACACAGGGACAGTTAATAAGACACCGATGACTGGGCACCAGACACATCATTAGCTCCTACACATATGGCACTGGCTTGTCCTGTAACCACGGTGACTTACCATGAGGACATGGAGGTATTGGGCCTGGGCTAGAGAGGAAATAATAAACCAGCCAGGGTTCCTGCAATTGTCCACTCCCTAGTCCCTGCAAGATATTCCCATGTGTGGATGTTTTGTGAGAGCAGGATTGGGCTCAGTTGTGTTTCTCTCGAGACTGATAGAGTGAGCTACTGGCATCCACTGTGTCAGGCGTAACTGAGCACCAGCTCCATGAAAGGGAAGCAAAGGGAGAAGCAGATCAAAGGGAAGTAAGCGGGAGAGAGAAAGATCCAAATAGGATCGGGGCGGTCTTGTGGACTGGACAAGTAACTGGACCTCTGCTGCTGCTGAAAGGCTCTGCTTAAAAGTGGTGACTCTGCGTGCACACACCACGTTTCAGCACTCGAGGGAGCCACTGCTCAAGGCAAGGAACTGAAGTGCTCTTGGTGCAAAGAAACCCCCGGTAAACAAAACCATCCAGGGCGGGTTTAGTAACTGTGCGAGCCAGCGATGCCGAATCGCTGCCTGAATTGTAACATCAGGAAAACTGCACTGGTGTTAAAAGCCTAGGCACATCACGGGTCAGTTCTCCTTCCTCCCTCCCTTACTGACCTCAGAACCACACAATATCAGAAACACACAGTGATAAGGCTCCACGCGCAACACATACACTCCCAGCACTTGGTGACTGGGCTCAGACACGCACCCTGTTGAAAGAACCCAAGAGGAGATGAGGGAGAAATACCTGCTTCCCCTCGCAGTGCCTTCTCCACGGCCACACCTCGCTCCTCCAGCTCCCGCTGCTTCTCCTCCACCTGCTCCAGCTGCCTCTGGATGATCTACACATGCAAGACAGTGAAATAACAACCGTGCTCGAGTGGGTACTGGCAGGATCCAGTCTATTCCCTGAGACAAGACTGACACCAGTCATTGTACAGATATCTCCCTGAGAGAGACAGGCTGAGAAACTCCAGTCTGCACAGACACATCCCTGACAGACACCAGTCACTCAACAACAACAACAAAATTACATTTGTATAGTGCCTTTCACGTCGGGAGGACGTCCCAATGCGCTGGACTGACAGAGTTACGGACTGAGCTGAGGGTCGAGGTGGGGGAGGGCAGGCATGGGGGAAGCAGGGAGATCGAAAGCACAGTCGAAGAGGGCTTGAGGTGGGTCTTGAAGGTGGCAAGGGAGGGGGTGAGACGGAGGGACTGCGGGATGGAGATCCAGAGGGGGGTGCAGAGTGGCGCCCGCTGGTAGTGGTTCACAACAATGTGTTCACAAAGTCCTGTTACTGCACCCCCCGCCCCGGTTTTTTCTTACAATTAATTTTTATTTTCTGTTGCAGATGTGTAACAATGTCTGATACCAGTAACATCCTGTTCACTACATTCATGTTATGGAAAATGTCACACCTAACATGCCGATGGATCATGATCTGCCATGAAAATGGCACTCACACCAATCCTTAGGATATCTGAATACAGTTAAATACTTGTAATGAATACAATTAAGTACCCCTAAATACAATTATTATCATTCTTCCACATGTTTCAGTTGTTAGTGAGTGCAGTATAGAAAATAAAACATGGAGGTAACAGGACCTTATGAACACCCTGACCATTACCTGGCCCACCTACCAACCTGTGCTCTGTGCAGCCTCTTCAGCTCCTCCTGCTTGGCTTGTTTGCGAGCAGCTTTCTGCACCCTGCGAGTTAGCTTAGCGTTCAGCTCTTCCTCGGTGTAGGGTTTCTGTGGAAAGATAGACAGAGCAATGTCATCAGCTTCACTCAGCACCACACACACTGCACCTGGCCATCAGATTCATCAGATTGCTGAGGCAGCCAGTCACAATGCAGGTGATCTCTGAGCGCGGGGGGGGGTGAGGCTCAACACAAGATCACAGGATTCACTGTTGAACAATAGATCTCATCAACAGAAAAACTTGTGGAGTAACCGTGCTGAAAGCTTGAGTCCATTTCAACAATCACATCCACAAATTACTCCAGGTCCAGGATCTACAGCGCACAGCACCCAGAACACACAGAATAGAGCATGGGATCAATCCATGTCAACAGACCAGTGATTGGTGATTGAGGGCAGGGAATCATCCCACTCATCTCCTGTTAACCCTGCAAGCCAAAGCTCTAATAGGTAGGGTGGTCCTAGCTGGACAAGCAGCGGGAAAGTTTGCCTGACAGCGATGTCAATGGCAAGCTATGTGGTTTTAGCTGGTTAAACTCCAGCAGTTACTCCAATGCACACTCTGGGGTCCCCAAGCCTTTCTGGGGTACCTAATACTTTCTGAAATTAGGTAAGCAGGAAGCGTCCCACCAGGGAGAGAATGCGCATTCCATTCCAACAATCTATCTCTTGGATTTCTATGTGTAGATGGAATGCATGGAAATCTGTTTGTTTTGGATACTTGTAAGCATGGTGATGGTTTTCCGCATGTGTCAGACACCTGGCTCACCCAAAAAAGTGCTAAAAGAATATGTCTCTCATGTCACGCTGTAGCCTTATTTTCACGTGACTCTCCAAAGTCGCAAAATTCAACCTTGTTTTACCCGTCAGATTAGCTTGTCATAAAATTTAGGGTCTCAAAGAGTTGCGGAAAATCAGTCTTAAGGTAGCAGTCATTTATGTTTATACTTTCAAATTAAAATTTAATTGAAGAATCTTCCGCAATTTTGCCTGATCTTAAATTTTAAGGTAAAATAGTCTCACAGCTGACAGAGGGTGAGATTTCAGGATCCCTGATTTTCTGGGCAAATATCATCCATCCTTGTACCACAGGCCACCGAGTGCACCCTGTTCTTTGGTATAGTTTCCTATTAACTATGCTCTACAGGAAGCTATTGGCTTTCTTTTAGCCATGTACACTACCTTTGATGTGTATGATCTCTTGAATGCCAAGGCATGTGGAACATACATAGACTTTAAAAAAAAGAGAAAAACAATGCAGCAACTTAGGCAATGAAAGCAGAACATGAGACACAGTAATAGACACCCAGAGCATGAAAGTGTAACACACCGAACATACACGTCCACACAACCTAACATACTGTACCGCACATTGCACCACACACCGTACACACACACACTAACACACCGTACTAAGTGCTACAGTTAGGCTACATGCTAAAGCCACTCTGCGTGATACCGTCTGTCAGAGTGCTAGTCTGTCTAAGAGCTGGGAGGGAATAGGTTGGACATAGCTTTGAGTTTGCAGGCTCTAATGCAAATAGGAACATGCAGCGCTGCCCACTGTGAGGGGTCTGTGCTGGGAAAGGAAGCTGGTTGTCCTTCCAGTTTTATCCCCCGAACAACAACAAGAAGATTACATTTGTATACAGTAACAAAGGGCAGCCTTCGTGCTCCCTGCAGCCAAGTCACACTAACCATCTCACAGCAACGTGCTGGGAGACGTTTCACCGGCAGAGGGCAGGAGCGGTTATCTGCCGGCAGCGTACCGTCACAGCCAGTCAGCAGGCTGACACTAATAATAATAATCCTTGCGTTTGCGCTAGCCTTATCACGTTTTCAAGACCCGTCAAAGCACTTTACAGGATATACTGTGAAATGGATTGAGTGTGTATTTTGTGGATGAAAAGCGGCAGCAGGTTGCACACAACAATTTCCCAAAACAGCCATAGAGACAATTAGCGATTTTATTTGGGGGATTTGTTGGCCAGGACTTGAACCCAGTTTCCACCAAGTTCTCAGACCCACAGGCTGTTCTGTTTGTGCCAAGCGGGAATGTCGAGGCTGTGGCTTGCACTTCACACAAAAGATGCACTGACCCACAGAAATCCCCAGGACAGGAGAAGGCCTTTTCACCCTGGGGTTGGTGTTTCCACTTCCAATGAATCCACCTGTGCCAATCCCAATCGCCCCGCTGTTTCCTTGTACACTCTACTCCTCTCCTCCACCAGTGACCATCAGATTCCCTATTAAATGCTTGAATTGGCTCTGCTCCCCAACATCCACCCCTGGCAATTTGTTCTGTATTATCTGGTGGAATTAATAGCAGGAAAGGAAAGAGATTTTGTTTCCCCGCCTTAGGAGCCAGGTTTCCGTCGCTGACTGGCGGTCAAAGAACAAAGGTGCCGGAGTCCCCGAGTCAACACTGTTCCACGCACCCCACCCCTCATCCCTCCCCCGGTACCTCTTCCTTCCTTCTGTGCCAATCTGACACATGGTCAAATATGTCAACCAGCTGATGAGGCAAAGCGTGAGGGAGAGAGAGAGAAAAAGAGATTAGACCACGCCAGAGAGAAAGACTGGCAGATTCTGTCACTGCCAACATACAATAAACCAGCCTGGGCACCCACTAGTCAAGGTGCCATCACTGCACCCAAGCAACACTCATTGATCACGTGAGGATACAATGACTGTGGTGTCTGGGTCTCACTGCTGTACCTCACGCTTGGATTTCTGTGACGTGCGCTCCAGGATGTCGTCACTGGACAGGTCTGAGTCCTCCGAGAAACTGAGGTGTCGTCGCAACTGGAGCTCTGCAAAAACGGGAACAAAGGGTTAGCATCAGGTTTCTATGTCAACCTGTATGACCCTCACAGTGCGAGAGATGGAGAAAGCAGCAAGACATTTCCATCGTACCCTATTGAGCAAACATCTCAAAGTGCTTCACAGGGAGTTGGAGGCAGCAGGTTTGTGCACGGCAGTGTCCTACAAACAGCCATCAATCAAACAGTGATCAATTTTTTTTGGGGGGGAGGGGGTGAATGTTGGCCAGGATGATAATAATCCTTGCATTTGATATAGGGGCTTATCACATCATTGAGTTGTTTCAAAGTGCTTCACAGGATTTAATGTAAAGTGGATTGTCTGTATTTTGTGGGCGAAACTGTAGGCAGTTGTGCACAGCAATGTCCTTCTGTGCCAATCTGACACATGGTCAAATATGTCAACCAGCTGATGAGGCAAAGCGTGTGTGAGAGAGAGAGAGAGAGAGAGAGAGAGAGAAAAAGAGATTAGACCATGCCAGAGAGAAAGACTGGCAGATTCCGTCACTGCCAACATACAATGACTGTGGAGCCAAGGAGTGAGTGACCACATTTTTATTTGGGGGATTGTTGGCCAGGACACTGTGAGCGAGAAACTTCCTTTTCTTTTCAAATAGTACCATGGGATCTTTAATATCCACCTGAACAGGTAGGCGGGACCTCAGTTTAACATCTCATCTGAAGGATGACACCTCCGACAATGCAACACACCCCGGCATTGCATTGGAGTGTCATCTTAGGCAATGTGATTACAAGTCCTGACTTGGGGCTTCTCTTTTCAAACAGAACTGTTGATCTTTAATGAATGGTAGCACATTCCGACAAAGCTGCGCTCCCCATCAATGCCCTGGAGCATCAGCCGAGACTCTGAGCTCAAAGTCAGACTGGAAGTGTGGTTTACGAGAATGCTGACAACTGAGCCAATCTCAGGGGAGAGCCAGGCGGATTTGGAGTGGGGGAGGGGGGGGGGGGGGGGGTAGAACGTGAGGCGACATAAATCACTGTCTTCGGGAAACCAGGAAAGAAACAAAGCAAAGGCAGGATTTTCTGGAGTACCTGCTGCGGTGCGGAGAATGTCAGTGGTCTGCTTCCTGCCGGAGTCCATGGTGGTGGAGCTGGATGGGGAGCTGGAACACCCTTTCTCTTCTTTCTTCTTCCGGTCCTTTTTGTAGCCGGAGAAGACGGACTTCCAAATTGACCTAGGTTTGGTGGCCTCCTCGTGGCTGGTTCCAGCTCTGTCAGGCAGTGTGCCGTCCGTCTTGGATTTTTTCTCTTTCTTATTCTTGCGCGGCGAAAACAGCGAACTCCGCTTCTTGCTTTTACTGGCCGAGCTGTCCGAGGAGGCTGCCGAGCCCTGGTCCTGAGACCGGCCAGGTTGCCTGTCCACCGGCGTTTCCTGCAGCAGCCGGTGGCTGTCCTTCAGCCAGAAGACCTGGGGCTTTAGCGTTTCGGCTTCAAGCTCGAGCTCCCTGGGCGTCGAGGACATGGGGAGGTTTGGCCGGGGTCTGGCCTCACTCACCACCTCCATGTCCTTCATCTTACTCAACTGTTTGGCCATGGCATCCCGGAGTGCCCGGCTCTTCACTGACTTCTCCCGTGCTCTCATCCTTTCCTCAGCCACTTCCTTGGCCTCGGGCGAGATCTGGGGCAGGGAGCGCCGGCTGAGGATGGTTCCCGGCGATGGCGAAGCCTGGGACAAGGGTAGGTCAGGAAGCTTGTCTGCTCTGGGCTTGCCGCTGGGCGGAGTGTAGAATCTCTCTTGCAGGCTACTGTCGGGGGTCTTGTCCTCATACGTGTCCTCCACGTCGTCAGCAAAAGGAATCTCGTCGATGCTCTCGGCCAGCGACTTTCTCACATCGTTGGGCCTCGGTGGCGCTGGGGACGGAGACGAGGTGCCGGGGGCGGATAGTGGGGAGGGTTGGGTCTGGGCCTGCCAATCAGCATAGTGCTTCTTCCTGCGGAGGGTGGCCGGCTCCTCATCAGCGGGGGGTGGCGGGGGCGGGCTGGAGGGCGGTGTGAGCATGATGTCTGAGTTGTTGAAGCTATCACTGGTGCCTGTCACGGTCAGGGTTAGGCTGCCGTTCAGTCCCAGCCCGGAGGTGCTGGTCAGGTCCTTGGGGGCGCTGATCACGCTCCGGGTTTCACTGGCAGTGGATGTTAAGCCCGGAAGCCTCTGCCTTTCAGCCATGGTGAGAGTTGGGGTTCTGATGATGGGTTGCGGTCTCTTGTGCTCTTCGGGTGTCTCCTCGGGGGTGAAGGACCTTGGGGACGTGGACTCTGGGGTGGACAGGGTGAAGCTGGTCTCCGAGCTGCCCGATCTGTCCGCAGGTCTCACCCCGAGGCTCTTCCTTATTTCCATGCTTTTCAACCAAAACTCATCAATGGTGTCCAACTTGGAGACATGCTCTTCGTCTGAGAAGGTCCGGCGAGCGAGCTTGTGATCACACTCGCCCAGGCTAATCCTGACTGTGTTGTCATTTGCCGGAGTGGACATCAACGTGGTGAAGACTGGCTGGGACCTAACTGGCGACTGAGAAGAGGTTGGATTAGATGCTTCTGGTGAGGACAATGGTTGGGAACATACAGGGGACTGACCGGGACTCGCCACCTCAGAGCCAGTGAGTGACTGAGGCTGGATTTGCCTATTTTGCGAAGCAGCATCTGGGATGCTGGGCGCAGGCTGTGAACGGATTGGGAGGACAGCAAGGATCGCGCTGGTGGCTTGCTGAGAACTCCCAGACCTGGGCTCCAGACCTGCAGATCCGAGCAGGAACGGTACCGGGAATGGGAAGCCAGGAGATTTAAGGGGAGATACGAGCTCTCCCTCATCCTGCAAGCATGAAGAAAAGGATGTTAATTACTCGTAAAATAAATGTTCAAATAACCCTTGCATTTGATATAGCGCCTTATCACATCTTTGAGACGTCTCAAAGCCCTTCACAGAATATACAGTAAAGTGAATTAAGCACAATTCTGGTAATTATATTCAAACAGTGACAAACATCTTAGGCAGCTATTTATGAAATATGTTTATGTGTATACATGCAAAAATTGCAAATCTGTGCATTCGCACAAGGGTCTATGTTTGTGTCTCCGTGTACATCTACCTCTGTGTGTGCATGTGCCTTATACATGTGTGCACACGTGTATGCGAGACAGAGTTATATAAATGTGTGCGCACCCACTTAATACTAATAATAATCCTTGCATTTGATATAGCGCCTTATTACGCCGGTGAGACATCTCAAAGCATTTCACAGAATATATTGTAAAGTGGATTGACTGTATATTTTGTGGGCAAAATGCAGCAGCCAGTTGCGCACAGCAATATCTCACAAACAGTCATGGATTGCGGGACCAAATTTCTTTTTTTGGGGGGGGAGGAGGGATTATTACCTCTGGAATGCGATCTGTCAATTTACTAACAACCTGGTTCCTCCTTACTACTTGGTAAACAGAGGCATGTGGAGGAAGGAAACTTGTGTTTATGTGTCACGCGCATGTATATATGTGCGCGTGTGGAGTGGGAGGTAAGGATTTAGTTTGCTGTGCAGTTTATGATGTGCAATTCCTACATGTTTGTGGTGAGTTGATGCCTCCGTAGGAGCTTTCGCAAAGTAACAAGATTCAGAAAAACAATTATCATGACAGCATCAAACCTTACCCAGAGCTTTTGCATTAGATACTGAGTAAAGATTCCTCCACATCCTCTTGTACAGGATTCAGGTCAGCTACACCAGGGGTTAATTTCCACATGTATGCGAATAACACCCAACTCTAACTCTCTGCCTCCACCCTGAACTACAGGACTACTGGTGTCCTGACCGACTGCCTGTCCGACATCAAGTCCTGGACGAGGGCCAACTTTCTCCAACTCAATGTCAGCAAGACCGAGGCCCTCCTGATTGGCTCGTGCCAGCGCCTCTGCACCTCAGCATCAGCCTCCACGGCTGCACACTCAACCTCACTAAGCCAGTCAGGAACCTGGGTGTCTTGTTTGACCCTGAAATGTCCTTTCTCCTCCACATCCGCGCCATGACCAGCGCTGCCTACCATCACCTCCACAACATTGCCAGACTCCGCCACTGCCTCACCCCTCAGGCTGCCGAAACCCTCACCCACTCATTCGTCACATCAAGGCATGATTACGGGAACTCCCATTACTCTCACCCACCCTCTCCCGACACCACTGGCTCCCCATCCCCAGAGGATCGAGTTCAAGATCCTCATCCTCACCTTCAAGACCATCCATGGCCTTGTCCCCTCCTACCTCTCTGACCTGCTGACTCCCTACCAACCTGACCGCTCCCTCCGTTCATCAGGCTCCGGCCTGCTCCCTGTCTCCCGCTCTACCCACCCTACCATCGGTGGCCAGGCTTTCAGCCTCTCTGCCCCCACACTCTGGAACTCCATCCCATGGTCCCTTCACCTCACTTCCTCCTTTGCCTCCTTCAAGGCTGGTCTCAAGACCCTTCTCTTTGACCGTGCCTTTGGTCTCCCTCCCACCTCTCTGCCTTCCCTCACCCCTGCACCACCCCTCCCCCATGCTCGGGCCCCGACACTTGACTGTTCAGCGCTTTGGAACTTCCTCCCGACGTGAAAGGCGCTCCATAAATGTAATTTTGTTGTTGTTGTTAGTTATAGGCGAAAGCTCCTCTGCAATGCACCACGCACTCTCATAGTGAAAGTACCAAGTCTAACCCACTACATCGTCCAGTCCCTTCTCTGAAGACCTCACAGGTGCATATAGAGAATAGGTTGCCTATTAAGGAGCTGTCTGGAGTTGACCACTCTAAGATCCTATACCTGAGAGGACTCCGGCTTGGTACAGACTAATGGTTGTAGAGGCCTGTCCCCAACTGGTGATTCTGCTGGGCTCATTCCTTCAGATGTACCTAATATTTTAAACAGAGACAGTTTTTTTTAAGTCGTTGTAGCATTGGCACTACAGCATTACAGCAATGCATATTCCTCCTTCCTCAGACTTTTAACAACAACAACAAATTAACACATCGGCAGGACACCCCAAGACGCTGGACAGTCAGGGATTTGGACCGGGGGGTTGGGGCGGGGCTGTTGGGATCAGGAGGGGTGGAGGACGGGGAGGGAAGGGGTAGGAGGGTGACCAAAGGCAAAAGTAAGAAATAAGGAGAATATAAATGGTCAGGGAATTAATATAATTATAGAACAGAAGTGTGAAAACACTATCAAGAATAAAATGAGGAACAATTAATAGTAATGAATTGAACTGTCTGTTCAGCAATGTACACAGCATCCAAAATAAATAGGAGAACTGGAGGAAATAATTTGTAGTGAGGAACCAGATATAATTGGGATTACTGAAACGTGGCTACAGAAGGAACAGGACTGGCAACTAAACATTGCAGGATATAATGTATTTAGAAAGGATAGAGATGGGATAAAAGGACAGTGGAGTAGCTGCACTCGTCAGGGATAACATCATGGCAGTAGAAAAAAGGGACATAGTGACTCCACACGCTCTGACCTTATTCATTAGTCTACAGAAACAGAATCTGTGTGGATAGAGATAAAAGATAAGAAGGGATCAATAACACAAATAGGGCTACTCTACAGATCTCCTAACAGTGGAAGAAATATGCAAGCAAATTAGAGAAATGAGTACAAGACATAGAATAATAATCATGGAGGATTTCACCTAACCCCAAATAAATTGGCTAGAAGAGGTAGGTAAAATGGATAAGGGAATGGAGTTCCTTCAATGTGTACAGGACTCCTTTCTTACCCTGTCCTGTAGCTCAGTGGTTACAGCACTCGCTTTGTAAGCGAGAAACCTGAGTTCAATTCCAGGCAGGGCGAAACCTTGGGCAAGTTTCCTTACTCCACATGCCTAATAATAATCCCTCCAAAAAACAAAACAATAATAAATTGGTCATTTTCAATCCATGACTGTTTGTGGGATGCTGCTGTGCGCAATTGGCTGCCGCATTTCGCCCACAAATATACAGTCAATTCACTTTACAGTATATTCTGTGAAGCGCTTTGAGACGTCTAGAAGACGTGAAAAGCGCTATATCAAATGCAAGGATTATTATTATTATTACCCAGTATGAAAGAGGCCCAACATAGGGGAAATCCCTGCTGGATTTAGTAATGGGAAATGAACCAGAGCAGATAAGAGAAGTACGAGTAGTGGAATAACTAGGCAATAGCGATTATAACTTAATAAGGTTTAAGATAAAGATTGAGAAGGACACGAGTATGACAAAGACCAGGGTAATAGATTGGGAAAAAGCTGATTTTGAGGAGATGAGAATGGAAGTTGGGAAAATAAACTGGAAAACAATACTGGCAAACAAAGAGATAGAGCAGCAGTGGGAAACATTTAAAATAGTGATCAATAGAGTCCAGGAGAAATATATTCTACTAAAAAGCAAGACAAAGCTAAATAATAATGAGACACCATGGATTAATAAAGACTAAGGGCAAAGTTGAGACTCAGGAAAGAGGCGTTCACTAAGTACGTAAACAACAAGGGAGAGCGTGACAAAAAAGAATATGAAGAGGTCAGGAAAATAGTCAAAAAAACAATTAGGATGGCAAAGAGGAATGAATTATGAAATTAAATTATCAAGGAATATAAAAGGAAATAGTAAAATATTCTACAGACAAATAAATAATAAAATCAAAATAGGAATAGGGCCACTAAGGGATGGACAAGGTAAGCTCACAAGCCACGACAGTAAAATGGCAGAAATATTAAATAATTACTTTGCCTCAGTATTCACCAGGGAGACGGATCAGGTGGATATGACAATAGAAGAAGAGAGCAAAAATAATATAATACATTTAAGATACAAAGGGGAGATATAATCGAAAAACTAACGAAACTCAGAGAGGATAAAACCCCTGGTCCAGATGGATTGCATCCGTGTATATTAAAAGAATCGAGGGAAGAGATAGCAGAGGTACTATTACACATATATAATAACTCATTAGAAAAGGGAGCAGTGCCAGAGGACTGCAGAATAGCTAATGTTATACCTATATTTAAAAAGGGATATAGAACAAGCCCAGGGAACTATAGACCTGTCAGCTTAACATCGGTGGTAGGAAAGATAATGGAATCCTTACTGAAGGAGGTAATAGAAAAACATCTAGAAACAAAAATATAATAAAGAATAGTCAGCATGGATTTCAAAAAGGAAGGTCATGCTTGACCAACCTCATTGAATTCTTTGAAGGGGTAACAGATAGAGTAGGCAAGGGTAATGGGGTAGATGTAATATATTTAGATTTCCAAAAGGTATTTGATAAAGTACCACATAATAGATTAATGAATAAGGTCAGAGCATGTGGAGTCAGGGGAAAAATAGCAGAATGAATAGCAAGATAGAATGGATAGCAAAAAATAAAACAGAGAGTAGGGGTAAAGGGTAGCTACTCAGACTGGCAGCGGGGGGGCAGTGGTGTTCCACAAGGATCGGTATTGGGACCACTGTTGTTCACAATATACATTAATGATTTGGATTCAGGAATCAGCAGTACAATTTCAAAATTTGCAGACGACATCAAATTGGGGGGAGTTGTTAATACAGAGGAGGACTGCAATAAATTACAGCAAGACATTAATAAACTTGCTGAATGGACATTTAAATGGCAAATTTATTTCAATGTAGAAAAGTGTGAGGTGGTACATTTTGGTAGAAGGAATAAAGAAGTCACATACATCCTGGAAAATAAAAACCTAAATGGAGCACAGATGCAAAGGGACCTAGGGGTACACATACGTAATTCACTAAAAGTAGCAATGCAGGTTAATAATGCCATAAAAAAAGTAAACCAGGCATTGGGGTTCATTTCTAGAGGGTTAGAAATGAAAAGCAGGGATGTTATGGTAAATCTCTATAGAACCTTAGTTAAACCACACTTAGAATACTGTGTGCAGCTCTGGTCCCCACATTATAGAAGGTATGTAGAGGCATTGGAGAGGGTGCAAAGGAAATTCACAAGGATGATCACAGAATTGAGAGGTTATACGTATCAGAAAAGACTCTTCTCTCTTGAAAAGAGGAGGGTAAGGGGTGACCTTTTAAGGGTCTTTAAAATTATGAAAGGTTTTGATAATGTAGGCACAGGGAAGATGTTTCCACTTTGGGGGGGAGACCAAAACCCAGGGTTCATCAATTTAAAATAGTCATAAATAGATCAAATAGGGAAGTTAGAAGAAATTTCTTCACACAGAGAATAGTGGGAATGTGGAAGATGAGGAGTTGTTGAGGCAAATAGCATAGATGTATTTAAGGGGAAGCTAGACAGGTACATGAGGGAGAAAGGAATAGAAGGTTATGCTTGAAGGCTTAGTTGAGGAAGGGCAGGAGGAGGCTCATGTGGAGCATAAACACCGGCATAGACCAGTTGGGCCGAATGGTCTGTTTCTGTGCTGTATATTCTAATGTATTCTAATGTAAGAGGAGGGTTCTTGAGATGTGCCTTGAAGGAGGCAAGGGACTGAGCAAGGTGAACAGACTGTGGGATGGAGTCCCAAAGGGTGGAGGCAGAGAGGCTAAAGGCCCGATCTCCGATGGTGGGTCGGGCCAGCCTGCTGAGCGTGGAAGCAGACAGGTCGATTTGGTATTAGCAGAGATAGAAAGGTGCAAAGCTGTGGAGGGTTTTCAAGGCGAGGACAAAGATTTTTAATTCTATCCTCTGGGGTATGGGGAGCCAGTGGAATCAGACGAGGGTGGGTGTAATGGGGTCATGGAGCCTGGTACAGGAGAGGATACAAGTTGCAGAGTTCTGAATCACCTGCAACTTGTGAAGGGAAGAGTTGGGAAGGCTGACAAGCAGGGAGATGGCACAGTTGAACCTAGATGCATACGTTAAAAAAACATACAGGATACTAGGCTTTATGAATAGGGACATAGAATACAAAAGTCAGTAAGTTATGATGAGCCTTTATAAAACACTGGTTAGGCCTCAGCTAGTTACTGTGTTTAGTTCTGGGCACCACACTTTAAGAAGGATATGTAGGCATTGGAGAGGATGCAAAGGAAATTCACCAGGTTGGTACCTGGAATGAAGGGCTTCAGTTATGAGGAGAGGCTAGAGAAACTAGGTTTATTCTCCTTGGAGTAGAGAAGGTTCAGAGGAGACTTAATAGAAGTTTTCAAAATTATGAGGGGATTCGATAGGATGAAGAAGAAACTATTTCCACTGGCAGGTGGGTCGGTAACCCGAGGACACGATTTAAAATAGTTGTTAAAGAAACAGAGGTTAAGTGAGGAGAAATTTTTTCACACAGCGAGTTGTTTGGATCTGGAATGCATTGCCTGAAAGGGTGAAGGAAGCCGATTCGATAATGACTTTCAAGAGAGAAGTAGATAGTTATTTGGGGACAGCAAGTTTGGGGACGGCAAGGACTATGGGGAGAGCACGGGGGATTGATTTGTATAGCTCTTTTCAAAGAGCCGGAACAGACACAATGGGCCAAATGACCTCCTTCTGTGCTGTATAATTCTACGAAGGACGACTTAATGGAGGTGACATCAGAGTGGTAGGCTTTGATGTGGTCCAGCCAGATGGACCATTAAGTTATACTTGAGCAAAATGCGTTCAGTGGCACATACCGGTGGTGCCTTGAGAGCGCGGAGGTGGCTGGTGTACCAGGGTGATTTGCTTGAGTAGGAGGCAGTTTGGGAGGTGAGGGGCTTCAAGAATGGCAGATAGAGAGTTGTGAGAGTGACCGAGGAGAATATGTCGTTGCGCGGGGGGGGTCCAGAGGAGGAGGAGCTCAGATGACTCAAGGGCAGCGAGGAGGAAGTGGGGGGAGAGCTATTCTAATTCCCAGCTTCTCCTGCCATTTACCAGATCTGCATAAAGGTCAGGCTCCACCCGCTGTGTTGGGACCATGCTGACACATCTCAGTAACAAATCCAGTAGCAAACTGACTCCACTTTTCTCTGTAAGAAGGGCCTGACTGATTGTTTCTGAGCTGGATAGCAGACTCTCCCTGAGCTGTGTAATCAGTGGATGATGATCTACAGTCACCTCAGCTCAGCCCAGGTATGTGGTCAGTTGCAATGTTCCCTACCATTGACTTAGTTGCAATCAGGTGGCTCTGCACAGGCCTGGCACCCTGTCTGTAAGGGTCTTTGCTGCAGCAGAGTGTACATACCCACAAAGGGAACAGAGCACGCTTGGTCGAGTCCTGGTGATGAAATAGACAGAGCCACAGCTTACAAACCAGGAGCTTGTTGGTCAAATCATATTTCCTTCTAAATACAAGGGAATACAAGCCAAGTTTATGCAACCTGTCCTCATAATTTAAAACTTTAACCCCTGGTATTCTGGTGAATTTGTCCCAGCATTACCAGGATTGGGAGGGGTTGATCCTGGGGGTGCTGCTGGTCTCGTCCCTCTCCTGGTGTGTGAGCTTGTGGCATACATGTGAGGAGAAGTCAGGCTTGGCTGTGATACACACCCTCTGCAGTCAGGTGGCCTATCGACACACAGCCAAGCCTCAAGGGTGAACAACAGCCACATGGGTGATGCATTAGTGAGCAATCAGCATCCCCGCAAACAGAGGTCAGACCGGCAGACTTGCCACCCCCAGCTTTGATTCCAAGTTTTGTTAAGTGCCTTGGTACTATCAAGGTTACCCTATTCTTGCAGTCTTTTGTAATGTGTAAAGAATATGTATATAAAACTATATAATATTAATTAAGGGAAATGGAGAGGCCTGCCCCTTTTCCCTTTTAAAAGGGTTCTGTAAGATTCCAAGTTGCAGATGCTGCTGGCAGCACAGAGTTAGCAAGCAGCCTGCACTAGTTGCAACAAAGCAATAGATCCAGGGCTGCTTGATTGACAGTCAGCTAACAAGCAAAATAACACGTGGTTGCTAACTAATGATCATCATCCAGTACATACTGATGTGCGCAGGACAACTGTACAGTCAGGGTTGGTTTTATATTCCTTTACTAATGTAGTATTGTGCTGCCAGTTGTTATAGTTATGTGTGATTGTTATGTTTGCTCCTATTGCTGTATATTTTCCATTGTTGTGTTACAAGGTAGCCTAGGGTTGCTAGTTTTAATAAAGAGCTGTTGTTCCAATCGAATGTATCCTTGAGTCTCTAGTATTCTTGACAAGAAAAGAAGTAAGCACTTCGGAGGATAGTTGTCAACGTCGGAGGTCTACTCGTGCGAGCAGACTCCGATTAGACATTCCAGTTACCGGGCATTGGGGTTAACTGGGAATACCTGTTTGTGTGTGACTCTGACTTGGTTCAGTCACCTTTGAAATAGGGAGTCTCACCAACAGGGTTTAAAGAGAAGCAGAGGCCACTTAGTACAAAAACATTAATAAAATTTTCACCATTGCAGCATGTCCTCCTGATGTGAAAGGCGCTTTATAAATGTACATTTCTATTTAATAAATTATCAATTCCAAACCCGGTTCAATGATAAAACTGCTCATCCCAACTCCACTTGCCTCTTCGTGCATGTCTCTGTGTGTGTGTCTGCACTTACCCATCCTCCCTGGGTGCTCCATCTCCTCGCTCCCGTCCTCCTGCTCGGCCTCCTCCAGCCTGTGCTGGTCTGTAGCTAACAGACTCTCGGCCTCTGCATCTGATGCAATATCTGTTAAGAGCAGCAGTGAATGAGTTCTCCGTGCATTATGCTCTCTGCACCATGGCAGTGAAGTCCATGCCCAACAACAGCAAATTACATTTGTATAGCACCTTTATGTCAGGAGGATGTCCCAAGGCCTGTTCATGTCAAGAGAACAGCCCAGAGATCCCATCTGCCTGTTCTGGTAAACGTTAAAGATGCCATGGCACTGGACAGTCAAAGATTTGGACCCGAACTGGGGGTTGGGATCAGGAGGGCAGGGAGAGTGAGAACAGGAGAGTGACCGAAGGTGCGGTTGAAGAGGAGGGTCTTGAGACGGACGTTGAAGGAGACCTAGCAACAAATCCTTGCATTTGGTATAGTGCACTATTATGTTGGAAGGACCTCTCAAAGTGCTTCCCAGGAATTATGGTGCAAAGGAGTGAATGGCTAATTTTATTTGGGGGACTGTTGGCCAGGACACCGGGACAGAGAAACTCCCTTCTTTTTTCGAATAGTTCCATGTGATCTTTAACGTTCACCTGAACAGGCAGACGGGACCTCGGTTTAACGTCTCATGCGAAGGATGGATCCTTGCATCGGTAGGCAATGTCCGTCGTCAGCACAGTCACTGCAAGGAGCAACTGAGTTTCACTCGCTCCAGAGTACAACGACAAAATTAAATTTTTACAGTGCCTTTCGTGCTGGACAGTCAAGAGTTTCAGACCCGAGCTGGGGCTCAGGATTGGGGAGGGTGGAGGGCAGGGTCGAAGCAGACCGTGGAAAGCACGGTCAAAGAGGAGTGTCTTGAGATGGGAGGCGTGACGGAGGGACTGCGGGATGGAGTTCCAGCGGGTGGGGGCAGAGTGGTAGAAGGCCCGCCCGTCAATGGTGGGGCAGCGAAGCGGGGGACGTGAAGCAGGACGAAGCCTGCAATAGAGAGTTAGGGGGTTGCAGAGGTAGGGGGAAGCAAGACCATGGAGGGCTTTGAAGGTGAGGACTAGAATCCTGATCCTTACAACAACAAGATTATATTTGTATTGCGCTTTTCACATCGGGAGGACATCCCAAGGCGCTGGACAGTGTACAGCATTTCAGACCCGAGCTGGGGTCAGGGAGGGAGAAGGGAGGGGAAGGGGGGTGACCGATGACATGGTCGAAGAGGAGGATTTTGAGGCCAGTGAGGGTAACTTACTACATTAATTCATGAATAATTAAGGAATGATGCATCGGTAACTCCCAGGGACCAATCATCCCAAGTAAACAGTAGTTACATCTGATACAGGAACCTCAGACACTCTGCAGCTCAGCATACCATTGTCCTCGCCCCCTGCTCCCTCATCCCATGCCAGCTCAGGGCACGACTCCAGCTCATTGTCATCCTCCGGGACTGCAACACACAGAGAAGGAATTTACATCCAGACAACAGCACCATCCCACTGGCGACAATTCAATCAGAAACTATAATAAACTGACATCTCACACTGTATAAAGACAATAGCTGACATCTTACATTGTATAAAGATAATAGCTGATATCTCACACTGTATAAAGAGGATATCGACATCTCACATTGTATAAAGATAATCTGAAGTCTCTCACCGTATAAAGAGAATAGCTAATGTCTTGCTGTGTAAAGACAGTGAGGTGTGTTACACACCGATTTTACTGCCTCTCTTAGAAACCATCCAAAGATAAAAAGTTAAATGTGAATGCCTTCCCTCTCACGAGGTGTCGTTCAGTCCACGACAGAGTGAAAAATGGTCTTTTCTGACCTTTCACCCCCCACCACTGCCATACTTGCCCTTGCCCACCTTTTCAACAGAAAACAAGCAGCTCGGTCTGGCAAAAGAGAAATGAGTTACGTATTACAGCGCTCGGTCACGCAGGAAGGCAGTAGCTGAGCAAAGCAAATCCCCACTTCCACTGCCCCCACGCACACATCCCAATTACCAAAAGTGGCTACAAGCAAATGAATATTGGTTACTAACTAGAAGCAGGTTGGAGCAATAGGACCAAGGATTTCTGCCCTAGTGTGACACTCCTGGACACCTCGTATTTCAGGATGTCCCCACCTCTCACAGTGTGCACTACGTGTGTTATTGCAGCATCACAGTGGAGATGCTGCCCCCTTAGATTTCTTACAGAGATAAATAAGCACAAGTGACCAGGCATTCAGCAATCAGTGTGCAGAGAGAACAACTCCATCCCGAGCGGGGAAAGACCTGAAAGGTTTCCAAGGAGCCATGCGGAGGACCCCAGCATGCACTGACCTGCCCTGACATGCAAGGCAATGAGGCAAGGAAGAAAAAAAAGCAAAGGGAGCAGAGGAGAGCCGAAGAGCTGGACGGTCAAGCAGCCTTAAAAGAAACACAACTACCTCCGGACAGAGACTCCAACCAAGCCCGCACGGCTTCGTTCCGAACTGAGGGAGCGCTGGATGCTAAATTAAAAACAAACAAACAAAACAAAGAACAGAAATACAAAAGAAATTCAATGGAAGATGGTGATGGAACAAATGTTCAGTGTGATGTGCATGAAGAGTGAAAGCCCACGTGCACCAGCCTTTCAAGCTCCCCAAGTGTAGTGCACACAGCGCTGCAACCCCCGCACCCCCCACCAGCCTACTGGTCACAAGATGCACCCCCCCCTGCTAGTCATCAGATGTGAAGTCCAACACGAATTGCAAACTCAGCCTAATACCCCGCCCCCACCACCCATGTCACTGGCCGGCAAACACTGGACACTTCGCTGAGCGATGCACCCCCTCCATGACTCCTGTAGCACAAACTGTCACCTTCAAAGAGCAGGAAAGAAAAACGGTACAGAACAGAGGAAAGACTACAAACAAGAAGAGGTTTGTCAAACACCTGCTAAGATAAACCAGCAAGAATACAGATCCTGCAGCCGCTATAAAGGTTTACCTTGCCCCAGTGAGGCACTAATTGCTATCGCGTAGTCTCCAGGCTCGGTGTCTAGTCTGGTCATATGGTAAGCTGCGTGGTTTTAGCTGGTCCAGGAGTTGCCTCAACGCACACTCTGGAGTCCCCAAGCCTTGGCTCCTGCCAATCTGCTCCTAATACTTTCCGGAATTACAGAAGCAGGCTGCGTTCCTCCAGGGAGAGAGTGTGAATTTCATTCCAATAATCTATCTATGGAATTTCCATGTGCAGGTGGGATACCTGGAATTGTCAATTTGGTTTGGATACTCTTAAGCATGCGGATAGGTTTCCGCATGTGTCAGACACTCGGCTAACCAAAAAATCTCTGGGCTAGGTCAGTGGACCAGATAGGGTAAATTGGATCTCATTACGGCACCTGTCAAAATTGAATGGTCAGCAAGCACGTTTTGTACCTGCGGAGGGAGGGCTGCTGGGGGAGGCTGCATCTTCCTCGCCTCTGATGTGTGTCCAGTGCACGTCTGCTTTGATATCGAATGGGTCGATGGGGTTGACAATCTGCTGCACCCGCAGGCTCGAAGCTGAGCCATCAAAAAGTCAATCGATCCATGGAAGGATGGAGTGGTAGTGCGGGGGGAAGGGAGAGGGGGGGAGAAAGGGGTAAGAGAGAGAGAGAGAGGAGAGAATAAGTGAGTGATGAGATATCAATGGAAAGGAAAGCAAAAGGATTGTGAGATAACACAGCAAATCCAGACTGTTAAGAGAAAAGCAAGGAGTTTCACACTCAGACATGCACAGTACATATTGCACACTCCCTCTCCCTCATCAAGATCTTTACAAAGGAACATAGTTATTGCACAGGCAGGAGGGTCACTGGAGGCAGTCACCTACCGTAGTGCAGCACCAGTCACAAAGGCTCCTTTAACTTTCAAAGAATCACGGAATCATAGAATATTACAGCACAGGAGGCCTTTTGGCCAATTGTGACTGCGCCGGCCCTTTGGAAGAGCTAACCAATCAGTCCCACTCCCCAACTCTTTCCCTATACCCCTGCAAATTTTTCCTTTTCAAGTACCTATCTAATTCCCTTTTGAAAGTTGTTATTGAATTGGTTTCAATCACCCTTTCAGGCAATGCATTCCAGACTGTAACAACTCTCTGTGTAAAAAATTCTAGTCTCCCCTCTGGTTCTTTTGCCAGTTATCTCAAATCGATGTGCCCTGGTTACTGACCCACCTGCCAGTGGAAACAGTTGATCCCTATCTACTCTATCAAAATCCCCTCATAATTTTGAACGCCTCTATCAAATCTCCTCTTAACCTTCTCTGCTCTAATGAGAACAATCACAGCTTCTCTAGTCTCTCCACAAAACTAAAGTCCTTTATCCCTAGTACCATTCTGTAACTCTTCTCTGCATCTCCTTGATATCCTTCCTAAAGTGCCTTGATATCCTTCCCAAAGTGTCCTTCCTGTCCACATGGTTAATGTTTTCTGTTACTGCAGCCAGACAGGACGGTGACCACTCCGAAAAGCCTGCGTCACTCAGTTCACCCCAGCCTTCATCCGAGGCACATCCATATTTGGTGGATCAATGGGGTGTGGATCCACACAGAGGTTGGGTGACACTGTGCACACAGACAAACAGCACACTACACACGCAAAATGGGACCAGTGGATAATGAAGCTGTCAACCGCTTACAATGAACATACAGCCCCTGCTAGGCTGGGCTGCTTGCCCATCGTCCTCAGACCACGTACTGGCCAGTACCAGAAACTGCTTGATGTGCCAGCCCGGTGAAACCAGGGTAAAGTAGGATGGACCCAATGTCACACCTGAATTAGACAAAGACGACAGCAGTTTGGACGGCTGACAGAATACTCATTATCCAGCGCTTCCCAGTTGCACAAGACTGGCCACCACATAAACCAGTTTGGAGCATCTCCACCTTGATTCCCTGACTCACAACTCCAACCAAGGGATCAAAATTCTTCCCCCTAACACCACATTTCTCTTTTTGAAAGGCTGTTTACATTTTTGTAGATTTCATTCCGATTTATCTTATTTTGCTTTGAAAAGCAATGTAGGAAGGCCAGTTTTTGTCGCTAACAGGAGAAGCAGAAGGAGTGGTCTAGCAAGACAGCCTTGTGCAGCGATACAAAGCAGGATACCTCGGAACGGAAGACCGTCCTCTTCATCGGACAGGCGACGAAGCCAGAGTCCGAACTGGAGCTCCTTCTCCCAGGGGCTGTACTCCCCCTCTATACCAAAGGGAGCAGATACAAGAGAAACACAAAACAGCACAGCACACAAGACATTGCACACAGACAAGCAATCGGGACAGGAGAGAAGGGAGAATTAGGGTCAGAAATGGAAGTGCAGAGAACAACCAATCCATCAATACCTATGGGCTCCTTCCAGCTAGTGTTTCTCATCCACAAGTGTCCAGTGGCTCACCTCCTCTCGCTATCCTGCTCGAGGGGCGCTGTATAAATGCAAGTTGTTGTATATCTAAGATTCATGCCAGTGGGTCCCAGTTCACTTCTACTTCTCAACCAACATATCCTGCTGCACACTGTGATGAGTACAAGTTACTTCCTGAAACACAATCCCCACTTCTCCAGGTGTAGTAACTGCAACTGTCTTACGGGACTATCATTGTCTGGTTACAGGGATTGTCATTGCCTGGTTACAGGGTTACCCAGTTCACATCACTGAAGCAGGAGAAGCAGCGCTTCTGGACTGATGTCCATTCCATCAATTAGCTGCAAACCTCACCTTCGCTGGATTCAGACTCTTCCTCGGCCTCAGGATCTGTGTCTACCCCAGCTGTGCCTTTCAGCAGCTGATGTCTCCTCACTGCCTCATTCCATGGAACTCCACCCAGGTCTGATGGTGGCAACTCCTCACCTTCTTCCTCTTCCTCCTCCTCTTCATCTTCCTCCTCTTCCTGCTCCTCCATCTCTGATTCAGAACTGCTGCAATTGAACCAATAATAATAATAACCAAGAGACACACACACACACAAGTCAGACAACAACTGCAAGTTACATAGCATCCTTCACACAAGGTAGTGTCTCAGAGCGCTTAGAATGAGACAGAATGAAATCATATATCCAACGTTAACAGTAAGACATAATAATAATCCTTGGATTTTGTATCACGTCCTCACGTCAGGAGGATATCTCAAAGCTCTTCACACGATATTCTGCAGTTTGGTGGTGAATCTTGTGGGTGGACACAGCAGCCAATTTTGTGCACAGCACTGTCCCACAAACATCCATGAAGTGAATGACCAAATTTATTTGGGAGAGTGTTGGCCAGGACACCAGCTGAAATTCCTTTCTTGTTTGAAATAGTGCATAAGATCTTTAATGTCCATCTGAACAGGTAGACAGGAACTTAGTTTAACAACCAAAGGACGTCACCCCCAGCAATGCAGCTCTGTATTGGGAGTGTCAGTATCAATGCATCCCAAGTACTGACGTGGGGTATGAACCCACGACTGTTTGTGGGACATTGCATGCGCAATTGGCTGCCGCGTTTCGCCCACAAATGTACGGTCAATTCACTTTACAGTCTATTCTGTGAAGCGCTTTGAGCCTTTGAGAAGACGTGAAAAGCGCTGTATCAAATGCAAGGATTATTATTATTATAAGTGCTTTGCGACATCTCAAAGACTTGATAAAGCGCTATATCAAATGCAAGGATTATTATTACTATAACCCACAAGCAAGAGATGAACACTTGGACAGATATTACCAATGTACAGCCTGGCCCAATCTCATGATAGCAGCTCCACTGTGAACAGTACAACACACCTGCAGCACGCAGCAGAGAAGACACACGAGCTGAACAGTACCAGACAGCA
This sequence comes from Callorhinchus milii, assembly GCF_018977255.1. Classification (NCBI taxonomy): domain Eukaryota; kingdom Metazoa; phylum Chordata; class Chondrichthyes; order Chimaeriformes; family Callorhinchidae; genus Callorhinchus; species Callorhinchus milii. The sequence continues at coordinate 51,764,284 of NW_024704746.1, forward strand.
GTGAATTGTTACTTTTTACATACTCGGTGCATACAAGAACACACAGACACACCAGCATCAACTGAACATATAGTAGACATACGACCCAACAACAACTTGCACTTATATCACACCTCGACAGTGGCGCAGTACGACACTGAGCTGGAGGGAGGCGGGAGATGATAGAAAGCATGGTCGAAGAGCAACGCGACCACCAATGGTGGAACGAATGCACAAGGGACAAGTAGAAGGCTGGAGCCAGTTGAGCAGAGTGACGAGTAGTGGACTATATAGTAGACCCATACAGTAACAGTCTGTAACCCAACATTCAGGAGCTGATAGAAACACACGAGCTGTACAGTAAGACTAGAGTGAATTGTTCCCTTTTAACCAGCACATACAGGATATTCCCAACACCACCAGGCGGTGTGGGTGATTTTGTGACAGTATACTGACCTGCTCGCAGGCTCCTGGCTGCCTTTCCCCAGACCACTGCTCAAGTTGTGCTCAGCGAGGGTCTCCTCAGGCACTTCCTCAAGCTCCTCTTCACGTTCCAGGGAGACCCGGATGTTCTCCAGCTCAATCCTCTCCGGCGTGCCACGCAGACGCTTCGGCTGACTGGGCTCTTCCACAGCAGCTGCCAGGAGAAAGCCAAACGTACAATGAGCACCAGCATTCACATTCCCCTCCACTGCACACAGCAGTGCGTGGGGGCTGCTGTCTGGGAACAAGGGGAGACTTAAGAGTGAGTTACAGAGGGAGGGAGACAGAGAGAGGTGGAGATGGAGTTACAGAGGGAGAAAAGGGAGAAGGCAGAGATATAAGAGCGACAGACAGAGGGATACGGAGAGAGATAAAAGAAGGGTGGAAGGGGCTGAGGAAAAAGGAAAGAGAAATGGGGCAGTCCCTTTGAACTCTCACCTCTGGTGTGGGTCAGATACAGAGTAAAGCTCCCTCTACACTGTCTCATATAAACTCCCAGTTCAAGTATAGCAGCAGATAAAAGATAACTGCTCTCTCTACATTTTCCCCCAAATTGTCCCAACCTGCCAACTAGATTGTGAAAGGTTCTATTCTCACGGCCAGTGCAAAAGTTTTGGTCACTTTTCTGCTGTACTGGTTCAGCCAATAATGACAGTGCAGAGTGGAGACTTTCACCACCTTGGACTGGGCACGAGGGGTCCCAGAAACAAAACTGTGTCTAATCACAATTCTACCTGACTGTATGGAATCCATCAAACGACCGCACGAATTGGAGGAGCTTTTCCTTCTCTGTTTTTCCACTTTCTCCTTCCGCTACTTCTGAAAGCACTGGGCGCCTACAACACCTCGATCTAATGGCCAGTCTCCTGCGGGAGCCGAGGCCGGGAGCTTGACAGCAGCTGAGCTGGATCCTCTCCTCACCCAACAGCAGCGCCACACACTCTCCAGCGAGAGGAGCTCGGACTGGAGATAAGAAGCGGAAACACTGGCGGCCCCCCCCCTCACACGCACACACACATATCAGATGCACTGAGGCCAACTGTAGCCCCTTTTAACTCTGAACAGATTGGGGGTTTGAAATCTTTCTCACTCTGCTGGTTCTTTCTCACCTCCAACTGCTACATGAGCTGCACTTCCTTGACCACTGCAAAAGGCTGTTCTTCACTTCACTGCTGGGAAATGCAAAACAAGGGCACCACCAACCTGACCTCAGAGCTGACCATCACTGGTGAGGGATAATGGGCCTGTTCACTCCTGACCTGGGAAAAGGCTCTGGTGATGGGTAAGCAGGCACTCGTTCGAGCGTTGCCCAGTGTGACTCAGCAGCCGACACTTGAAATATTTACAATTGGCAATTGAAATGTTGGGACTTTTTCATTGCAAAGGTTAGGAGTGACCTGACTGACAACAGCAACTTGCATTTATACAGCACCCTTCACATTGTTACTGTCTCAGAGCACTAAATAGTGACAGAGCCTGACGCCGAGACAGGGGGAGGTGAGCCGTAAGCACGATCAAAGAGGAAAGTCTTAAGGCAGGAATATGAAAATGGGGAAGGAGGAGGCAAAGCGGAGAGGTTCAGGAAGAGAGTTCCAGTTTCGAGCTTCATGCCTGAAAGTACGGCTGCCGATTGTGGAACGCAGGGACGAGGGACAAGCAGGAAGGCCGGAGCCAGTCAAGCGGATGTGGCAGGTGGTGGCGTGGGGAGTAAGCAGGTCAGAGAGATAATGATTACGAAGGGCTCTGACAGTACAGATCGTTGACAGTACAGACAGTACATAATCAGTAACAGATTATATCTTGACCATCACAAAGTGCCTTGAAGGACAGGTAAGACAGCTCAAATGCAAGGATTATTATTGTTACTACTATAAAAGTTCACCACTTCACAGTATAGCCCAGGAAGTGCTTTGGGACGTGATAAAGTGCTCTTCAAACACAAGGATTATTGTTTTAATAGATGACTGAAGAGGGAAAATATTAAAGGGTATGCAGAGGGAGCAGGGAAGTGTAATGAGGTTAGGAGGCTCATATTGAGAGGAACACCAGCACAGACATGATGGGCTAAATGGCCCATTTCAGTCTGAGTATCTCCCTGCATTCGTGGCTGTATCTGTAACCACGATTCTGTGCTGAAATATTCTGTAGTTCTGGTTCTTTCTAACTCAAAGAATGGCTCTGGCCGCATAGTGCTTCTTCACGGGAAGAGCACAGATTCACAGCCTTCAGCACCCTTGCTGTTCCACCTCTTTCTTCTCAACTCAATTCAAAACTCCAGGGCTAGTGACAGGAGTCAAAGAGCCCAGTTCAACGTAACAGTGCTGCAAAGATTAATCCTACATCTCATTCATTTCAATTTGCTAAATTCAACTCCTCCCTCACACTGTCAGTCTGAGTAACTCCCCTGGTTAGTGACTGTATCTGTTACTGATGTTAATCCCCTCTCAGTGTCAGGCTGAGTGAGTCACTCCCTGAGTTAGTGGCTTTATCTATAATCAATGTGAATCCTGCTCTAGCGCTTAAAACAGCCAAACTACACAGGAAGGCTCCAGATTTTATTCGAGAAAAGGTGCAATTGAAAAGCACTGCACGTTCAGAACATTTAAAGCAGCTTCAATGAAAGGAGCATCGGAAGCACAGCCAAGGCGTCCGGTTACTCTCCCAGCAGCCTGTAGAACTACATTGGCCATACTCTCTTTATGAGAGCCTGGTGAGGCACAGGAGCTATGCTTTCAGTCCCACAAATGGGTGGGGAGTAGGCGGGGGGAAGAGAATGGGTCAGCACACAACACAATCCACGGACTAAAATAATTCAGAGAGAGGTCTAACAAGTTCTGTGCTTCACTGAAGGGAGTGCACAGCTGGGTGATAACTGATGGAGGGTGAGCTCAGGAGAGCTCGCAAACTCCGTGAGGTGTGATCTGTCGCTCTTTGTCCACCAGCTCATCTGCTGTGATCTCCTCTGACTATGGCAGGGAGACGCCAGACTGAAGATTATAGGGGTGTCACCACACCCAGCAGCTCAGGCCTCAGCACATAGGAGGCTGCAGGCTGTGTTATGTCCTAGGAATGAGGAAACCAAGAGCAGAGTATCAGTGAAGAATTAGGGAGTGGACATGATTCCTGGGAAAGGATTCTCCAAAAACAAGGGGAGGGGTAGGATTGAAGCATTTTGAGTCTCCCTTCAATCTTCCGTCTGGCAGAAAATTGGGAGGAAGAAGGGACTAGTACGTCAACCCACTTTGAGTTAACCACAGAAGGCGTGTTGAACCTCGGGGCAAATGTGTCAGATGGCGTCAGGCAAAGATAGAGTGGGTTTAGAGTGGCAAGGCTGTGACTCCATCTAAAGAGAGCAAAATGGTCCCTTTCAACTCAGTGATGATAATGTTGCAATTGTGCAGTGTCAGATACATGGCCTCAGTCTCAAGAGAGAACGAGGCACCCACACTGAGAGCCCCACTGTCGGAGACCCTTCCTCAGCTCAAGTTGTCCGGCGAGCCGAGAGATTTGTATATCCAGTGGTTCATCCCCCGGTACATCTTGGAGACCCTGCCTTTCATCGTGCAGGAAATCCAATCTGAGTTATCAAGGACTGAGCAGCAGCTACCTGGGGAGTCTTCCTGGCAGGCGGTCTGGTAATGGCCCATTCCAGAGGATATCAGAGTCGGGCGCGGACGGGCAGACGCTTTTTCCTGCACCAGACAAGAGACAAAATAAAGCCACATGTTACAGTACAACCGGTCATTTCCGGTCCCAAACCATTTACCAATGAACAGATATCTTCTCCCTGAAAGGAATCTCGCCATCAATATTGAGTTTCAAGACTCGAACTGATAACCTCTCACACGGGTTATACAATACATTGTATTTTACACAGTCAATTCACCTTACAATATATTCTGTGAAGCTTTGATACGTCTCAACAATGTGATAAGGCTCTATTGCAAATGTAAGATTATTATTTTTCCTTGTTTGGGGGGGAAGCTCAGCTACAGATGAGATAAACTGTCTGAGACCTACATCAGAAGAGCTGGAAAACTTAAACAAGGTTCAATCTTCTTCCAGGCCACACGCTGGGAACTAAAAGATGTCGGGGTAAAAAATGCGTCCATTGTCGGGTTTGTGCAACACTGAATCCTGCCGGGACCTGGACCTGAGACTTATCAACCCGCGGGAACTCCGCTCTGCATTCCCGGAAGGAAATCCTGGCATTCTCAAGGGCGGGGTTGATACACACCAGGTCTCCGGAAGGATTCAATAGTTGGAAATATGGTCATTATCTTCAAATCTCTCAATTAAATTTCTAATATCTCTGCTCATTCAGTTGGTGTCCACATTTCCATGATCAACTATTCTGTGATGTTCCAGTATGGAAAGCCGCAGTATAACTGTAGCTGATGTTGATCAATCACTTGTAACATTTGTGACCTTGATGCTGAGCCTGGAGAGGTGACTAAGTGTTGTGGTTCATACCCGGAACCGAGATGTAGCCTCTGCTGGTCGCTTCCTGGTTGAAGACTGACGGTAATGAGGTTTGCAGTAAAAGTTTCCTGCGGGGAACAATGAGCAGACACAAAAGTCAGGGTTTCAATCATTCTCTCTGACACACCTACTCTCCCCGAGCCCAGCTCCTCTGCACAGTCTGTAGGGTGTGAGCTTAGTTAAAGACTTTCTCAGCCAGGTTTCAGCACAGGTGAGAGCTGGCAGGGTCCCAAACACTCAGTCCAGGACGTGCTTACAGTCCTGTAGTGTAGTGTTAAAGCACTTGCCTTGCAAGTGAGAGGGCCCGAGTTTGATTCCCGGGCAGGGCGAAAACTTAGGCAAGTTTCCTTACTCCCCACGCTTCTGTTTACCTAGTAGTAAGCAGGAACCCGGGTGCTAGTCGCTTGGCGAATTACTTTCTAGCGGTAATAATCCCCCCAAAAAAACTTTTGGTCACTCAATCCACAACTGTTTGTGCACAATTGGCTGCTGCGTTTCGCCCGCAAAATACAAGCCACTTTACAATCCACTGTGAAGTGTCTTGAGACATCTCAACAACGTGAAAAGGAGTTATATCAAATGGAAGAATTATTATTCAAAATGCAAGGATTATTATAACAGTGTGAAACGCCCAATAAGAGCAGGCTTGGGATCTCACTGTGTGAACAAATCAGTCACAATTAGAGAAAGAATTCAACTGACATGAAAGATCCCTCGGTCTGTTTGGAACAAAGAGTTGTCCAGGCTGTGTCCAATGAACAGTTCAGTCCACACTGTACACAGTCCATGCCCCAATATGCAGCTAAGTAAATACTGTACCCAGTTCAGTATAAGCTGCACACAATCCATGAACCCAGTTCTCAGCATAGTTACACAATCTGTTCACCCAGTGTACAGTTCAGTCCATACTGTACATAGTCCAAATTCCCAGTGTACAGTTTAGTGTTCAGTTCATGTTGTAAACAGTCCGTGCACCCAGTGTACAGTTCAGTAAATATTGTACACAGTCCGCACTCCCAGTGTATCATTTGGCAGAGATCCCAGAAGTTTTGTCTCTCATTGAAGCAAAGTAGGTCACTCAGTCTGCTTCTTGAGGGATGGGACAGCACATGGTTTCTGCTCATTATCCCCCACTCCTCACAGTAACTCTCCCTCCAGTAATTGCCCAATAAAGACTCCCAGAGCAGGGAAGGAGCAGCAATGTGTGGTGTGTGTAGTGTAGCGTAGTGGTTAGCGGGCTCGTCTCGCAAGTGACAGGCCCCAGGTTCAATTCCCTGGCAGGGTGAAACCTTACAACAAAAACAAAAATACATTTGTATAGCATCTTTCACGTCAAGAGAATAGCCCAAGGCACTGGACAGTCAGTTTCAGACTCAAGCTGGGGGTCGGAATTGGGGAGGGTGGAGGGCAGGGTGATCGAAAGCATGGGCGAAGAGGAGGGTCTTGAGATAGTAAACACACTTCACAATATATCACATGAAGCGCTATGAGAAGTCTCAATGATAAGACTCTATCAAATGCAATGATTTGTATTATTTGTGTTTAATCTTACCATCATTCGGGTTGAAGGCGTAGGAGGAGAGCCGCAGGGTGGTGCCGCAGTAGTTACATTTGAAGCAGCCTCGATGGAAAAAAACACCTTCTGCGCTCAAACGCTCCATGACGTACACCCGCTTTCCACAGAAGTAGCACACGTCACTGTCACCCATATACTGAGAGACAGGCATCCTCATCGATGGCTGTGGAGACACAGGGAGGTGGGGGTGGGGGGAGAAGAGGAGAGAGAAGCGCAGTCAATCGCTGGAGACCATGGACAAGCTCAGAAGCTGCCACTGCCCAGACTCAAACCTCTCCACAGTATCGGTCAGGGCACTCAAACTCTTACTTTGTTTTCCAAAAGCAGCACCACTTCAAGAAATAATCAGTCACAAAGCACAGCTTGAAATTGATAAGATTCCTTAAGTATCAAATGTGAACTGGTCCAATCAGCCCCTCCCCCTGTCTCCGATAGCATACTGAATTCTAATGTCCTCAAGCCAGGTCGTTTTTCATCAATGGATCTGGACTGCTGCTTAACAGGGTGCTGCCTTTCCCGAGAGTTGGGAGAAAGAGTCACCTCCTGCGATCTCTCCAGCTGGAGAGTGATTGACAGTGGGGATCACCTCCCAAACTCAGCAAAAGCTACCCAGTTTTAATGACTGCCATCTGCCCCAGCTGAGATCAGCAACGGCACAGAGCAGGCATTCGAACCTCTGACATTCTCAATCTCTCTGGCTCATGTTCACGATGGGCAGTGGCCTCAGAAGACTGTTCTTTTGTGCACAAGTGTCAACAGTAAAAGCAGTCACTAATCACTTGTAAGATTTGGCAGTGAGCATTAAGGAGCTGAACCTGACATCTCCTCACCCAGATGACATACACATGCCAGCAGACAGTGTGTGCCAAACAGGGGCAAACAGCAGAAGTCCTATCCCTAACCTAGGGGAAGGCCTGGGGCTAAACTCAGCACGAATCAGTTTAGAACCAGTGAGCTCCTGGTCCGTAAACTATATCGCCGTGTCTGCCCCGGATTCAAATTCACAATCTGGATCCCCAATGAGAATATGAGGAACAGAGCTTCCATCTCTCCGTTTTATTTGTTTATAACAATATTTTGTTGGGAAATCACAGGAGGAGGCCATTCAGTCCTACAGAGCCTGCTGTGAAATTTTATTGGATGGTGTTTGATCTTTAAATACCACCCCACCCCCACCTTTTATCCACATCCCTCAACTCCCCTTATTCCCATGATCAAGGCTGACACAGCTGGAGCTCTGCAATGTTGAATTTTAGGTGTGGTGTTAAAGCCTCTTCTCGCCCCTCTGATTTCAGCCTTCAGGCACACCCACCAATCAATCCCCCTCCATCACAGTGTCTGGCTGTGACAATTCTAGCCTTTAAATAGCCAAGAAGGAAGAAAGGAAAAAGAAGAGAATGTCTTTAGAGTCTTTACCCTCAGGAACTACACTGGCAGGTTTTATGGTATCTGAAAACGTCCATCCTTCTGCAATATTCAGTGTTTTGGATCAGAGCTCAATGCTAATGCACACACTCACTCACTCACCAGGACCCGTTTCTCCTGGAATGGCCCAGGCACATCTTGGCGGTGAAGCTGACTGGTGATCTGTTGTGCCAGTGAACTGACACCCCCTGTGTAAAGCCTGCTACATCCCTATTATCAGGAGCAAGAGAGACCGAGAGAGCAGGGAGAAAAGAGCAAATGGAGGGTAGAGAGGAGGAAGGAAGGGGAAAAAGAGAGGAAGGAAAAGAGGAAGGGAAGAAGAGAAACAGAAGGAAAGATGAGGAGAAAGGGAAGAAGACAGTGGGGAAGGAGGAAATTGGAGATTGGAAATGAAAATAGTAAGATTGAGAATAGACCAAAGAAAGCTAAGCAATAAGCAGTGGCACTATTTGAAGTGAAGGAGACATCAGTAATAAAGCACCAGCTTTCTTTCCAATTCACCTTCCACAAGCAGCCACCCTGTGTTAGAGAGCACACATGGGAACCAGCAGGCAGGTTTAAACCTTAAAAAAAACGTAGCGCACAGCAAATGGTCATGACAGCCCCACGCTATATTGCCATATGACCGACCACTCCACCCTATACCCCCACCCCCAACCTTGCAACTCCATTCTTCATACGACACAACTCATCGCCAACTCCACTTGACCCTATTGCCGACAACCATCCAGCACAGCCCGGACCCTTCAACCCTGGACCAGACCCTTCAACCCCGGCCTGGACCCTTCAACCTCCATCCCCACAGCCTGCTCATGCAACTCCACAAATCCGTTTATCACACCCCACAGTCATGCCATTCCTCTGTCCCATATGAGCCGACCGCTCAGTCCACAGAGCAGAGCCATGCAGAGCTGAGCAAACGCCAGGCTCTACCTCACGGTATGCACTGCGGGAAGGCAAAGAGGGAGGAGCTGAGGGGCTGCATCTAATCGGTTGTTGCCACTTATCGGCACACACATCCTCAGAGAGTATATCCATGTCCTGAGGAAGACATATCACACATCAAAAGGGAGAAAGTGAATCAGTGGAGGTGTCACACACAAGAGACATTTCTTGTATCTACTTAAACATTGCTTTAACTCCATCCAGTACTCTGCAGGGTGTGTGCTCATTGCCAATGGTGCTGCCCTTTGGATGAGATGTTAAACTGAGATTCTGTCTTGCTGTTCAGGTGGACATTAAAGATCTCACGGCGCTATTTGAAAAAGAGAGGGCATTTTCCCTGTGTCCTGGTAAGCAATTCCCTAGATAAAATTGGTCATTCACTTCATGGCTGTCTGTGGGATATTGCTGTGTGACACTGACTGCCGCGTTTGCCTACAAAATATACAAGTCACTCCACATTACAATAATTCCTGCTAAGCACTTTTGTCCTCATGACATGAAAGGCACTATATCAATTTGAAGGATTATGATTTATTATTTAAATTAATGTACAGGACAGGATTTTCACTTCTTAAAAGCATACTCCCAGAACCCACATGCACTCCAGGCGACAGTACTGCATGTGGTGGATGAGGTAGAGACTGTCTGGAAGATGCCAGTCCAAAACTGGAGACCACAAAGTATTGTGAGATTGCTCAGGTGCACCTCTTGGCTCAGGAACCCAATGCTGCCACTAGATTGCACCTATAGTAGACAGTCCAGAGAAGGCACCATTGAATAAGTGTCACCACCTGCTCAAGAGGCGAGGCTGGGATCAGTGCTACACTGCAACTGGCATGGAGAGACAAGACCATGCTGTGACTCAACAAGAGAAAAGGTTGGGATCATTACCACGCTGAAGAGGCAAGACGGCAAGATGCAACACTGTGACTGGCATGGACAGACAATAATGGGATTAGTGCCACATTGAGGTTGGCGTCGAGAGAATTGGGTGGGATCAATGCCCCACAGACTGGCATCAAGAGGCAGGACTCTGATTATTTTGCCACTATTAAACTGGAATCGAGAGGCAGGTTGGGATCATGCCACACAGACTGGCATCTAGTGGTAAAGCTGGTAAGAAGCTGGCACATTAGTTACCATCATTGCACAAGGGGTTTGGAGAAAGAGAGAACTATAAAGACTGTACGACACCACAATATAAAATAACATTCCGGCTACATGAGACACGGCACACAGCCACTCCATGCATTGTCATAGCTCGTTAAGGAGTGAACTGGAGGAAAGAGAACGACGAGAGAACCTGGTATGAGGGGAGATCGTTGTGATTGCCAGTGAGATGGGAGAGTTTTACCGGAGGAGTGTTGGTGAGAACACTTAGTGAGGGTTATTCTCATTTACACATGGGAGGTTAGTCCCGAGAATTGAAAAACCTCTGCAATGCCCCACCCAGCGCTGCCAGGTGAGGTACAGCATAATTTAGATTTGGTGTTAAGCTGTCCTATTCTGTGCGATTCCCAGGTCAGGTGGTACTGAAGGGAATCTACAGCTCCTTCTACACTCTGATCAATAGAATCAGTACAATGAAGGCACAAAAGTGCCAAACCCCAAATTGAACAGAGCATCTCCAACTCCACTAGTCTCAGTTCCCCGTAGCCTCAACCGAACGAGACTGTGGGGCAGTATGTGACCCACAGGCCCATGCCACCGGGCTGCCTGAACAACAAAATCTAGAACAAATTTAATTCAATCCCACAGTGAAACACAGTATCTAACCTACTGCACCAACCAGTCCTACAGTGAACAGTGTCTAACTCACTTTACCACCAGTTCCACAGTGAACACTGTCTAACTCACTTTACCACCAGTCCCAGTGAACAGTGTCTAACTCACTTTACCACCAGTCCCACAGTGAACAGTGTCTAACCCACTGCACAACCCAGTCCCACAGTGAAATAGTGTCTAACCCACTGCACCACCCAGTCCCACAGTGAAACAGTGTCTAACCCACTGCATCACCCATTTCCACAGTGAAACACACTGTCTGATCCACTGGATCACCTAATCCCAGTTAAATAGTATCTAACCCACTGCATCACATAGTCCCACAGTGAAACAGTATCTAACCTACAGCACCACCCAGTCCCACAGTGAAACACACCGTCTGACCCACTGGATCACCTAGTCCCACAGTTAAATAGTATCTAACCTACTGCATCACCTAATCCCACAGTGATACAGTGTCTCACCCACTGCACCATCTAGTCCCACAGTGAAACAGTATCTTACCCACTGCACCATCTAGTCCCACAGTGAAACACACTGTCTGACCCACTGGATCACCTAGTCCCACAGTTAAATAGTATCTAACCTACTGCATCACCTAATCCCAGTGATACAGTGTCTCATCCACTGCACCATCTAGTCCCAGTGAAACAGTATCTCACCCACTGCACCATCTAGTCCCACAGTGAAACAGTATCTAACCCAATGCACCATCGAGTCCCACAGTGAAACAGTGTCTAACCCACTGCATCACCCAGTCCCACAGTGAAAGGACAGCATCTACACACTCCCATAACAGAAGGCTTTTCGGTCTCCCAAACACGTGTTGTTAAGTGTAAAATATAAGGTGGTTAACTGGTTTACAGCACTCCAGTTACTGAAATAAGTCCACCAAAGACGGGAGCAAACAGGTTTAAGTGGAGGTATTAAAGGAGAAAAGAGAGGAGAGAGCAAAGTGCCATCAGCCTCGGGCACATGTGGAGCTAGCAACCCATGCTGTGACATCACCTGTCGGCAGCAGGGGTGAGCGGGAGACTGAGGCGAGGACAGGGAGATTATCTTCTTGGGACATGTTCCAGATCGGCTTGGATCTCTGCCCTTCATCAAAACAATGGAGAGAGGGGGAGAGGGAAAGAGAAGGAAGTAAATAGGAACTGTGAAAGGACACTGAATGCAACCAAAAGATGGACATCCAGTGTAGGATGTTTGTTAAAACACCCAATTACACAACACAACAGTGCAAAAGCCCTCCATTTACCCAATTTGTATCTCCACATGAGAAAACTTGTGTTAACCCCACTCTCCCACTTGCTCCTCCTACCATTTAATAATATTCCTGCTCCTAAAGCTGGCCAATTCAAGGATTATTATATTTTCATACTGAAAAATGTGAAGGTCTCTGCCACTATTTGTAGAACTGTTAAGATTTACAGCACAGAAGGCCATTCGACCCATCATTCTGTGCTAGCACAAACCTTTCAATCCCATTTACCTGGCTTTCCCCATCAACCCTGTTGTTGTGGCAGAGAGGTCCACATTCCCACCACCCTCTCGACTGCCTGATCTGACAGATTATCCAGCCTCAGTGCAGCACTGCCACGGCTCCTGGTACAACATATTCTCGTGCAGACGCACACTGAACTTCCATCGCAGCACTGGGAATGCCTTTCACCTACAGATGTGCATTCAGTCACTCAGTGTCACTGGGGAGCAGTAGCAGATCAATCCAACCCTTGAAGTGCAGTTTGGAGGAATCAACCTGGATAAAAACAGGTGTACATGCACACCTGCACCACCACCCACACACATGCTCACATCCATTCATCTGCAGCCATACACTCTCATTTACAACCACCCCACTCCCACACATACACTTACACCCTTTCATTTACACCCACATGTATATGCACACAGACTAATATACGCACAGCTACACCGACATAACCACATCAATCCCCCAACATATGCACACTATAATCATTTTGATGAGCCTCCCGAAGCTGAGAACGCTGTTCTGCCTCATGTGCCCCGTCACTGACACGAGCACACCAATGACATGGCTCGCCTGCTGCCTGTGCTTTCACTCTCCCACTCACCGCAGTTTCAACAACACCTCAGAAGGTGACTGCGCTGTAGGGGACAGCGAGGGAGCGACAATGGTGAGAACGAACACTGAGGCAGCAGAGTTACTGAGGAGCTCACAAGCATGGTCACACGAGCCACACTTCATGGGCCAATTTACCTGTCTCCACTGTGGTGCAGGAGCAAGCCGTGAGGGGTTCCTTTGCCTGCCGCCAGGTCGCTGGAGAAGGCGTTCCTTATGGGGGAGGTGCGGACGCTGCACAACCAGAGGGCGGGGAAGGAGGGTTGGGGGAGGAGCGCGACCCAGCAATAGAGGAGGCGTAGCAAAGACAGGTCGGCAGGTAGGAGACACGAGGAGGCAGTGATAGACAAAGAGAAACGCAGAATTAAACATTTGCTGGAAAAATACATTAAAAGATTGCGACCTATGGGATTGGAGAGCTCCCAATGGTATAACAGAGTCTCTACTCAAAACTGACTGCACCGAAATATCAGCATCTCAGTAATAAACTGCAGGACACCATCCCACAGTGAAGCCTCATCACTGGCTCAGTAACAAGAACTCTGAACCCTCTGAGTGATATCAATTGATACCTAATCTGTGCTAACCCATATCCTATTCTCTGTGCTAAACAGTATCCCATTGTGGTACGCTAATCCATGTCTCACGGTCCCGCCAACCCGTGTCTCACGGCACACCAATCCATGTCTCAATGTACTCTAACCCGTGTCTAGCTGTATACTAACTAGTGTCACACACTGTAACCCATGTTTCACACCAGTACACTTACACTATGTCGTAGAACGCATGTGATTAATACAGAGAGATTAGTGGCAATGGAGCTAAATATGTTCCCATGTCTGCGGATAATGACGAGATTTCCCAAGACATTTACAAATGTATAAACACAAGCTGATAACACAATCCAGGCACAGTCTCTCCTTGAACCTCGGGAATCCAATCACATCAGTGATAACGTGAGAGATTTGGTAGAGAAACACTTACCTCACTGAGCTCTCACTCCACTCTGTCCTCAAATATTTTTTGGCGACACAACCATATTGGGCCTCCTTACCTGTCTTTTAAAGGCTGAAGATGGGCCAGGAGCATTCACCTCGAATTTTGACAGCACAGACTTTACATCAACTGGCTTCTCAGGACGACAATCTTCCTGAAAGACATCAACAAAGCAGACCAAAGGTTAGAGACCAAAGCTCACCACTCCGAAGCTTTTCCCTGTTGTTTCATACACCTCTTACCCCCTCATATCCTCACTCCTATATATCCTCAGATACCTTCACACCTATGTCCTTCCTATATCCTCACGCCTTTTATATGCCATAGAAGTGCAATATAAGTGTAAGGCATATATTTTTTTGCCTCCCACTGCATATATCTTCACATCTCTTACCCGCCTTTATCTTCATACCCTTCTCCTATATCTTTTGTTTCCACACTTTTTTATATTTTATACTTATATTTCCATTCTTTCTCAATTTTTCCATTTTTAGCCATGCACCCAGAAAACTTTATATTGGTCACTGGTCCAGTTTCATTCAAAGCCCTTGTATGATAAACATTACTGAGAAGTTTCAGGTCAAATTGAGCCAAGGCAGCGAGAGGGAAAAAAACAAGATATGAGTGAAAAGCTCAGGACACTCGGTCTCCAACGTGTCCTCATAATAACTTCCAGCACAAGATTCTGTGTGTTAGCTTTGTCAAACCCACATTTGTCATGAGCCACATTAATGTGTGGGTCACACCAGTTGAAAAATGTTATACCAGAAACGAACATGTGAGTATCCAATTATGTTCAACTTGAATCAAAGACAAATGAAACAACAGTGCAGCATTGCCATTACAACAAAGACATTGCACACGTGTACATCGAAAACACTGGGGGGGTTCAAATATTTCACACTCAATTCAAACTTGTAGCAATTACGCAATAGAGTTAATTTTCAAATGTAACACTGAACCTTGTACTCTTGCACGTGGAGGTTGCTAGTATTTAATTGATACCCACTTACATAGGAAGAGAGCAGAGACATCATGAGGTGCAAGTTATATTCATTTAAATGCATGGAAAATGATTTGTGGGAATTGTGAGTTTAATAAATAAATAAATCTATATCATTATATTGTCACTCGAAAAACATGTATCAATTGAGTTTACTCATTTTGTTACATTATTCAGATGAGTAATATTTGAGATGATTATTTCAATTGAATATTCAAAAAGTCTGACTAGAGAATTTTTTACCGAATATCTATAACACGTTTAAAAAGCCCAGCACATCTCTCTCTAAGCAAATTATCAACGGAAATTATGAGACACATGCTTTCTGCTGAAGCTGACGATGGCTGTGAGCCATACCGAGTGCCTTCATAAGCCACTCGAAGAAAACTCCTAGCCCCCACCCTTGGAGTCAGCTGAACTCCTCCCTCTCTGGGATTCCTCCCGCAATGACCTATCCGCCTTGGTTACTCTCCTCCCCAACTCCCACTCTGCCACTCTCGATGCCCTTGCTCCCCTCACCACCAGCCATCTCTGCTCCCTCAAGACACAGGTGGTGCCACCAAGCACAATCGCAGACTCTTCTTCTCCATCACCAACCAGCTCCTCCGCCCACCCTCTCACGCCTCACCAGTCCTCTCCTCCAACCCAACTGCGAGGAGATGCTGGACTTCCTCGAAACCAAAATCGAGGGGATCCGCTCAGCTGCCTCTACTTTTCCAATTTCTACACCCTCCCCATCTCGCCCTCACACCCCAGCCCCTACCCATCTCTCCCTCCACACCTTTGAACCTGCCTCCTCTCGCATCACCATTATAACCCACATGAAACTGACCACCTGCTCCCTCAACACCATCCCTACCTCTCTCCTTACCTCCCAGCTCCACCTCCTTGCCCCCTTACTCAGAGACATCATAAACCTCTACTTATCCACTGGCACCATTCCCACTCCTTTAAAAACAACTGTCATCAACAACACATTTGTACAGCGCCTTTCACGCTGGGAGGACGTCCCAAGGCGCTGAACAGAGTACAGCATTTCAGACCCGAGCTGGGGTCGGTGGGTGGGGTGGGGTGGGGAGGAAGGGGAGGGGAAAGGGGGTGGCCGATGGCATGGTCATCCTTAATTACCACCCCATTTCCAACCTCCCTGTCCTTTCTAAGTTCCTGGAACAAGTCGTTGCTTCCTCTCCCTTCATGAATCTCTCCAATCGGGTTTCCGTGCCACCCACAGCACAGAAATAGCTTTGGTCAAAGTGACAAATAACATCTTGTCCATCTGCGATCAGTGCTCTCTCTGTCTCCTCATCCTCCTTGACCTCTCTGCTGCCCTCGATATCATTGACCATTGTATCCTCCTTCACTACCTCTCCTCTCACCTCAACCGTCATGCTTCAGATCCTACTTCTCTCACTATCTCCACTTAATCTCCACAAACAGCTTCTTCTCTATCTCTCCGCCTCCACCCTCGACTTCAGGAGGTCTGCTATGGAACGCCATCTTACATTCCTTTCGCCTCACTCCCTCCCTTGCCTCCTTCAAGGTGCACCTCAATACTCTCCTCTTCGACCAAGCCTTCGGCCACACTCTTACCCTCCACTCTTCCCGATCCTGACCCCCCCGGTCCAAATTCCTGACTGTCCAGCGCCTTGGGATGTTCTCTTTGTGAAAGGCGCCATACAAATGTAATTTTATATTGTATGTGGCCCATGGCGCTATGGTTCACAACCATGCTCTGCGTGAACATATCTGTCATGTGCCTTATGCAGCTACGTAGGCTTTGTAAAGGACAATAATTATTTTTAAAAGACGATCTACAGCTCAACTTCAAACCTACTTTGAGGTCTAGTTAAAGGGTGGAGTCACTTACATCTTCTGTGTCGAATGGCTTGGTCCTGCTAACTAGTTGTTTACTTCTCTCCTAAAAATATAAGAATAAAGCTGATAGCTGATAAGAATAAAGCTGTAGACGTACAGACAGACCATCCACCATAGCCCTGCAGAAGGTCAGGGAATGCAACTGTGCCCACATTCACTGCCCGCCTCTCCTGAAGATGCCAACTGCTATTGCAGCACAGCTCCATACCACAGGCATCCTCTGAGACTTCATCCAATTGGCCAATAATAATAATCTTTGCACTTGATATAGTGCCTTATCATTGAGATGTCTCAAAGCGCTTCATAGAATATATTATAAAATGGATTGATTGTGCATTTTGTGGGCGAATCATGGCAGTCAATTGCGCACAGCAGTGTCCCACAAAATTATTGCCCCTGGAAAGCGATCCACCAATCGACTAACAGCTGGATTCCTAAGTACTATTAGGTAAACAGCAACGTGTGGAGTAAAGAAACTTGCCTAAGGTTTCGCCTCATCCAGGAATTGCCTGGATCCTTTTGCTTGCGAGGCGAGCACACTAACCAATACATTATGGGATGCCATTGTCCTCATGTGAGCTCAAACAATCAAAGGTGGCAGGAGATTCAGTTTCAGCCAACTTTCCCACACCAACAACCTTCCAGTCAGGTAAGGGAGTCTGTGGAGCTGGACCTTGGCTGATTATCTCCTCTCTAAGCCAAAGGTGCTTGAGCCAATTGTAGACCCAAATGCAGACCTGGCTGAGATCAGGAATGGAAAATGTTCTGTCTGCATGGTTTTACCCCGGCATCAGGGTGTACTTCAGCAGCAGCAAGCCTCTATTTATTATTTACAGCACCCATATAGGCAATGCACATGGTCCCACATATCAGTGTATGTGGGTCCAGGTACATTGCCTGTGTTGTTGCATACGTGTCCATAAAATATCACTGTCTGTGTTACTATTAAACTAAATACAACTGGAATGTGAAGAACATTTCCATTCATTGTACAGAATCACATAGACAGCACCGCAACAGGGCATTTAACCCAACATGTCCGTGCTAGTGTTTATAGTCCTCCAGCCATCCGAATCCCCACTTCCCCATCTTCCATACCCCAGTATTCTCCCTCATGTATGCAAGAGAATCTCTTTCTATCTTGTTCTGTCTCTCAAATTCCCATTGTAGTCATACAGACCAGCACCCACCCCCCTCGCCACGATTAGGACCAGTTTTCTTTCAATATTTCCCACTGTTTTGTCACTTTGCTCAATATTCTCAACAACAGTGCAGTGTTTTGAGTCAGTCAGCGTTGGGTTTAGACTGAGATGGGCTGGGAACATCAATCTTTCACCGCTCTGATTTGCTTCAAACCTAGTCCAGCTACAGGGATGAAAGCCTCTTCCATCTACCACCTTTTAGCATCTGAAGGTTGGTCAGGAAGTCACTTACTGTGTCTTGCTGCAGTAACGCTTGCAGGTTGCTTGCTTTTCTAGGTCCCTGTCTTTTAACCTGCAGAAATAAAGCTGATAAAACTCCAGAACTACAGACAGTAACCATCCACCCATGTGCACATATTTACTTTTCTCTGTCCACCTCTCCTGAAGAGGCTGCCTGTCTCTGCGACAGAGTTCCAGGAATGTACTCTGGGACCTCATCCAAATGATCACAACATGTGTGAGTTCAACAACAACAACAACTTGGATTTATATAGAGCCCTCCACGCCGGACTGCGTCTCAGTGCGCTTCACAATAACGGATCCCGGGGCCGAGCCAGGGGGAGGGGGAAGGTGACCAAAGGTGCGGTCGTAAAAAATGTCTTTGGCTGAGGCCTGAAAGTAGGAAGAGAGGGGGCGAGGCGAAGGGAGTGAGGAAGGGAGTTCCAGGGCTTTGGGGCATAGTGGCTGAAGGCACGGCCGCCGACGGTGGAGTGGAGGATTTGGAGGACGAGGAGGCCAGACCCGGTGGAACGAAGGCAACGGGTACTGTTTTGAGGAGAGAGGAGGTCGGAGAGGTAGGGAGGTGCAGAGGAGTGGAGGGATTTGAAGACAAGGGTGAGGATCTTGAAATCGACATTCCCTGGGACAGGCAGCCACTGCAGTCTGGCAATGACTGGGGTGATCGGGGAGCGGAGTTTGGTGCGGGTAAGAATACGGGCGGCAGAATTCTAATGAACTGGATTTTATGAATGGTAATGGAGGGGAGACTGGCGATGAGGGCATTTGAATAGTCCAGCCGAGAGGTGACGAAGGCATGGACCAGGGTTTTGGCGGCTTTTGGGGTGAGATATTGGCAGAGACGGGCGATGCGTCGGAGGTGGAAGAAAGCGGTGCTGGTGAGGGACTGGAGTTCAGACTCAGAGAGTTGGTCAGGAGTTCAACAGAAGGGGGTGGAATCCCAAAATTACAGGCAAGCCTCATCTGATCCTCAGCCAATGATAAATAAAAATAATCCGTACATTTAAATCAACAGCTTTCACATCAGGATACACTGTAAAGTGCAGAGGCTGTGTATTATGTAAGCAAACATAGCAGCCAATTTGCGCAGAACAATGTTCGCAGACAGCCATGAAGTGAATGATAACCAATTTTATCTGATGGATCATTGGCCAGGACACTGGAGGCATCTCGCTCCTCTAAAAATACTTCAGTACAAATTTTTTGTGTGTCTTACATATTGTGCATCTGACCTGAAAGTGCTGGATGTAAAACTGTAGAAAGAGTTTTACTCTGTATCTACCACATGCTGCACCTGACTTCACAGTACTGGATGGGACTTTGCAGAGGGAGTTTTCCTCTGTGAGACATACTGTACTTGATCTGAGTGCTGGATTGGAAGGAGCTTCACTCTGTATCTAACCTGTGCTGTACTGACTGGAATGAGCAGTGTGGAACGATGATTGCACCACTAGTGCAGAAAATAGTAAAAGTGTTCTGTAGAGGGGCAGTGATGGCGAGAACCCAATATCAGTGTAGAGAATTGCCACAAGATGGCGATATGTACAACATGTTTGGTTACACAGACCAGAGAATCACCAGAAGGGGGCTCTTTGTATCTGAATAATCTAGTCACTTACCGCCTCACCATCTCCTTCATTGCTTTTATGTGTCCTCTACCATTAAAGCCCAAATGTTTTCGCAAGAAGTACAAGATTACGCTGATGAACTGTAGAACCACAGACACTTGCATGCTGCAGTTCGGGAAACGTTACTGCACACATATTCACGTTTCTCTACTCACGTTCTTTGCCCTCCTTACCTGAAGGTGCTGACTGTCACTTGGACACAGTTCCAGGGGTGCCCTCAGGGACCTCGTCCAAGTAGCTGCTCTGCGTAAGTTTTGTTTTTTTGGTCAGCTGGATGTCTTAACACATGTGGAAATCCATCACTTTTCTAGAGTATCCAACCCAGTCTGTGAGGTCCACATATCTATGCCACTTGCACATGGAAACTTACCAGGCTGCGGACCTATCTCGCTCAGAAATCGGACTTCTGAGACGGTGACAGATATTGAAACATTACACTGTCAAGTACGTCACTTTGGAGCCAGTTCAGCTCAGAGAGGATCCCGCTTACCTCCCTCCACAAAAGGAGGATTGATGATTGATGTGTGAAATCAGACTTAGTAGGAAGTTAATCTGACCTAACTTTCACATACCAGCACTTTCCAGCAGGAGAAACAGACCTGCATATTGTTGAGTGTGCATACTGACATATGCTGTTCTCACATGTACTGTGTATGTGCTGTTCACAGATGTCTGCTTTGTGTGTGCATGTGCTGCTGCGTGTGTGCACGGTGGTTCTGTGTATGCAAAAGCGTATATGAGAGTCTAAAGGTGTGTGTACATATAATTGTGTATGTATATGGGTAAGTGTGCGTATCATAATAATCCTTGCATTTGATATAGCGCCTGATCATGTCATTGAGACGTATCAAAGCACTTCAAAGAATATATTGTAAATTTGTGTATTTTGTGGGCAAAACGGGACAGCCACGCACACAGCAGTGTCCCACAACCAGTCGTTTCATGTTGTGGTTTGTGTGCGTGTTTTTTGTGTGTGTGGTTTGCTGTATCTAACTTGAGAGTGCTCAATGAAACAGTGCAGAGGGGGCTTTAATCTGTTTCTAACCAGGGCTGTGTACCTGACTTCAGAGGTAATACATTGTGGTCCCACCATGTCAGTGCAGATATTCACCAGCAGGCAGTGCTATGTACATGAAGAACAGAATCACTTACATTTCTCTGATCTCGCTGAAATTTTGTTCTCAACTGTCCTACACTAGCAACTTCTTCAGTGTTATCCTAAAAGTGCAGAAATAAATGTCAACAAACAGAGAGCTAAATTCCTGAGAGTTCGCTATAGGCACACTTCTGAGCACAGATTTACTGCGTGGTTTGCTATCCTCCCCCTCCACCAGGGTATGAGGAGGGGGTTGACTGTCAACTGTCAACAATTCCACAGATGTCTCCCTTCCTGAGCAATTTGTTAGTGATGACACTTGGCATTCACTTGCCTGGTCATTGTGTGAGGGGAGAATTGTGATGCCACTGAACCAAACAGAGAGGATGGCTGACAGTTCTCAGTAATGACAATCACTGTATAGAGAATGACTCATAGGTGTCAGTGTGGCAACAACAATTTGCATTTATATAGCGCCCTTCACGTGGGCAGCGTCTCAGAGCGTTCAATAGTCAAGGGTTGGATAGTCAAGGGTTTGCACCCGAGGTGTCTCCCCGTACTCCTTGACCTCTCTGCTGCCTTTGATACTGTTGACCACTCTATCCTCCACCACCTCTCAATTGAACCTTCATGGTTCTGTCCTGGAGTGGTTCAGATCCTACCTCTCACACCATCTCCACTTAGTCTCCTCAAACGGCTTCTCCTCCAGCCCCTGCACTGACTCGTGTGGCATTCCTCAGGGCTTTGTCCTTGGTCCCCTCCTCTCTATATGCTCCCTTTTGGTGACATCATCCACAGATATGGGGTCAACTTCCACATGGATGCGGATGACACTGAACTCTATCTCTCTGCCTCCACCCTCGACTCCAGAACCACTGACAGAATGTCTATCAGACATCAAGTCCTGGATGAGTGCTAACTTTCTAGTGACAATTTAATACTTGTCAGCCTTCCCAACTTTTCCCTCCACGAGCTACAGATCATTCAGAACTCTGCAGCTTGTTTCCTCTCCGAGACTCTGTGACTCTATCACCCCCGCCCTCGCCCGGCTCCACTGTCTCCGCATCTCCCAGCGGACAGAGTTCAAAATCCTTGTTCTCATCTTCTAGGGCCTCCATTGCCTTGCTCCTTCCTCGCTTTGTGACCTGCTAACCCCATATCAACCTATCCGCTGTAGCCTGCTCTACATACTCTGCCCTGCCTGCCCCTCGATCGGCGGTCAGACCTTCATCCTCTCTGCCCCCCCCACCCTTTGGAACTCCTCCCACAGTCCCTTCACCTCTCTCCCTCCCTTGCCTCCTTCAAGGTACGTCTCAAGACCCTCCTCTTCAACCGTGCCTTCGGCTATCCTCCTACCCTCCCTGATCCCAACCCTCCCCGCTAGGGTCCAAATCCCTTACTGGCCAGCACCTTGGGACATCTTTCCGAAGTGTAAATGTAATTTTGTATTGTATGTTTGAGGGAGTGGACAGGTCGATATGGCGTTAGCAAGTCACAGAGGTGGGAAGGAGCAAGGCCATGGAGAGCTCTGAAGGGTAGGATGAGGATTTTAAATTGTATCTCTGAGGGATGGGGAGCCAGTGAAGCTGGGTGAGGATGGGGGTGATAGATTCACGGAGCTTAGTGTGGGAGAGGACATGAGTGGCAGAGTTCTGAATATTCCTCGTCAGCTTGTGGAGCTACAGATTGTGGACCTCCCCTCTCTTTCCAGCTCGGGTGACCAAACATACGGTTGAAGAGGAAAGTCTTCAGGCGTGATTTGAAGGTGGGCAAAGAGCGGACAAGACAGAGGCAGGGAGTTCCAGAGATTCGGGGCACAGTGGCTGAAAACACATCTGCCTATGGTGGAGTAGAAGGGATGTGCAGCACACCCAAGCCAGATCATCAAAGGCAGGGGGTAGTGGAGTGTGAGCAGATCGGAGAGGTAGGGAGATGCAAGGAAATGAAGACAGAGTAAGGATCTTGAAATTGATCCATTCTACAACAGGGACCTAGTGGAGCCTGGCAAGAACTGGCATGATGGGAGTGTGAAGTCTGTCAGTAACTTGTGGGTGAGAGTTGTCCAGGCATCAGTCCAAGGCTAACATAATTCTAGAGAGTATTAGGTGCAGGTTGGCAGAAGCCAAGGCTTGGGATCCTCAGAGTGTTCGTAACAACAACAACATTATATTTGTATAGCGCCTTTCACTCGGGAGGACGTCCCAAGGCGCTGGACAGACAGAGTCTAACCAGCTAAAACCGCATGCTTTGCCATTGAAAACACTGTCTGGCATCCTTCCTGCTGGTTGTCCAGCTAGGACCACCCTACCCGTTAGGGCTTTGGCTTGCAGGTGAATGGGAGCTGACTGGTCTGCCTTTCCAAATGCTACCGATAAGGCTGGCTGGGGTGTCATCAGCAGTGCCTACCAACCCGGCTCATCAGTAACATATCCGGCATCAATTTGACACACACACTGTATGAACACGATTTCTGACTAATCTCCAAGTCACACAGTCACTACAGAGACAGGACGACTGACAGGTGTCAGTGTGACACACTCACTGTACAGACAAAATCATTGACAGATGTCAGTGTGACACACTCATTGAATAGACAGGATGACCGACACAAGACTCAGCCACAGCCCCCCACCCCACCCGAGGCCCTTACCTTCACACGCTTGCTAAGACTTTGTCCCAGTTTGCTCAGGAAGGAGATTGGTGATTTCCCAGGCAGATTATCAGATTTTTGATGAAAGCCCTGCAGGTATTCTTTAACAGAGAGAATTATCCCAGTTACTGTCTGCACTAACTTCTCAGAGCCATCACAGAAAAATGGCAAGAGTGACAGAGAGCACGACAGTGAGAGAGCGATGGTGAGAGAGTGAGGGTGACAGTGAGAGAGAGTGACAATGAGAGAGAGTGCCAGTGAGAGACAGTGACAGTGAGAGAGAAAGAGTGAGGGTGAGAGAGTGACGGTGAGGCTGAAATAGTGAGTGACAGTGAGAGAGAGTGACAATAAGAGAGAGTGAGGGTGAGGCTGAGGGATTGAGAGTGCGTGCGGTCGGAGGGGGGGATGCATGTGGTTGGAGGAGGGGGGCGCGTGCGGTTGGAGGGGGGGGAGGCGCGTGCGGTCGGAGGGTGGGGGGGGGGGCGCATGCGGTCGGAGGGTGGGGGAGGAGCGCGTGCGGTCGGAGGGGGGGAGCGTGTGCGGTCGAGGGGGCCGCGTGCGGTCGGGGGAGGGAGAGTCTGCGGTGGAGGGAGGGGGGTTCTGCGGTGGAGGGAGGGGAGCTTCGGTGGAGGGAGGGGGGCTTCAGTGGAGGCAGGGGGGGCTGCGGTGGAGGTAGGGGGGGCTGCGGTGGAGGTAGGGGGGTGCTGCGGTGGAGGGAGTGGGGGGCTGCGGTGGAGGGAGTGGGGGGCTGCGGTGGAGGGAGGGGGGCTGCGGTGGAGGGAGGGGGGGCTGCGGTGGAAGGAGGGCAGGCTGCGGTGGAGGGAGGGGGAGGCTGCGGTGGAGGGAGGGGGAGGCTGCGGTGGAGGGAGGGGGAGGCTGCGGTGGAGGGAGGGGAGCTGTGGTGGAGTGAGAGCGGGGTGCGGTGGAGGGAGGGATGCTTCGGTGGAGGGAGGGGGGCTGCGGTGGAGGGGGGCTGCGATGGAGGGAGGGGGGCTGCGGTGGAGGGAGGGGGGTGCTGCGGTGGAGGGGCTGTGGTGGAGGGAAGGGCGGCTGCGGTGGAGTGAGGGGGGCTGCGGTGGAGGGAGGGGGGGCTGCGGTGGAGGGAGGGGGGGCTGCGGTGGAGGGAGGGGGGGCTGCGGTGGAGGGAGGGGAGCTGTGGTGAAGTGAGAGGGGAGTGCGGTGGAGGGAGGGATGCTTTGGTGGAGGGGGGGTGCTGCGGTGGAGGGAGGGGGGCTGCGGTGGAGGGAGGGGGGCTGCGGTGGAGGGAGGGGGCTGCGGTGGAGGGAGGGGGGCTGCGGTGGAGGGAGGGGGGCTGCGGTGGAGGGAGGGGGGCTGCGGTGGAGGGAGGGGGGCTGCGGTCGAGGGAGGGGGCTGCAGTCGAGGGAGGGGGCCTGCAGTCGAGGGAGGGGGCCTGCGGTCGAGGGAGGGGGCCTGCGGTCGAGGGAGGGGGCCTGCGGTCGAGGGAGGGGGCCTGCGGTCGAGGGAGGGGGCCTGCGGTCGAGGGTGGGAGGGGAGGGTTGTCGAGGGAGGGGGCTGTGTGTCGAGGGAGGGTGCACATCGTTCATACACGTCAAAGCGCCTTATCACATCTTTCATACATGTCAAAGCGCTTCACAGAATACACTGTGAAGTGAAGTGTGTCTAGGGAGGGGGGGGGTGTTGAGGGAGGGGGGTGTGTTCGAGGGAGGGGGGTGTCGAGGGAGAGTGTCGAAGGAGAGGGGGGGTGTCGAGGGGGGGGGCAGTGTCGATGTAGGGGTATTGAGGAGGGGGGGGGGGTGTCGGTGGGGTTTGGAGAGCGAGGGGCGAGAGCGAGACAGAACACCATACAGCGAGCACTCATACCCTGTACACAGGAAGAGCTCACATACAGCGAGTAACTCACACCTTGAATACAGCCAGACTGGTGCACAGCACATTGGTGCACAGGCAGCTGCTGTGTGTTGGCAAAGCTCACCTTCAGGGGTCACGTCCTTCAACATCTCATAAAATTGGGTCAGGTACATGACCATGCTGAGCTTGTCCGGCTCCTCCACAGACGCCATGTCCTTCCCTGTCATGATCGGAGAGATTCCAAACTCGTGTTCTGCCAAGTCAAATGCCATCTGATTGTTCTTCTCCACATCTTTTTCATCCAGACTGTCAAATTCTCTGATATAACGAGAGTGGGGGGGGAGGGGGGGAAGAGCGGAGAGAAATAAAGCACGTATTTAAACTGTTAAGGGTAGAGCAGCAGGAAGAGGCGAGTTGCTTCCAACTCACTGCCACCAACCCTCAGCTCAGCTGTTACACTGAGAATCCGAGATGATACCAGGTGATCTATGTTGGTGGTTGGATCATTCGGGGACTCTTAAATTTTTGCACTTACCTCTCCAGTGAGAGAGCCCCAGGTTCAATTCATGGGGGGGTGAAATTTCAGGCAAGTCAATCCACTTCATAGTGTATTATAATTATATAATATTTGCATTTGATATTATCACATCTTTCATACATGTCAAAGCGTTTCACAGAATACACTGTGAAATGAATTGACTGTATTTTGTGGGCCATATGCGGCAGCCAATTGTCCACAGAAGCGTCCCAAACAGCGATGGATTGAGTAACCAATTATTAACCCCAGAAAGCAATCCACCAATCAACTTAACTATTGGGTTCCTGCTTACTGGGCAAACAGAGGCGTGTGGAGTAAGGAAACTTGGCTAATCTTTCGTCCTGCCCAGCCGGGAATTGAAACTGCGTCCTCT
Organism: Callorhinchus milii; assembly: GCF_018977255.1. Taxonomy (NCBI): domain Eukaryota; kingdom Metazoa; phylum Chordata; class Chondrichthyes; order Chimaeriformes; family Callorhinchidae; genus Callorhinchus; species Callorhinchus milii. The sequence goes on from NW_024704746.1 coordinate 51,790,491, forward strand.
CGCTTGCGAGGCACGTGCTTTAACTACTACGCTCTGGGACTACACTTCAGATTTTGTGAAGCGCTTTGAGACTACTCAAATACGCGATAAGGCGCTAAATCAAATGCGAGGATTATTATTATAATTATTATTTGGGTTCAAAAAGAGTGTGAAAAATGGGCTGAAGGGGTAACTGAGTGCGAATGTTGGCAGAAGACCAAGGGATATTTCCTACTGTGCACATTCTATCTCATTCAGTCATTTTTCTCCGGGAACTGGGGTGGTCGGCCAGGTGTCTTTCACACACAGAAACCCATCACTGTCATTAGGAATATCCAAACCAAACTATGAAGAGTCCCACATATGCATCAAAATTTCCATGCACCTGGAATGGAATAAGCACTATCTCCCTTGAAGGATGCAGGTATTAGCTATTTGATCCCAGGTATTAGGCGCAGGTTGGTCAGAGGCAAGAATTGGTGACCCAGAGTCTATGTTGGGGTTCTGCTAGAATTTAAAACTTATATATAATAATAATCCTTGCATTTTGATATAGCGCCTTATCACGTCTTCGAGATGTCTCAGTGCTTCACAGAATATACTATAAAGTGTATATTGTGTGGGAGAAACATGGCAGCCAATTCCGCACAGCAGTGTCCCACAAACAGCTGTGGATTGAGTGACCAAATTATTTTAATTTGTTTTGAAGGAATTATTACACTTCTCACTGCTTGTCCATCCTACGTGTTAGAGGAGGGTTAGCAGGAGTCGAGTGGAAAGCCCCCGCCCTCAGTGACAGGTCTCTCTCTCTCTCACACACAGTTGAGAGGTGTTTACCTGTTATTTCACCTGAACCCTGATTTGGAAATGTGTGGAAAAGACAGAGGAAAATCAGGCAATACCCACCACATTGGATCCTCACTTTAAACATGTTACTAACTTGGTGAATAGGTTACAGACAATCCCACCCTGACATTCAGACACTGGAGAGATCAGCCTGGAAATACCCTGAGGGTAAACAGAGAGAGTTACACTCACAGAGAGAGTTGGGAGTTAACTCTCATTTGAAAGGAGAAAAAAGACAAACAGAAAGAGTTGGAAATAGAGTTGTGAGAGAGTAAAGAGAGAGAAAAAGAGAGACAGAGAAAGAGAGAGTGACTGAGCCCTGTTATGAGGTCACTAAATCTCTCTCTTTCTCTCTCCCTCTCTCTCGTGCTGACAGCCCTCAGGCCCCACATTCCACCCATGACTCACATTAGGTCTGGTCGATAGCGATGGATGATGGCGGAGAGCGCCAGGCCACTTTTCCACGAAGAAGTCAGATCAACTACATTGACATTCTTGTAACCCTGCGTCTGCTTCTGGCACCAGGTGAGCAGTTTGTGGGCACGGGCCATGCTTTCTGATAAGGAGGGAATTGGTGTACTGTTAGCAGCATGGCTGACCCTCCACATGCCTGGCTTCAACAAACAGGCGTAACAAGAAATCACCAGTACAAGCCACAACAGCCCACCCACCCGGCACACAGATATTGAACTGCACTTTCTTCTGAAGTTCTTCTGCTTATGCGGTGACAGATGAAAACTACGTTTCCCGCGATTGAATGCGATTCTCTTGTGAGAAGGCTGGTAAGTGCGTACACATTTTCAAGTCAGAATGTCAACTCCAATGATTCAAGGCCTCTGGTAAGTGTGGGAGTAATGGAGGATAGGGAAGCGGCGTTACAAGTTAGGAGGTGATTAATACGAGTCGTGCAAAGAAATCTAAGTGGTTTTGATGGGAATTTGATCTGCCTGTATTTCTGCAATAACTCACCATTGGGCTTGATGGATGGGGTGCGAGGAAGTTGGACTTCCAACTCTTTCCCCTGACCGGGATTATACAAGTGCCGGACCTGTCGATGACAAGGCCAGTCACAGAGAGAAACAAAGAACTCGCTTTTCACATTATCACATCTCAACATCTCAAGGTCCTTAACAAAAATTACTGTAAATTATCGTGAGAATTCTTAATCGGCTAACATTGCAGCACATTTATACATAGCGAATTCGATCATACAGCCACGTGATGAATGATTAGTTTCTCTGGAAGACTGTTGGCCAGTTCAACAGGAGTAAATTTTCCGTTTTCAACACTGACACGATTGTTAATAGTTACCAAAAGAGGTAGACAGTTCTTCGTTAACCTTGAATGAAGTTTAGAATTACCTGAGCGGGGGGACAGTACCTGATCAGTTGAAGTGATCTGGAGATTGAGTTTCGGGTAGCGGGTGCTGGGGTCAATGCTGTACTGGTTGAAGTTCTTATTGATATTCTGTGGCGTTGTCTGAGGCAACAATCTGTAAATCAGTTCCCTGGAAATCAAGCAGATACATCCTCTGAGGAAAAATCCATTAATTTTTTGGAAAGATAATGACAGATTCTTAAAGAGCAGGAGTATTAAAGGATACAGGGAGTTATCAGGAGAGGGGTCTTAGGTTAGGTCATGGTGGCATTGTCTGGAGAGGTCACACTCACACTGGCTGGAGTGGTCACATCAGGGAGAAGCTGGGAAGAGTCAGATGAATGTGACGTCACCCATTAGTCAATACCCTCCAACTGATTTCACTCTAAGGAGGGTGCAATGCCCTGGTGGTGAATAAGAGAGTTTGATCTGGCAAAGAGGGTGACCCAGCTGTGTATTTGCCCAGGAAGTGACCAGAGGGAAAAGGAGAAGCACACAAGGAGGACTCACCTCTCTGCCACAATGCTCAAGGGGTTTGTGTCCTGTGCCCATTTTTGCACCATCCAGGCAGAATCGAACGCAGCCAGAAATCCTCGGGCAATGCCAGTTCCCATTGGCCAGAACGGCTGGAAGAAAAAAATAAACACACAGGAACATTGCAGGAGACGAAAAGAAGCCAGACAAGAGCGGGGAAGGGTGTGAACTCCCTACACACTGCCTATTGGTGGTGGGTGGCTAGGGCTAGAGAGGGCTCAGCCCCCGCCTCAAATTCTATCTACAAGCTCATTGACTGTTCTCCTGTTTTAGCGTAAAATGTGCATTATAAACTGGCCAACAGCATGGCACTGCTATGCTTTAAGCAGGTCTTCTGTTCGTGTTGACGCTATGACTATGTCATGATTTGCATTTTCATTCAAACACAAAGAGGATTTGTTCAGAGAAGGAAAGAGCAAGTTTTTTTATTATTCATGTTTTTGCAAGCTGAATGTGTTTTACAACTGATTTAAGTGGACTAACACAAGATAAACAGATTAGCCACTAGATAATAATAATAATATAATAATAATAATCCTTGCATTTGATATAGCGCTTTTCACGTCGGGAGGACGTCCCAAAGCGCTTCACAGAACACACTGTAAAGTGAATTGACTGTATATTTGTGGGCGAACGCGGCAGCCAATTGCGCGCAATGTCCCACAAACAGTCGTAGATTGCAAATGACCAATTTATTATTGTTTTTGGTTTTGGAGGGATTATTATTAAGCTCTGTGTGGAGTAAGGAAACTTGCCCAAGGTTTTGCCCTCTGCCTGGAATTGAACTCAGGTCTCTCACTTGCAAAGCGAGTGCTCTAACCACTGAGCTACAGGACTCCAGGACTGTAGCTACAGGCTACAGGAATAATAGATGGTGGTCAGATATTGTATAGAGTAAACATGAAACATTTTTATTGTTATTATTTAGTAGTGTTTGCTTGTTTTAAAGTGCAGCTTGAATGTATACAATATTATATGCCATCGGCAGATAAAACCAATTCTGTAAACTATGAATCACACAATTGTGGACCGCACAGAATCACGGACCACACAGAGTGCTCAGTTCCTAAGCAAAAGCCCAGAGAAAATACTGCAAGAACTATAATAATAATCCTAATAATCCTTGCATTCAATATGGTACCTTATCACATCTCAAAGACGGGTCAAACCGCTTCACTGAATATACTGTAAATTGAATTAACTGTGTATTTTGTTGGTGAAACATGGCAGCCAATTGCACACAGCAATGTCCCACAACAACAACAACAACAACAAGATTCCATTTGTAAAGCGCCTTTCACGTCAGGAGGACGTCCAAAGGCGCTGCACAGTTGGGTCATGACCCGAGCAGGGGGGAAATGGTCAGGGTGAGGGGAGGGAAGGGAGGGAGAGAGGAGGGGGAAATGGTCAGGGTGAGGGGAGGGAAGGGAGGGAGCGAGGAGGGGGAAGAGAGTCGAGAGGGGAGCTGAAGGCACGGTCAAAGAGAAAGGTTTTGAGACCGGCCTTGAAGGAGGAAAGGGAGGAGGCGGCGAAGGCACTGGGGGATGGAGTTCCAGAGCCTGGGGGCTGAGAGGCTGAAGGCCCGACCACCGATGGTAGGGCGGTTGGGGCGGGGGACGTGGAGCAGACCGGAGCCAGAGGAACGGAGGGTACGGGCAGGTAGGTAGGGGGATAGTAGGTTGGAGAGGTAGGAGGGAGCAAGGCCGTGAATGGCCTTGTAGGTGAGGATGAGGATCTTGAATTCAATCCTCTGGGGGATGGGGAGCCAGTGGAGGCGAGCGAGGGTGGGAGTGATGTGGTCCCGAAGCCTGGTGCGGGACAGTACACGAGCTGCAGAGTTCTGAATGACCTGCAGCTTGTGGAGGGAGGTGGCGGGAAGGCCGGCGAGGAGAGAGTTCCCATAGTCCAGCCTTGAGGTGACAAAGGCGTGGACCAGGGTTTCAGCAGCGTGAGGGGTGAGGTAATGCCGTAGTCTGGCGATGTTCCGGAGGTGATGGAAGGCGGTGCCAGTTGTGGTGCGGATGTGAGGGAGAAAGGACAGCTCAGGGTCGAACAAAACGCCGAGGTTCCTGACTGGCTTTGAGAGGTGGAGAGTGCAGCCTTGGATGCTGATGGTGTCAGCGCCTGAGGTGCGGAGGCGCTGACGTGAGCCAATCAGGAGGGCCTCGGTTTTTCGCACGTTGAGCTGAAGAAAGTTGTCTCTCGTCCAGGACTCGATGTCGGACAGGCAGGCTGTCAGGACATCGGTGGTCGTGGAGTTGAGAGTAGAGGAGGAAAGGTAGAGTTGGGTGTCATCCGCATACATGTGGAAGTTAACTCCATGTCTGCGGATGATGTCACCGAGGGGGAGCATATAGAGGGTGAAGAGGAGGGGACCGAGGACAGAGCCCTGAGGGACACCACATGAGACAGTGCGGGGGGTGGAGGAGAAGCCATTCGTCGAGACAAAGTGAAGACGGTGAGAAAGGTACGACCTAAACCATTCAAGGACAGTGCCTTGAAGGTTGAGGTGGGAGGACAAGCGGTGGAGTAGGATAGCGTGGTCGACCGTATCGAATGCTGCCGATAGGTCGAGGAGGACGAGGAGACAGAGGGAGCCCTGGTCACAGATGGTCAGGATATCATTGGTGACCTTGACCAGGGCAGTTTCTGTGCTATGGGCAGCACGGAAACCTGACTGAAGGGGTTCGAAAAGAGAATGGGTGGAAAGGAAAGAGCGCAGTTGGGAGGCGACAACTCTTTCCAAGACCTTGGAAAGACACAAATAGTCGTGGACTAATAATTTTATTTTACGCGTTTATTACACCCGGAAAGCGATCCGCCAATCGACTAATAACCGTGTTCCTACTTATTACTAGGTAAACAGAGGCATGTGGAGTAAGAAAACTTGCCTAAGATTTCGCCCTACCGGGAATCGAACCAGGATCTTCTCGCTTGCGAGCCGACCGTGTTAACTGCACTTCACCCACAAATAATCAACACATTGACTACACCTACAAATAACCAGTAGTGACTACACACTAGTAGTAGTAGTAAGACAGGGTATAAAATGCCCACACAGTGAGACCGTCACTAGGATAGACATTGAACTATGATAGCAAACCTTTCATGATGAAGTTGACTGAATCTTCCACTGACCTCCAATAAGCTGTCCCCAACCAGGGTCACCAGCAAACGCTGTCCGCTCTCCTCCCGGATCAATGAGGCATTTTCTGAAGCATACATGCACGTGAAGTCGAACATGGCCACGTCAGGCTGCCCATAGTGGTTAATGGCAAAATCCAGGCGGGGGAGCTGTTGATTGGTGGAGAAGTCGGCTGCCTCCCTGGCGTAGTTCAGCAGTGCATCCTGATCCACGTTATTCCGGGAAAGCAACCTGTCTGTGTCAGGGTAATCCTGGGATGGGAAAAACACACACGTCATAGCTATCTGAATTCTGACCGCAACACTGTGACTTTTGTGGTCCTGGCACTGTCAGACCAGTGGAGTGCTGTAGCTCAGTGGTTAGAGTACTTGCCGGGCAAGCGAGAGTCCTAGGTTCAATTCCCGGCAGGGTGAAGCCTTGGGTAAATTTCCTTACTTCACACGCCTGATAATAATTTCTCAAGTAGATAAAAACAATAATAATTTGGTGACTTCAATCCATGAGTTTGTGGGACACTGCTGTGCGCAATTGGCTGCCACGTTTCCCCCACAAAATATACAGTCAATTCACTTTACAGTATATTCTGTGAAGCTCTTTGAGACGTCTCGAAGACTTGTAAAACACTATATCAATGCAAGGATTATTATTATTATTACAGTGACAATGCTGGTTCACCAAGCAGGGTTTGAAGAAATGATGAAATTTAAGGACGTTAAGCATAAGGTATGTTTTTTAGGCAGGATGAGAGGGTGCAAGGTAAAGGGAGAATTGCAAAGAGCGGGGGTTGAGATGATGAATCCTCAGTCAACGTTGTGGAGATCAGCTTCATACAGATATTTCGGGCATAGACATAAAAGGTGGGAAAATGGTTAAAAAGATTAAAAGGTTTGGCAATGATCTAAAATACTCAATGGTCTGAATGGCCTCCTCCTGTTCCCACAATCCTAAATCTGCCAAACTGAACATAGTGGGATATTCATCACCCAAAAAATAGTTTGCAAAGTGGAGCGGAATAACTCCCCGTGGTCTCGCTCTCAGTTGGGATTTCAGGTCCTGCAACTAAGGGGTTTTATATTTCAGCATCGCAGCAGCTAACTCAGCACAGACCAGGGATCTGAACAGCAGACTGAATACCTGATCGGCTGCTCATACTGACACCACTAAATGTATTTCAGGAAATCATGGGGACTCCGGAGTCACGTACAGTTTGTCATCAGTTTTTAGATTCCTGTTCAGGACCAGCTGACGCAGCTTCCAAACCCCGTTTTTTTCACATAGGATAAAGTTTCCAAGTGCGTCACAGACGACATGGATGATTGGGCTGGGTAGAAAGAAATGGGTGGAGGGGGGGGAATGCAGGATTTCAGTGAAGCCATAGTTGATAGGTTCTTAAAAGGGTTTGAGGAATGGGAGAGAGAACAAGGCAAAGGGATTTAGGGAGTTTTCTTCACTGCACTACAATGGGTGCCATTCACTGAGATAATATTAATAATCCTTACATTTCATATAGAACTTTAACATGTCATCAAGACCTCTACAGGATATACTGTAAAGTGGTTTTGACTGTGTGTTTTGTGGGTGAAACGCCTACAGGACCTTGGTTTAACATCTCATCCAAACGACAGCACCCCCCCAGCACTGCATTGGAGCGTCAGCTGAAACAATGCAATTCCAAGTCTCAATGTGGAGCTTAAATGGCACAACTTCTGAAGTGATGACACACTGAGATCAGAACAGCACTATCAGCCACCCTGAGTTGTAGAAGGTGTCTCACTTGAGTTGGGAGACAATCAGCTCATTCAATATAAAACGCAACAGCAGTGATATCTTATTTTGTTTCTGATAAGTACTCCAAGATGCTATCCTGCATGAAGGATGCTACATAAATGCAATTTGTTGTTGTTTTCCGTGCTTCCCCTTCCCTGTCTCCCACCGTTCCTGACCAGTCTGCTGGAATTGGTGCTCTCCTGTGCTGGGATCTGCGAGTCACACCCACCTGGAGTATGACGCCCTTACTCAGGAGGCTAGGCTTTTTGGCAGTCATCACAAAGTAGTGCGTATCATCTCTGTAGTAAACAATGTTCTCTAAATCGATACCTGTTGGAGACAGAAGCACAATGTTAAAAACAATAAAAGAAACCTTGCATTTCATGTAGAGCCCTTCATGTCAGGGGGACATCTCAAGTGTTTCACAGGATTCACTGTAAAGTGTAGTGATTGTGTATTTTGTCAATGAATGCGGCAGCCAATTTGCACAGAGGAATGTCCAACAGCCATAGCATGAAAGATCAATTTTATTTGGGGGGGGGGGGAGGTTGTTGCCCAGGACAACGGGGGAAACCCCTTTTGTTTTTGAAAATTGCCAATGGATCTACAACCTGAATCTCCCTGACCCACGGAGCAATGTCACCCTGACTGTTGGGAGGGACCAGGGACAAACCTGTGGCCTCCCGCAGGTCCTGGAAGAACTTCTGGTTGAAGATAAATGCCACGCCGCTGATCTCCTCCACCGCTGCCTCCTCTCTGGTGTGTCGGTTGATGAAGTTGGCTGTGATGGCGATTGCTAACTTGCCACGAAACTCTTTCCTCCGAAACCCTTTAAAAATTAAGATTTTAAATAGTAATGAGCGAGCTACCCCGAGGCTGCTGCTCCTCCTCAGCGGGAAACCCAGTCCCCATCTCCCACGCACCATCACATACTGACTCCGAGCCATCAACTCCTACACACTATCACATACTGACTGTCAGTGATCAACACTCACACACCATCACATACTGACCCTCAGTGATCAACATGCCCACACCATCACATACTGACCCTCAGTGATCAAGACTCAACACCATCATATATTGACCTCCAGTGATCAACACTTTTACACCATCACATACTGACACCCAGTGATCAACATGCACACACCATCTCATATTGACCCCCAGTGATCAACATGCCCACATCATCACATACTGAGCTAGTGATCAATATGCCCACACCATCACATACTGACCCCCAGTGATCAACAGGCACACACTGTCACATCCTGACCCCCTGTGATCAACACTCACACACCATCACATACTGACCCCAAGTGATCATTTCTCACACATCATCTCATGACGGGTACCGCCCAATGTATACAAGTGGCAGCCCATTTAAGTGCTCTGAGACGCCATCCGGCTTGAAGGGCGCTATATAAATCCAAGTTGTTGCTGTTGTTCCATCATAGGAACAGGAGGGATCTGCCATTCCTCTTCTGTCAGTTTATTAGATCAAGTCATATGTTTAAATCTTTTCCCTCCACATTCTTTAATATTCCTACATCACAAAATAGCCCAAGAAAGCACAAAGGAAGGAAAGTCAACCAGGGAATGAAAGAGGTTAACTAGGGAAAGAAACAGAGAGAGGGATCAACAGAAAAAAAATGAGAGGTCTACCTGCGAGACTGCCAGGGAAGAAGTCAGGAAGACCTCCTCCACTCACCTTCCAGAGTGTTCCTCCGCCCGTCTGCACCAATTATAACTTCAAACTGGAAATCTGCCACAGAGCTGTCGGAAGGTTTCAAATCCGCTCTCCAACCCAAAGCTAAATCAGAGAGCAACACTGACCATCAATACATCACAGGAAACCATAGGCAGAGCAGCCACACACACTCCTGTTACCAACAGACACACCCCAGCAGCATCACAATAATAGCTCAGTTTACGGATTCACAATGAATATAACACCTGTGAACGAACTTATATTTATATGGCGTCTTTCATGTTGGGAAGATGTCCCAAGGTGCTTGACAGTCCTGACTTGGCACTTGTGCTGAGGGTGGGAGCCAAGAGGGGTAGAGAGATGACCAACGGTGCGGTAAAAGAGGAAAGTTTGGAGAGGGACATTGAAAGAGGTGAGGGAGAGGGAAGCTGAAGGACTCTGGGGTGGAGTTCAAGAGATTGGGGGCATGTCCCTGCAGCACAGAGTGGAGTAGAATGGGGGCATGTGTGGAGTTACTATTCAGAGTAAATCTCCTTCTACATTGTCGCATCAGCCCTCCCAGATCAGATTTGGCAAGGGTTAGATAAAGAGCAAAACTCCCTATACATGACAGAGTAACAGTCAGTTACCGCATGCCTGGGACATAAAAGAGACACCAAAGTCCACACAAAGCAGACTTCAAACAGGAGCAGCCTGGCAGGTGGTCAGATGTGGGCTCACGTTTCCCAGCGATGGAACTGCAGAGTTCCAAAGGATTTATATTTAAAACAAACCCAAGTTAGTGAAGAGGTCAGATGGGATTTGTAAATAAAGCTGTGTACACCCACTAACACAACCAGAGCACTCCACCCGTCAAACACATACGGGTAGAGTCCTCCTCCACACACGCACACACACAGCCCCCCTCCACACACACACACGCACACACACAGCCCCCCTCCACACACACACAGAGCCCCCCTCCACACACACACAGAGCCCCCCTCCACACACACACACGCACACACACAGCCCCCCTCCACACACACACACGCACACACACAGCCCCCCTCCACACACACACAGAGCCCCCTCCACACACACACACAGTCCCCCTCCACACACGCACACACACAGCCCCCCTCCACACACACACAGAGCCCTCCACACACACACACGCACACACACAGCCCCCTTCCACACACACACAGAGCCCCCCTCCACACACACACACGCACACACACAGCCCCTTCCACACACACACAGAGCCCCCCTCCACACACACACACACACACACACAGCCCCCCTCCACACACACACACGCACACACACAGCCCCCCTCCACACACACACACGCACACACACAGTCCCCCTCCACACACACACACGCACACACAGCCCCCCTCCACACACACACACGCACACACACAGTCCCCCTCCACACACGCACACACACAGCCCCCCTCCACACACACACACGCACACACACAGCCCTCCACACACACACACGCACACACACAGCCCCCCTCCACACACACACGCACACACACAGTCCCCCTCCACACACGCACAGCCCCCCTCCACACACACACACACACACAGCCCCCCTCCACACACACACACACACAGCCCCCCCCACACACACACACAGCCCCCCTCCACACACACACACGCACACACACAGCCCCCCTCCACACACACACACGCACACACACACCCCCCCTCCACACACACACACACACAGCCCCCTCCACACACACACACACACAGCCCCCTCCACACACACACACACAGTCCCCCTCCACACACACACACACACACACACACACACACACAGCCCCCCTCCACACACACACACACACAGCCCCCCTCCACACACACACACACACACAGCCCCCCTCCACACACACACACACGCACACACACAGCCCCCCTCCACACACACACACACAGAGCCTCCCTCCACACACACACACACAGAGCCCCCCTCCACACACACACACACAGAGCCCCCCTCCACACACACACACACACAGAGCCTCCCTCTACACACACAGAGCCCCCCTCCACACACACACACACAGAGCCCCCCTCCACACACACACACACACACACACACACACACACACACACAGAGCCCCCTCCACACACACACACACACACACAGAGCCCCCCTCCACACACACACACACACAGAGCCCCCTCCACACACACACACACACACAGAGCCCCCTCCACACACACACACACACAGAGCCCCCCTCCACACACACACACACAGCCCCCCCCCTCCACACACACAGAGTCCCCTCCATACACAGACACACAGACACACAGAGCCCCCCTCTACACGCACACCCAGAGCCCTCCCTCCACACACACACAGAGCCCCTCCACACACACGCACTCACAGAGAGCCCCCCACCCCACATGCACGCACACACAGAACGCCCACTCCACACGCGCGCACACACAGAGCCCCGCCTCCACACGCGCACACACACATAGAGCCCCCCTCCACACACGCGCACACACAGAGCCTCCACTTCCACACGCGCGCACACAGAGCATCCCCTTCGACACGCGCGCACACACAGAGCCCCCCCCACTCCACACGCGCGCACACACAGAGCCCCCCCCACTCCACACTCGTGCACACACAGAGCCCCCCCCCACTCCACACGCGCGCACACACAGAGCCCCCCCCACTCCACACTCGTGCACACACAGAGCCCCCCCCACTCCACACGCGCGCACACACAGAGCCCCCACCACTCCACACGCGTGCACACACAGAGCTCCCCCCTCCACACGCACGCACACACAGAGCACCCCACCACACGCACACACACAAACCCCTCCACACATACACACACACACAGAACCCCGCCTCCACATGAGCGCACACACACAGAGTCCCCCCTTCACACACGCGCACACACAGAGCCCCCCCCCACTCCACACGCGTGCACACACAGAGCCCACCCTCCACTGTGTGGCTGTGTACACCCACTAACACAACCAGAGCACTCCACCCGTCAAACACATACGGGTAGAGTCCTCCTCCACACACGCACACACACAGCCCCCCTCCACACACACACACGCACACACACAGCCCCCCTCCACACACACACAGAGCCCCCCTCCACACACACACACAGCCCCCCTCCACACACACACACGCACACACACAGCCCCCCTCCACACACACACAGAGCCCCCTCCACACACACACACAGTCCCCCTCCACACACACACACGCACACACACAGCCCCCCTCCACACACACACAGAGCCCCCTCCACACACACACACGCACACACACAGCCCCCCTCCACACACACACAGAGCCCCCCTCCACACACACACACACACACACAGCCCCCCTCCACACACACACACGCACACACACAGCCCCCCTCCACACACACACACGCACACACACAGTCCCCCTCCACACACACACACGCACACACAGCCCCCCTCCACACACACACACGCACACACACAGTCCCCCTCCACACACACACACAGCCCCCCTCCACACACACACACGCACACACAGTCCCCCTCCACACACGCACAGCCCCCCTCCACACACACACACACAGAGCCCCCCTCCACACACACACACACAGAGCCCCCCTCCACACACACACACACAGAGCCCCCCTCCACACACACACACACACAGAGCCTCCCTCTACACACACAGAGCCCCCCTCCACACACACACACACACAGAGCCTCCCTCTACACACACAGAGCCCCCCTCCACACACACACACACACAGAGCCTCCCTCCACACACACAGAGCCCCCCTCCACACACACACAGAGCCCCCCTCCACACACACACACACACACACACAGAGCCCCCCTCCACACACACACACACACAGAGCCCCCCTCCACACACACACACACACACACACACAGAGCCCCCTCCACACACACACACACACAGAGCCCCCCTCCACACACACACACACAGCCCCCCCCCTCCACACACACACAGAGTCCCCTCCATACACAGACACACAGACACACAGAGCCCCCCCTCCACACGCACACCCAGAGCCCTCCCTCCACACACACACAGAGCCCCTCCACACACACACACTCACAGAGAGCCCCCCACCCCACATGCACGCACACACAGAACGCCCACTCCACACGCGCGCACACACAGAGCCCCGCCTCCACACGCGCACACACACAGAGCCCCCCTCCACACACGCGCACACACAGAGCCTCCACTTCCACACGCGCGCACACAGAGCATCCCCTTCGACACGCGCGCACACACAGAGCCCCCCCCACTCCACACGCGCGCACACACAGAGCCCCCCCACTCCACACTCGTGCACACACAGAGCCCCCCCCCACTCCACACGCGCGCACACACAGAGCCCCCCCCACTCCACACTCGTGCACACACAGAGCCCCCCACTCCACACGCGCGCACACACAGAGCCCCACCACTCCACACGCGTGCACACACAGAGCTCCCCCCTCCACACGCACGCACACACAGAGCACCCCACCACACGCACACACACAAACCCCTCCACACATACACACACACACAGAACCCCGCCTCCACATGAGCGCACACACACAGAGTCCCCCCTTCACACACGCGCACACACAGAGCCCCCCCCCCACTCCACACGCGTGCACACACAGAGCCCACCCTCCACACGCACGCACACAGAGAGCTCCCCCCTCCACACGCGACACGGAGCCCCCCTCCACACCCACACACACAGAGCCCCCCCTTTACACACCCACACACACACAGAGCCCCCCCTCCACACACACACACAGAGCCCCCTCCACACACACACACAGAGCCCCCCCTCCACACACACACACAGAGCCCCCGTCCACACATACACAGAGCCCCCCCTCCACACACACACACAGCCCCCCCCCTCCACACACACAGAGTCCCCTCCATACACAGACACACACACACAGAGCCCCCATCCACACGCACACAGAGCCCCTCCACACACACACACAGAGCCCCCCACCCCACACGCGCGCACACACAGAACGCCCACTCCACACGCGCGCACACACAGAGCCCCGCCTCCACACGCGCACACACACAGAGCCCCCCTCCACACACGCACACAGAGCCCCCCTCCACACACGCACACAGAGCCCCCTCCACACACGCACACAGAGCCCCCCTCCACACACGCACACAGAGCCCCCCTCCACACGCACACAGCGCACCCCTCCACACACACAGAGACCCCCTCCACACACACACACACAGAGCCACCCCTCCACACACACAGAGACCCCTTCCACACACACACAGAGCCACCCCTCCACACACACAGAGACCCCTTCCACACACACACAGAGACCCCCTCCACACACACACACACATACACACAGAGCCACCCCTCCACACACACATAGAGAACCCTTCCACACACACACACACACACACAGAGCCCCCCTACACACACACACAGAGCCCCCTTCCACACACACACAGAGCCCCCCTCCACACACACACACACACAGAGACCCCTCCCTCCCCACACACACACAAACAGAGCCTCCATCCACACACACACACAGAGCCCCCCTCCACATGCGCACACAGAGCCCCCCTCCTCCACACACACACACACAGCCCCCCTCCACACACACACACAGAGCCCCCTCCTCCACACACACACACAAACACAGAGCCCCCCCTCCACACACACACACACACACAGAAAACCCCCTCCACACACACACACACACACACAGAGCCCACCTCCACACACACACAGAAACCCCCCTCCACACGGGCGCACACACAGAGCCCCCACTTCCACATGCACGCACACACAGAGCCCTCCACATGCGTGCACACACAGAGCCCCCACTCCACACGCGCGCACACACGGAGCCCACCCCTCCACACGCGCGCACAGACAGAGCCCTCCACACGCGCGCACACACACAGAGCCCATCCTCCACACACACGCACATACAGAGCTCCCCCCTCCACACGCACGCACATACAGAGCTCCCCCCTCCACACGCGCACACACGGAGACCCCTCGACACCCACACACAGAGCCCTCCCTCTACACACACACACAGAAAGCCCCTCCACACACACAGAGCCCCCTCTACACACACACACACAGAACCGACCTCCACACACACAGAGCACCCACCACACACACAGAGCACCCACCACATGTGCACAGAGACCCCTCCACACACACACACACAGAGGCCCCCTCCACACACACGCACACACAGAGCCCCCCTCCACACACGCGCACACAGAGACCCCCTCCACACGTGCGCACACACAGAGCCCACCCCTCCACACGCGCGCGCACACACACAGAACCCCCCCTTCCACACACGCGCACCCAGAGCCAACCCTCCACACACACGCACACACAGAGACCCCTCCACACGCGCGCACACACAGAGCCCCCCCACTCCACACGCGTGCACACAGAGACCCCCCTCCACACGCGCGCACACACAGAGCCCACCCCTCCGCACGCGCGCACACACAGAGCCCCCCTCCACACACACACACACAGATCCCTTTACACACACACACACACAAAGCCCCCCTCCACACACGCACACAGAGCCCCCCTCCACACACACAGAGACCCCCTCCACACACACACACACACACACACAGAGCCACCCCTCCACACACACAGAGACCCCTTCCACACACACACAGAGCCGCCCTCCAAACACACACACACACACACACAGAGACCCCCTCCACACACACACACAGAGACCCCCCTCCACACACACACAGAGAGATCCCCCTCTACACACACAGAGAGACCCCCCTCCACACACACACACACAGAGACCCCCCTCCACACACACACACAGAGACCCCCCTCCACACACACACTCACACACAGACCCCCCCTCCACACACACACAGACCCCCCTCCACACACACACACACACAGACCCCCCTCCACACACACACACACACACAGACTCCCCCTCCACACACACACAGACCCCCCTACACACACACACACAGACCCCCCCTCCACACACACACAGACCCCCCTACACACACACACACAGACCCCCCTACACACACACACACACACAGACCCCCTACACACACACACACAGACCCCCCTACACACACACACACAGACCCCCCTCCACACACACACACACAGACCCCCCTCCACACACACACACACACACACACACACACAGACCCCCCTCCACACACACACACATACAGTGCCCCCCTCCACACACAAGTGCCCCCCTCCACCCACAGAGTCCCTCTCCACGCACACATAGCCCCCCTCCACACACACAGAGCCCCCCCTTCCACACACACAAACAGACACACACAGAGAACCCCCTCTACACACACACACACACACAGAGCCCCCCACACACAGAGAACATCTCTCTCTCTCTCTCTCTCTCTCTCACACACCCCAAGAGACCCTCCCACCCCCCCACATGCTTAATGTCCCCTCAGTGTGGAAGGTGTCCTGTTGACAATACTTACGTGTATTCCCGGTGCCTCTGGGTGGAATGAGTCCACGGAATTCTATGTTTAGATGGATCTCGATGCCCATGATCAGGGCCAACTTCAGCAGCACCAGCTGTAGCTGTCGGATACCTACAGCATGATAAAGAGAAATTACCCAGAGCTGTGTGTGATACTGGCACCAGCATTGCCCCTCCTCCCCTTCGCCATCCCCAACACTAAAAATTATCTTGTACGCAATCCAAGGCTCAACATGAAACTGTGAGTAGTTCCTCCCAACAACACTCTGAAACTGTGAGCAATTCCCCCCAACAGCACCCTGACAGTCCCATCCAACACTTCCTCACATACAGCATTAGATACAGAGTAAAGATCCCTCTGCATTGTTCCATTAGCACAGCTAGCTCAAGTACAGCCAGGGTTAGATACAACGCAAAGATCCCTAAACACCCCTGCAGCACACCCACATCAGTTACAATACGCGTTAGTTGCAGAGTAATGAGGTCTCTCTATCAGCTATCATGTGCAATTTTGGCAAAACACAATTTTGTTGTGTTAATTGATATCTGGTTTACGATTATTGGATGCTGTGTGGTTTTTAAGATGCTCAAAACCGTTTTTTTATGGTAACATTTAACATGAGTGGAGGGCAACAAGTGAGAGAGTGAGTAAGTGAGGGAAAGAGACAGTGAGAGATAACAAGAGACAGAAAGAAAGACAAGAAGGAGAAGCAAGTGAAAGAGAGCAGTCGGGAGGGCTGGGCTAGGAGCGAATGCAGAAAGCTACTTACTGATATGGTCGATGGCTCCAGCACAGAACTTGCCATAGATTTTCTTGGCGCCCAGGTTGCGTAGGTCGACAATGGTGTATGGCCAGAGATGCAGCACGTTGTTGCGGGAAAACGTGTCCCGCTTTTCAACCAGGATGACTTTGGCTCCAAGGAATGCTAATTCGATGGCTATGCGCAAGCCACAGGGACCAGCTCCGATCACCATACACTGCTCATAGGAGAAAAGATATAACATGAATCCAAATATCACCCACACCCTCACCATCACCCCCACCCACACCATCACGGCAACCACCACCCATAGTTGCAACCACCTGTTGTGGATGATGGCTGCTGTGTACATGGTGTCGCGAGATTATTGGCTGCTGAGGCACACGTTAAACCCACCACCACACCCTTCAGGCTCAGGCTGGGAACTGGAGGGTAATGCCAATCTCTCCACAGAGAGAGTGAAGGCTTTATGTTCATCAGAAGAAAACACAACTTCAGGCAAACATTCAACCTAATGGGTTTCTACAGACTATGTTGTAAAAGAGATGTGTGTAAGGCCGGGCCCGTCACACACAGCTGGGAGGCCAAAATAACTCCAATACCTTGGTGTCAGCACAGGCGTTGCCCTTCTTGTAGTCCTTGTGACTTGCTCGCTTGTCCAGTTTAGCAAAGATAGCTTTTGCTTTCCAGTAGTTGAGTTTGGCCTTGAGTTTGGTGAAGAAGTTGGGGTAGTCAGGGATTTCAAGATCCAGGTTCTTGCACAGCTCCTGGAACCCATGAAAGGTGGCTTTGCAGGTGGTGGCCTGGATGAAGCGGTCATACAGGACATGGCTCAGGTTGTCCAGTGGCTTCTTGCTGTCTCCCATGGTCACAGAACACTCTGCTCAGACAGTGCAATGGAGGGTGACTTCACCTCACCTCTCGTTCATCATAAACCTGCAAAGAAAAACATCAAAGGATCAATTCCTCACAAACCAGCCACTATCTAGCCATTCAAAGCCCAGACAGGAAGAACTCAACAAAGAACCATTTCTGTAACACAATATTCCTCACGATATGCAGATTCTCCACAATACACTGAAGAGTACAAAATGTTCGGACTCCCCCCACCTCATTAACAGTCTGAGATCACCATAATTCTGCTGATAATTTTGGGATAAATGAACATTTGCCTACAAGTCGTTTATTTCTGTTAAGGCATACACTACCCTTGAAGCCCACGTATGTATCCCAGAGCTTTGTACGTGAGTACTCCTGCCAGCGTGAGACTCAATGAAACAGCTGCTTTTAGTTCTGCTTTTTCTCCTCAACGGTGTGGGAGCAGGAATCTCATCTCATGGTTCAATAGTATGTGAGTCGAGTTCCACAATGTGTGGGTCTATGATGTGAGAGTCTCACCATGTGCGTCCCTGGGGTTTCCACGTGACTTGGGTGCCCAGCCACTCTGCTCCCTAGGCATTGCTGTGCACACAGGCAGGATATAGGACAGAGTGCAAACAGTTACCAAGGTCAGTGAACACAGAACCCTTTATGAACCTACTAAGCATCATATCTATTAGTGACGGATCAACAAGCCCAGTGGCACACAGGCCGCTCAGTGACTAAAGCAAACTGTCTTTGAGAAGCACGATCTGCTCATCTGCTACATTCACATTTAATATAATAAAAAACAAACTGTCATTGTGCTCCTCACGTCCACAACACATTCCCAGCAAACACTCAGATGCATGGTGAAGCAAATGATTCTGCGAAAGGAGGGAGGCTACAACTGGTCAGCAACAATTTCAGAGCTATTTGCCAATAAGTGGAATGAAGGGTCTGAGAGATAAAAAAGCAGCTTTATTCACAGTAGTCAACATAAATTTTTTTCAGTCTTCAAAATACTTAAACTACAAATACAGTGGAAGACGGTTAAGGCTGACACCTCGGGGACAGATGTATTGTCCAGTTTAAGAAGCATCCGAAGTTAATTGAAATACCATTCCCGCTCAGCAGAGGAGTGGCGTCGGCACCATTTAATAATATATAATAATGTTGTTTCACTTGAAGACATGTTGACTATCAAAAGAGGGCACCAAGTATTTTAACCTTGGAGATAAAGTTAAATCACTCTCACAGAATATATTTCCCTTTGTTTGGTTGCAGTATACAGTACAGTCTGTCCCGCCAGCAGAGGAGCAGCCCGGGGCTTCCTCCCTCTCATTGCTGTCCCCATCGGACGGGAAGGGGACCAATTAGCAACGGCTCTGAGGTGGTTGACAGACTTGGAGGCACTTGACCCTCCACCCATTCACAAGTGGCTCCGGCTGTCAATCAATCACAGTTCGACTCCTCCTATTCCCTCCCTTGTTATTCCCCATTTCTCTGCCCCCTCAGTGATTGACTGCCCAACTCCAGCCGCTTGTGAATCGCTGGAGTCCTCTGTCACTCAATCACAAATACACTCCTCCCATCTTGGAGTCCTGCAGCTCGCTTCAGGAGCGAGAGACCTGAGTTTGATTCCCAGCAGGGCGAAATGTTGGGCAAGTTTCCTTACTCCATAAACCTCTGTTTACCTAATAGTAATTAGGAACCCGGTTGTTAGTCGATTGGCGGATCGCTTTTCCAGTGGTAATAATTCTTTCAAAACAAAATAATAATAATAAATTATCAAAGTCACTTCAATCCATGACTGTTTGTGAGACACTGCTGTGTGCAATTGGCTGCCGAATTTCACCCACAAAATAAACAGTAAATTCAATTGATAATAACACGAAGATTACATTTGTATAGCGCCTTTCATGTCGGGAGGACGTCCCAAGGTGCTGGACAGAGTACAGCATTTCAGACCCAAACTGGGGTCGGGGGTGGGGGGAGGGAAGGGGGATGGCCGATGGTATGGTCGAAGAGGAGGGTCTTGAGGCGGGACTTGAAGGAGGCTAAGGAGGGGGTGAGGCGGAGTGATTGGGAGATGGAATTCCAGAGGTTGGAGGCAAAGTGGCTGAAGGCTCTCCCGCCAATGGTGGGGCGGGTGGGTCGGGGGATGTAGAGAAGGCCAGAGCCGGCTGAGCGGAGAGAGAGCAGGCGGGTTGGTAGGGGGTTAGGAGGTCCCAGAGGTAGGGTGGGGCGAGGCCATGGAGGGCTTTGTATGCGAGGACCAGGAACTTGAACTGGATCCTCTGAAGGATAGGGAGCCAATGGACTTGGGTGAGAGTGGGGGAGATGGCGTCACGGAGTTTGGTGCGGGAGAGGACACGGGCTGCAGAGTTCTGGATTATCTGCAGCCTGTGGAGGGAGGAGTTGGGAAGGCTGACAAGCAGGACGTTTGCATAGTCGAGCCTGGAGGTGATGAAGGCATGAACAAGATTTCAGCAGCCTGAAAGGTGAGGTAATGGCGGAGTCGGGCGATGTTTCGGAGGTGAGGGAAGGCAAAATGGGTCATTGCTTGAAGAAAGACATGGGAGAAAAGACAGTTGAGGGTCGAACAAGACACCAAGGTTCCTGATGGCTTGGTGAGTTGAAATGTGTTACCATGGAGGTTGATGCTGCCAGAGCCTGAGGTGCTGAGGCACTGGCTCGAGCCAATCAGGAGGGCCTCAGTCTCGTTCACATTCAATTGTAGGAAATTTGCCCTCATCCAGGACTTGATGTCCAACAGGCAGTCTGTCAGGACAGCAGTGGTCCTGGAGTTGAGGGTGGAGGCAGAAAGATAGAGTTGGGTGTCATCCGGATACATATGGAAGTTGACCCCATGTCTGCGGATGATGTCACCAAGGGGGAGCATGTAGATATTAAAGAGGAGAGGGCCAAGGACAGAGCCCTGGGGGACGCCAGACAAGACAGTGCGGGGGCTGGAGAAGAAACCGATAGAGGCAACAAAGTGGAGACGGTGAGAGAAAAACTGAACCGATGGACAAGGAGAGGAGACAAGGAGAGGTTGATGACATTGGACAGGAGAGGGGCCAGAAGGTGGAGCTGGGAGATGAGGAGAGAGATGGGATCGAGGGAGCAGGTGGTGGGTTTGAGTTTGTGGACAGTCATGGTGAGGGAGGGAGAGATAGGGTCGAAGGAGTATGGGGGGATGGGCGGTGGTGGATCATGAGGGAGAGGTGATGTGGGGGTGGCTGTGGACGGCGCTGAGAGGGCTGAACGAATCCCCTCGATTTTAGATTCGAGGAAGTCCAGCATCTCCTCACAGTTGGTGTTGCTATATCAAATGCAAGTTTTATTATTATAATAATAATGTGACCAAAAGACAGTCAACCCGTACAGTGTCACCTACATCTTGTCCGCAAAGAATCCTGAAGACAAACAGAGTTGTGCAGGTTGCACCCACTGCGAGGCAGCTCTCTGAAGGTGACCAACTAAGCCAGCAGTGTACTGGAAGGACTTATCTTCAGGGGGCCCACAAGATTGGAGTTGGGATTTATCCACTGTGGGCTGCACAGTGCTCTACTCTAATTAGATATGCAATTGACAAAGGTCTGCTGAGAAGTGAAGGAGCCCCTGCCACACTAAAGGTGCATCCCACAGGAGTGTGGAAAGTAAATGTAGTGGACACCATGGTGTTTGATTTGAAGATCTTGACCAAAATCATGATCAAAGATACGTTTTTTACAATACATTTTATGCCCCTTCCTACCTCTGTGATCTGCTAAGCCCTATCAACCTCTTTGCTCAGTAGACTCCAGTCTGCTCCACATCCCCCACCCGGCACACCCCACCACCAGCAGTTGGGGTCTTCAGCCTCTCCTCCACCAGTCTTGGGAACTCCATCCCACATTCCTTTCGCCTCACTCCATTCCTTGCTTCCTTCAAGGCACTTTTCAAGGAGGCCTTAGGCCACCGTCCTTACCTCCTTCACCACAAGCTGTCTGTCTAGCGCCTTGGGACGTCCTCCTGATGGGAAAGGCGCTATACAAATGTAATTTTGTATTATACTGTATAGAAATGTCTTAAAGTATTTTCCAGTAAGCTACTATCAAGTGTGATGACTGCTTTTGTCGAAACCCAGCAAACAGCCTTTTGTGAACACCAATATCTCAAATGGAGGATTGGTTACAAGGACAACACAGAGAAACTCTCTTCTCTTTTACAACAGATCTTTAACAGCCAACTGAAAATATGAAGACGGGACATTGGTTTAATGTCTCACCACCCACAATGTAGCCCTTCCCCAGAACTGCCCTGGAGGGTCATCTTAGATTGTGAATTCAAATATGAATGTGGGGCTTGAACCCACAACCTTTTAGCCAAGAGACAAGAGAGCTACCAACTAAGTCAAGCTAACATATAACTGAGGAAGCCCACAGGTGCTGATCTCAACCTCAGTTCCAATTGCTGTTCACATAGATGTATAAAGCACAGGACTAAGATCTGCTGATAGTCAAAGCCTCTCCTCCCACTCACCATGATCTGACAGGCTTCCAAACCCTCATAACCAAAACTCACCTATGGAAAGATAAGCTGCCAAACATCAAATACTTCTCTGTTGCTTCCTCCTCTTGCTGAAGAAATATTTCACTGCAGCCTTGATCTCAGTCAGAGACTTGAACTCTCACACCATCTTCCCTTCACCTCCACAAACAATTTCTCTTCTAGACCCCACACTGTCTCGTGGGGCATTCCTCAGGGCTCTCTCCTTGGTCCCCTCCTCTTCAATATCTATATGCTCCCTCTTGGTGACATCATCCGTAGACATGAGGTCAACTTCCACATGTATGCAGATGACACCCAATATCTCTCTGCCTCCATCCTCGACTCCAGGACCACTGCTGTCCGACCACCACTTCATCTCCTTCACCACCTCCACCCCCCTCCCCACCTCCACCAGACCCACCACCATCTTCTACCGCCCCTGGAAGAAGTTACCCCCTCAATCCCTAACCGCTGCCTTAGAGTCCTCTGAACTCCTCTCCCTCTGGCCTTCAACCCTCACTGATCCCTCTTCTGCTCTCACCCTCCTCCACAACACCCTCTCCTCTTCACTTGACACTCTTGCCCCCATCACCTCCCGTACTGTCTCCTACTCTCGCTCCTCCCCCTGGTTCACCACCCACCTCCGCTCACTGAAGACCCAAGTGCGGGCCGCTGAACGCACCTGGGTCAAATCTGGCCTAACGGTCCACCGACAAATCTGGCTGGACCTCCTCAAAATCTACCGCTCCACTCTAGCCTCGGCCAAATCGTCCTTCTACTCCAGGATAATCCTGGAGGCGAAGGACAACCCCAGGCTACTGTTCTCCACCACATCCCAACTCCTCCGTCCCCCCGCCACCCCGCGCAGGTCATCTCCTCCAACCTTCACTGCGAGGAGATGCTGGATTTCCTTGAATCCAAAATCAAGGGAATTCGCTCCGCGGTCACTTCCCCTCCAACATCCACCCACCCCCTCCCTCCCACACTCCGACTCCTACCCATCCTCCCCTACACACTTTCGTACCCGTTTCCCCACCCTCTGTCACCAAACTCATCCTATCCCTGAAACCCACCACCTGCTCCCTTGACCCCATCCCCACTCCACTCCTTATCTCCCAGCTCCACCTCCTTGCCCCACATATCACAGACATCGTCAACCTGTCCCTCTCCTCTGGCTCTGTTCCCATTCCCTTAAAAACTGCCACCATCACTCCCACCTTAAAAAACCCTCCCTTGATGCGTCGCAGCTATCAAGCTACCGGCCCATCTCCAACCTCCCCTTCCTGTCCAAGGTCCTGGAACGAGTTGTCGCCTCCCAGCTGCGCTCTTTCCTCTCCACCCATTCATTATTCGAACCCCTTCAGTCGGGTTTCCGTGCTGCCCATAGCACAGAAACTGCCCTGGTCAAGGTCACCAATGACATCCTGACCATCTGTGACCAGGGCTCCCTCTGCCTCCTCGTCCTCCTCGACCTATCGGCAGCATTCGATACGGTCGACCATGCTATCCTCCTCCACCGCTTGTCCTCCCACCTCAACCTTCAAGGCCCTGTCCTTGAGTGGTTTAGGTCGTACCTCTCCCACCGTCTTCACTTTGTTTCTACAACGGCTTTTCCTCCAGCCCCCGCACTGTCTCGTGCGGTGTCCCTCAAGGCTCTGTCCTCGGTCCCCTCCTCTTCACCCTCTATATGCTCCCCCTTGGTGACATCATCCGCAGACATGGGGTTAACTTCCACATGTATGCGGATGACACCCAACTCTACCTTTCCTCCTCTACCCTCAACTCCACGACCACCGATGTCCTGACAGCTGCCTGTCCGACATCGAGTCCTGGACGAGAGATAACTTTCTTCAGCTCAACGTGCGAAAACTGAGGCCCTCCTGATTGGCTCACGTCAGCGCCTCCGCACCTCAGGCGCTGACAGCATCAGCATCCAAGGCTGCACTCTCCACCTCTCAAAGCCAGTCAGGAACCTCGGGTTCTGTTCGACCCTGAGCTGTCCTTTCTCCCTCATATCCGCACCACAACTGGCACCGCCTTCCATCACCTCCGGAATGTCGCCAGACTACGGCACTACCTCACCCCTCACGCTGCTGAAACTCTGGTCCACGCCTTTATCACCTCAAGGCTGGACTATGGGAACTCTCTCCTCGCCGGCCTTTCCGGCACCTCCCTCCACAAGCTGCAGGTCATTCAGAACTCTGCAGCTCGTGTACTGTCCCGCACCAGGCTTCGGGACCACATCACTCCCACCCTCGCTCGCCTCCACTGGCTCCCCATCCCCCAGAGGATCGAATTCAAGATCCTCATCCTCACCTACAAGGCCATTCACGGCCTTGCTCCCTCCTACCTCTCCAACCTACTATCCCCCTACCTACCTGCCCGTACCCTCCGTTCCTCTGGCTCCGGTCTGCTCCACATCCCCCGCCCCAACCGCCCTACCATCGGTGGCCGGGCCTTCAGCCTCTCAGCCCCGAGGCTCTGGAACTCTATCCCCCAGTGCCTTCGCCGCCTCCTCCCTTTCCTCCTTCAAGGCCGGTCTCAAGACCTTTCTCTTTGACCGTGCCTTCAGCTCCCCTCTCGACTCTCTACCCCCTCCTCGCTCCCTCCCCTTACCCTGACCATTTCCCCCCAATGCCCGGGTCCTGACCCAACTGTACAGCGCCTTGGGACGTCCTCCTGACGTGAAAAGTGCTCTATAAATGGAATCTTGTTGTTGTTGTCCTGATAGTCTGTCAGACATCAAGTCCTGGATGAGAGCTAACTTTCCACAGTTGAACGTCAGCAAGACCAAGGCTCTCCTGATTGGCTTCCATCAGCGCCTCCACAACTCAGGCACTGACAGCTTCACCATCCAAGGATGCACACTCCAACCCAGTGAGCCAGTCCAGAACCTTGGTGTCTTGTTTGACCCTCGACTGTCCTTTCTGCCCCACATTCGTGCCACGACCCACTCTGCCTTCCCCCACCTCCACCACTGTTTCTCACCGCAGGCCACCGAGACCCTCATACACGGATTCATAACATCCAGGCTCGACTACGCAAACTACCTGCTTGTCGGCATTCCCAACTCCTCCCTCCATAGGCTGCAGATCATCCAGAATTCTGCAGCCTGTGTCCTCTTCTGCAACAGGCTCCGCGACACTATCACCCCCATCCTCGCTCAACTCCACTGGCATCCAGAGGATACAGTTCAAGATCCTGGTCCTCACTTTCAAACCCCTCCGTGGCCTTGCTCCCCCCACCTACCTCTACGACCTCCTAACCCCCACACCAACCTGCCTGCTCCCTCCGCTCAGCAGGTTCCATCCCCTGCCTCACCCCCCATCATTGGATGGCAGGCAGGCCTTCAGACACTCTGCTCCCCTGGAACTCCATCCAGCCCCTTCCCTTGCCTCCTTCAAGACCTGTCTCAAGACCTCCTCTTTGACTGTGACTTCAGTCACCCTCCTTCCCCACCTTGCTCTCCACCCTCCCCGATCCAGACCCCCAGCTCGGGTCCGAAACACTGATTGTCCAGCACCTTGGGACGTTCTCCCGACGTGAAAGGCGCTATACAAATGTAATTTTGTTGCTGTTGAAGCATGTGATGGCTTGTGCATTTGTGCACACATGCCAGCCGGGGCTTCAGCAATCTCCCTGCCACTTTATAGGCTGCAACATTTCTGGCCAAAAAACTGCAGCAAGTGTGGTAAGCACTGGCATTGTCCCAAGTATGCTCCTTCTCCCAACAGTTTTATCTAGCAGAACTGATACACATAGGACACTCTCAATCTCTGACTGGCACAATGGTCATTGCTGCATATGTGGGAACAGAATGAGAGCAGCATTACTGGGTGGATACATTAACAAAAGGTGAATATAACGTCACTGACTCGGTACTTTGTCGATGGGTAAGTCACAGTATCACTGACTGGGTGCAGTGTCACTCGGTGAAGAGAGCCAGGCATTCTGCTTTCTGATCTCAGCATAATATAAACATATCAAACATATCAAAACCCAGGCAAACTCCTGATCAGTGCCAGTATTAATTCATTATCCACTAACACTGCATTACTGATGGAATCTGGGATAACAGGAATATAAACAGCCACTAACTGGGGGTTACTGAGCACAACGGTGTGAGGGAGCCGGATTAACATCAGGCACAAATAAATCAGGCACATTTAACCTGAGAGTGTAATTCACTTTGAGGACCTATATTCGACATATGCTAAGAGAATTACCCGGAAAGGAGCTGTAACTCTTGGGGACTAAAGGGGGTAGGAAATGCAGAAATGGGTGGGCACGGTATCAATGGGTGAGAGCAGTGTCAATGGGTGAGAACGCATCATTGAGTGGGTACATTGTCGATGGGAAGGTGAAGTGCCACTGAATGTGTGCAACATCACCAAATATGAGCAATGTCACTGGGTGAAGAGAGACAGACATTCTCTGTGATTGATGCCGGAAGTTTAGTGCGAATGACGGGGCTGGAAAGCAGCAGCGAGATTAGTTCGCGATCAGGTCACAATCAGGTCATGCTAAAATAAACTCATCCTGAGACTGAGATTATTTGATGTCAGGATCATTTCACTGACCTCTCTCTCCCCCTTTGTGGCAAGTGAAAGACATAGCTTTGCAATAAATGGTCTGTGCCAGAGAGCATCATCCCACACCCCTCCCCGACAACAAGTCCTGACAGCCAACACCTCTCAAAAAGGTTTTTCCACCCAGGTTGTAGCTGTAATCACTGTGATAACCACACCCTCCAACACATCATAGTAATACCAACTCTTGAGTAAGGGTACATTCAGCTGCAGCCTGTACATAAGAGGGCCCCAACACCATTCTTCAGTGATCCTGAAAGCAGCTCAAGCACTCAGCTGGAGATTCACAGAGTTTGTACTGATCTCATCGTGGCAGGATTTACAGCTGTCATTAGCCTCACGGTCCTCAGGTTGGAGGCACAAACTTCAATACACAATGGGTCTGACTGGTCCGTGCAGCGGCACAACAGAGGATACAACTCTGGGGTAGTGGTGGGGGGGTGGGTTGGGAGCTGAGGTCGTGCCCGCACTAAGCTCCATGACGCTATCACCCCCATCCTGGCTCTCCATCCCTTCAGAGGATAGAGTTCAAAATCTTCGGCCTCAAAGCTCTGCACAATCTTGCTCCTTCCTACCTCTGTGACCTACTAATGTCATATGGACCTGCCCACTCTCTCCTTTCATTGGCCTGCTCTATATCTGCACCTAACCCACCAAACCATCAGTGGTCAAGCCTTCAACCTCTTTGCCCCCACCCTTTGGAGTTCCATCTCAGAGTCAATCCCTTCACCTTGCTCCCTGCCTTGCCATCTTCAAGCCTCATGTCAAGACCCTCCGTTTCGACCACACCTTCGCTCCCTGCCCTCCACCCTCCCGATCTCAACCTCCAGCTTGGGTCCAAATCCCTGACTGTCCTGCGCCTTGACACGTCCTCCCGACCCGGAAGGCACTTTACAAATGTAATTTGCTGTTTTTGTAGCCTGGAGCTGTAGGAAGATGAGAGGAATGAGGGCACATCTGGGGTTGGGGAAGGGGGCTGGTGGCACAGTGACCGGCAGTGCAGGTTTCAGTGCTAGCACACTTGCTGCTCTGTTCTAAGATTCAGCATGTTTTGGAGGACATTTGCAAACATAAATCTCCATGTGGGTCAGTTTGTGGCCAGACCAGTGTGCTATTTCTCAGTTGTTGTAAGGGTACCGCAGCTGTCAATAAATAACCAGTTTCATGGGAGAATGTCCCTCACTCAAGACACTGCATGCACAATGAGATTAGCTGCCGATTAGTTCATGGCATGCTAAACCCAGAGATCAGACCAGCCTGAGACTGAGATTATTTGATGTCAGGATCCGCTCACTGAGCTCTCTCACTTCCCTCT
Organism: Callorhinchus milii; assembly: GCF_018977255.1. Classification (NCBI taxonomy): domain Eukaryota; kingdom Metazoa; phylum Chordata; class Chondrichthyes; order Chimaeriformes; family Callorhinchidae; genus Callorhinchus; species Callorhinchus milii. Next base: position 51,819,448 of record NW_024704746.1, read on the forward strand.
CGGCAAGTGAAAGACATAGCTTTGTAAAAACGGCCCGTGCCAGAGAGCATCATCCCACACCGTTTACCTACAACATGACCAGTCAGCCCACATGTCTCTAAAAGGATATTCCTGATACTGTGGCTTGGGGGGGGATAGAGATGAGGACATCTTCACATGACAGTAAGGCACCACATTACACGCTTCCCATGTGTTGACCTGCCTCTACATAATGGCAGCTTCCAAAATAGTGACACATGGCCACGACAATGACACATCTCCACATGCCATTCACATATTTCCATGCAATAGCCTCCGCATGACAGTCACTGAACTGTGACACAACACACAGCTCTAGCATGCGGTTTGTTGGCACTTTATTCCAAGCTCTATTGCAATGTTTTCTCTACCACTTCAAAGCCAGCACATGTTTCCTTCCTTCAATCCTTAATTCAATCAGGGGGCTGGTCGCAAGGTAAGTCATAACTGCACTGTTAAACCGCTCAATGTACAGCCAGCCTACAACCAAAAATAAATCAATCACATCGCCCTGCTCAGGTGTTAGTGGCAGGTTGAAACCACAGTTTGGACTGATCGAGCTCTTCATTACCACAACAACAAAATTACATTTGTATAGTGCCTTTCACGTTGGGAGGACATCCGAAGGCGATGGACAATCAGTGTTTCGGACTATCAAGAAACATACACCTAAAAGCACAAAGATCCTTGTTTGAGCTGGACGTTCTCTTTCCCAGCTCACAATTACACAGCAGTGATCAAAGCCACCCACAATCAAAGAAATCACCTCAGAGCCGGGCCTCTGATACACGCTGGCTGCAGCAGCCACAATAGCAACAACTAAATACAAGGCTGTTCAGACCTCATTTGGAGAGCTGTGGCCAGCTTTGGGTACCTGAATCGGCTTTAACAAGTGTCTCTTTACACAGAGGGATTTGAAGATGTGAAACTCTCTGCTTCAAATCACTGCAGAGGTGGGATCAATTGGGATGTTCAAAAGAGAGATAGACAGGTCATAGAGCAATTAAGGGATAAGGCCAAAGGGCAGGGCATTGGGATTAAAAGATCTGCCAATTTCTAATAGATGGGCTTGATGGCTTGAACAGCCTCCTCCTGTTCCTTCAAATAAAAAGGAAATATGAATTGGGTATGGTCCTGTATGGACCACATTGTTTTGTCTTCACAAGATCTTGTCTTTCAAATGTAGGCCAGACTTGTAGGGTGAAAAATAAAAGCAGCAAAACCGAGTGTGGGGCAGTCCCAACCCAGCTCCAACTGCACTGAGTCCCATTAGGTCAGATTGTCAGTTTGAGAGGTATCACCAGGAGTTTCACTCTGTACTAACCCATGCTGTACCTGACTTGGAAGTGTTGAATTGGGCACTGCAGATGGAATTTTGTCCAATGCTGCACCTGAACTGGGAATGCCGATGAGAGGTGTGAGGGATTGTTTGTATCCGCAGTTTGTAAGAGGGATTTTGTTTTGTTGGTATACTATAAAGGGTTAATTGGAGAGACACTCTGCTTCAGATTGTCACACGGATTAGTGCCATCCATGGCCTTGCCCCCTCCTACCTCTCTGACCTGCTGACTCCCTAGCAATCTGCCCACTCCCTCCGTTCAGCGAGCTCCGGCCTGCTCCATGTCTCCGCCCGACCATCGGTGGCCAGGCTTTCAGCCTCTCTGCCCCCACACTCCATCCCAGTCCCTTCACCTCGCTTCCACCATGTCTCTTTCACGGTCGGTCTCAAGACCCTCCTCTTCGATCGTGCCTTCAGTCGCCCTTCCACCTCTCTGCCTTCCCTCACCCCTACCCCACCACCCATGCTCGGTTCTTGACCCCTGACTGTCCAGCGCCTTGGGACGTCCTCCCGACGTGAAAGGCGCTCTATAAATGTAATCTTGTTGTTGTTGTGCCAGCTGCCGGCGTGTTAAATGAGTGTACAGTCATTTGTGTCAAATGAGTCTACAACTTTATGTTACCAGTTTGTTTACAGGGAAAAGCCATTTTTCTCGGCACTAGTCAAATTGCCCAGGGCCAAATAAATATCTGTGGGCCTTCTGCAGTCGGATCCAGTGTTGCAGTGCAGTCAAAACTGAGTTAGGACTGCCCCAAACTCCTTCCAAGCATGTGCCTGATTGCCAATTGCCATTTGCCTGCCTTCCCTCCTTCTCTCCAGGTGTCCCTGTCTCTGAGTGAAAAGGTTCAGCACTGGAGCAACAGGATGCAGTGATGTCCCATGCACTGACCAAAAACTTTGGCAGTTTATTTATTTTCGAAAAAAAGTAATAAGAGCAAAGACGCAATATATTCAGGTGGGACCTTTCCACTGGCAGCAGCCGTCTGGAAACAGAACCTTAGAAAGGTTTAGCACATGCGCCACGTATTTGCCCTCACTGCACAGTGATCCCTTCCACTCGTTGCATGTAACTTTCACACCACCCTCTCCTCCTCCACCATTTCACTCAAATGTGAGGTAACGCCAGCAAGCGAGAGAGCAAGTCCATGTCATTCACCAATGGGTCAGCAGTTGAGCCTAGATGTGATGAATACATGGATGAGGGTCTCAGCAGACTGAGGGGAGAGGCAGTGGCAGAGTCAGGCGATGTTGCAAAGGTGGAGGAAGGCAAAACGGGCTATGACACGGATGTGGGGTAGAAAGGACAGTTGAGGGTCAACAAGACAGAAAGATTCCGTACTGGCTCAGCGAGATGTAGAGTGTGCCTCCATGGATGGAGATCTTGGGGGCTCTCGACATGAAAGGCGTTATACAAATGCAGTTTGTTTTTGTTGTGGATGATAATGCTGCCAGTGCTTGAGGTGTGGAGGCGCTGACGGGAGTCAATCAAGAGGTCTTGTTGATGTTCAACTGCAGAAAGTTAGCTCTCGTCCAGGACTTAATGTCTGACAGACATTCTGTCAGGACAACAGTGGTCCTGGAGTCAAGGGTGGAGGCAGAGAGATAGATTTTAGTGTCATCCTCATTCACGTGGAAGTTGACCTCATGTCTGCGGATGATGTTACCAAGAGGGAGCATGTATATATTGGAGAGGATCAAAGACAGAGCACTAAGGAACACCGCAAGAGACAGTGTGGTGGATGGAAGAGAAGCCATTCGTGGAGACTGCGAAAGGTAGGATATGAACCAGGCAAGGGCAGGACAATGAAGATTGAGTTAATACCAGGTCATCATGCCTACAAATAAACAGTCACTCCACAATAAATCCTGTGAAGCGCTTCAAGACATCCTTCCGACGTAATAAGGCATTAAATGCAAGGATTATATTATTACACACAAAAAAAATACGTTACTGAACAAAAGCTTCTTTACCAAGGAGTTTATCCTATTAAAGCTCCAGTCTCTCTCGGAACGCAGTGTCAGTTCCCGGCGGGGTGAATCCCAAGGCAAGTTTCTTTACAGGCTTCTATTCACCTAGCAGTAAATAGGAACCCAATTATTCAATCGATTGGGATATTTGCTTTTTTTGTAATAATCCCTCAAAAAAAATTGAAGCTCTCAATCCATGACTGTTTGTGGGACACTGCTATGTGCAATTGGCTGCCGTGTTTTTCCCACAAAATGCATTCAATTCGCTTTACAATATCCTGTGAAACATTTTGAGACATCTCAACAATGTGATAATGCGCAATATCAAATGCAAGGAATATTTTAAAATCCCACCATGGTTGAAAAACAATTGGATTCCCAGCACAAAATTTGCCTTATGGATTTTCCCAACAGCAATCTGAGGCTGCTGTGTGAACCCGTGTCGTTAAAGGGGCGTTTGCCTGTCCCTCCCCTCAAGAGTAAAATGAGAAATTATGAAGGTCCTCAATTCTCAATTTTTTTTAGGCTGCTCATACCTTTTGGTTGGGGGGGGTGGGGTGGTGGTAAAAAATCGGTTGCTGAGATTCTTGAACTTTGACCAAACAGTGCATCACTGCGATTGATCCGAGTCACAAAATCAATACAATACAGTTAGGGTTAACCCTTCAAGAACTTCAAGTACATTTTGGGCAATAATTTTGAAAGGTTGATCCGAGTTATAATTTCTCTCATGTTTCGTATGTGCTCAGAATATGTCTTCTCCCATCAATAAACTTGCTTTTGGTCTTTTCGACTCAACCATCAGTTCATAACATCGTCAAACAGACAGGAATGGAGCTGCAGAAAACGTGGGAATGGGCTGAACGTAGAGAGGTAGGTTCTGGGTCCTTAAGACTTGCTCTTCGGCAAATTGCAAACTCTAACCCTCATCTTCTTTCCAGGAGATGAGGAAATGTGTTCTATGGGAATCTGTGGGTCAACTAATGAATTAGAAAACTAAGGAAAAAAAAAGTCAAAATTATCATCCAGTTTGTTTTCATGTCTTTGTGACGGGCAAATGTTCACTTGGGTTCCTTAAGACAATGAGAGGAAGAGACCGCAAAAGTTGCAGAGTAGGTGAAAGGGTAACAGTGGTCAGTGCTGTGGCCCAAACAAGTCCGTGCAGTGGTGTGACACAGTGGGCAGCTGTCCAGCCTGACTGGCCTTACCATCGCCAGACCCTCACGGGTCATCCAAGTCCCAGAGACTGGTAACAATGCACAGCACCAACACTGGTAATACTTCAGCAACAACGGGTGTCTTAAAGAAATATATTGTGCAAATCCAACTCCCATTCATTCCCCACAGCGGCGCCGCGTGAACAGCGCGAGAGCGACACTGTGCTCCGCACTCACAGTTACGAGGCGACAAACGAAGAGATTTACGGATATTTTTACACCCGTTTAAAAGCTCAGTGCACAGACTCACTCACTCACTCACCGGCACCGGAGGCAGCCCCGGGGCTCCGCACCGCACCGCACCGCACAGCCGCCGCCTCCTGTCCGCAAGTTTGGGCACCACTGACATCGGCGGCGGCAGCAGCCCGGGGGGGGGGGCAGTGTGACCAGCGGTCACTGTCTGTCCACAGCCTCTCTCTCCTCTCCCCCCCACACGCACACACACACACTGCAACACTATCACTGCTGACCCTCCCCCCCCCCTCACCGGGAGAAGCCAATTGCACAGCTACTTTACCCTCCCCTCCCTCCTACGTAAATGGTAGAGTCCCCGGTGCGGGTGATTGACAACACACGTGTCCGCGCTCAGAGAGGCAGCGCCTTCCACAGCCCTCACTCACTGGTTGTTCCTCACACTGACTGAGCTCCCAGTGTTGCTTCTCACACTGCCTGAGCTCCCAGTGTTGCTTCTCACACTGCCTGAGCTCCCAGTGTTGCTTCTCACACTGCCTGAGCTCCCAGTGTTGCTTCTCAGACAGACTGAGCTCCCAGTGTTGCTTCTCACACTGACTGAGCTCCCAGTGTTGCTTCTCAGACAGACTGAGCTCCCAGTGTTGCTTCTCACACTGCCTGAGCTCCCAGTGTTGCTTCTCACACTGCCTGAGCTCCCAGTGTTGCTTCTCAGACAGACTGAGCTCCCAGTGTTGCTTCTCACACTGACTGAGCTCCCAGTGTTGCTTCTCAGACAGACTGAGCTCCCAGTGTTGCTTCTCAGACAGACTGAGCTCCCAGTGTTGCTTCTCAGACAGACTGAGCTCCCAGTGTTGCTTCTCACACTGACTGAGCTCCCAGTGTGCTTCTCACAGACGAGCAGTTTGCTTCTCAGACAGACTGAGCTCCCAGTGTTGCTTCTCAGACAGACTGAGCTCCCAGTGTTGCTTCTCACACTGACTGAGCTCCCAGTGTTGCTTCTCACACTGACTGAGCTCCCAGTGAGCGCTGATCCTCCAGCACAGGGCTGAGAGGAGGAGACGCTGCATTGTACCAGGTACCATTTTACTGATGTAAAACCAGTCTCCTGTGCCTGTTCAGGTGGAGGCTGAATTGGAAATGGTACCTCAATGTGCGCAAATGTCCTGTTTACTTTCAAAACACCAGGCCGGCAAGATACATGTCAACCTTTAAGAATGCAAGCTCCATAAATCTTTCCAAAAACAGCAAAACAACAACAACTTGCACTTATATAGCACAGCGTCTCAGAGCGCTTAACAGTGGTGGGGCATGACTCTGAGCCCCGGGGAGATTTTGAAAGTGGGGAGAGAGGGGGGAAGATGGAGGGGTCTGGCCAGCAGGACAGCTGGGGGTAGAACCGGATGCCAAGATCACATAGTGGTTCAGTGAGTCTGAGGGAGAGCCCAGGGAGAATGGAAACAAATGCTGCTTCAGCATCAAGTTCACACCAACAATTCTCACATTCTCAAGGGAAACTCGACAGGACCTCCAGAAGAAATGTTTTAGACAGCGAATCTTAAACTGAAAAATGTTTATATCTGTCTGGTTTTGGCCCACGTGGTCCTGAAGTGTTTTTTTACACACTGATTAGCAGCAGCAGGGTGATGCCAATCTTCATCTGGGGATGCAAATGAAAGTGTCTCCTGGAGGAATGGTGGGGGAGGGTGAAAAGGAGCTGGCTGATTGACAACGCACGTTCACAGCTAGGCTCGGCTTTTTACATCTCCTTCTAGCCTAAATATTTAATGTAAAGAGAAACATGGGTGTTTCTGCAATATTTAAAGATTGCAGAAAGATTACAGATTCTTCTCTGAAGAGAGGACGACTGGACCTGGGATTTATAATAATTATAATCCTTGCATTTGATACAACGCTTCATCACTTCAATGAGACGCCTCAAGCACGTCACAAGATCTACTGTGTATTTTGTGGGCAAAATGTGGCTGCCAATTGCGCACAGCAATGTCTCACAAACAGCCATGGTGACCAATTTTATTTGGGGGATTGTTGGCCAGGAAACCGAGAGAAACTCCCTTCTCTTTTCGAATAGAGCCATGGAACCTTTAACATCCACCTGAACGGGCAGATGGGACCTCGGTTTAAAGACTCATCCAAAGGATGATACCTTTGACTCTGAGTCCCACTGCATTGTAGTGTGAGTTCCACCAGCATTGCACTGAAGTGCCAGCGAGAACCAGGAGAGTAAGCCTGGAATTAAAATTCAGATGAGTTTGCCCTCCTCACACAGTTAAAATGGTAATCTCAGAGCGATTTGCAAATCAAGTTCCTTTCTTTGATTTCCCACCCACTCCCATCAACTTTCCTCCCCTTCTCCTCTGCCCAAGTGGCTCGACTTTTCCTTCTGCTTGGGAACAGTTCATGGGTGCCATGAGTGGTGCTGAGTGTGGCTCAATTTTAAGCTTGAGCAGGGCAACTCACTGAGAAAAAGTTGAGCCCATCCTCATTGAATGTCCAACTTGTGAACTCTTCAACATGGAAGTCTGTGTGGGAGCAGGAGCCTTCCTAACGAATTACAATGCTGAGAATCCAACCTGCAAACATCTACTCTGCCAGGTCCAGTGCTGCTTTGGGATAGAGCTGCTTTCGTCTTTCAAGAGCAATTCCTAAATTGCAAGCAAGTAATCTCAGGTAACGAGAGAGAGAGAGAGCTCAGCCCATGCGTAAGGATGCATCCAAACTCCTCAGTAACAGCGCTACATTTAATGCTTAGAAAAGCTTGTATTTATATTCATATACAAAAATGCTTCAATGCTTTTCAATGCTGGAGTCAGACACCAAATATAGGAGGAGAGGTAACCATAGGCATGATCAAAGAGGTAGATTTTAAGGTAGGACCCAAAGACAGAGTCCACAAGATGGAGAGGTAGAGGAATGGAGTTCTAGAAGTTAAGGGTGTAGAATCCAAAAGTTTAGCCAGCAATGGTAGCATGGGGAGGCAATTTGGGGGATGGGCAGCAAACCCGGGGAGCTGTGGAGGGGACGAGCAGAGGCATGGGTATAGGTGGAGAGCAAAGGTGCTAGGGTATGAAGGGATTTATGGGTGAGGATGAAGTTGAGGACATTGTCTAATGGACCAAAGGCGAATAGAAGATTTCATTGCAAAGCTCAGTGATCTATTCAACACAAATGGATGGGAGTGAAAGGATTTGTGTGTGTGTTTGTTTAATCATGTGTCATGTACCGCTGGCTGGGCACAAATGAGAATTACAATTTAAACCAATTGATTACATCAATCTCAGTGCTGTGCAGGGAAACAAAACCTAGTACTGGTGTCAGACTGCCTCTGCCAGGGATTTGTGGAGTCCTGTAGCTCAGTGGTTAGAGCACTCACTTTGCAAGCGAGAGACCTGAGTTTAATTCCAGGCAGGTCAGGGCGAAACCTTGGGCAAGTTTCCTTACTCCACACGTCTAATAATAATCCCTCCAAAACCAAAAACAACAATAATAAAATTGTCATTTTCAATCTACGATTGTTTGTGGGACATTGCTGTGCGTAATTGGCTGCTGCATTCGCCCACAAATATACAGTCAATTCACTTTACAGTGTGTTCTGTGAAGCGCTTTGGGATATCCTCCCGATGTAAAAAGCGCTATATCAAATGCAAGGATTATTATTATTATTTGTAAAGGGGGATGTTACCACACCACTCATCACTGGGGTGTCTAGAGATATCTCCCCTCAGAGAGGACTGAGCGATACAAGTCAGTGTAGAAATATCTCCTTGTTAGAGGGGAACTGAGAAATATCAGACAATGTACAGATATCTCCCTGTAACTGAAAGCAACACTAAATTTGTCATACAACTCACAAACTTACTGTAATGCAGCAAAAATTCACAAAATCACCAGAGGTTGGGTGAGTTGGTCAAACACAGGGGCTATTCAAAAATGGATGTGTGTAAGATTGTGAGGTGCAAGATTGCAATGATGAGATTCGGATTCCCTAATCTTTCAGTGCTGACACATCCCTTTAGCACAATGAGGGAATCCCCTTTGTGAAACTGCTGCGAGCAACTTTTTTTTATATATGTATAAATGAAATGCTCCCAAGAAAGATGAATCAGGAAGAGGGATTTTTCACAGGCCCAATATTTTCCCCTATAGTCTGGCTTGGAAATGTTTGTGGAAAATTAAATGGGCTGTGAAAAAAAATCATACCTTCATTTGTAAACAAATCCTTAGCGCTTGCCCAAAAATATAACGTTTTGAACCAAGAGTCAGGGGTGCTCTGCGAAACAAAAAGTGGTGATACACTAATTAGGCTCTGCTGCCCAGGTACTGATCTGGACCAAACTCCGTATCCACATCTCACCAGTTCTGGCCAGGCTGCACTGGCTCCCCATCACCGAATGGATCGACTTCAAGATCCTCACACTCGTGTTCAAATCCATTCACTCACTGGCACCTCCCTACCTTTCCGACCTCCTCACTCCCCAATCCACATTCGGGGCACCTCCCTATCTCTCTGACCTCCTCACGGCCCAATCCACCATACGGGGACCCATACCTGAGCATGGAGCAATAAATGGCTTATTTATCTGTGGAATTATCAACCCAGACACCTGGAGAAACTTCCTTCATTTTTCAAGTTGCACCGTGGGATCTTTAACACCCACCTGAACAGTATCTCGGTTTAACATCTCACCTGAAGGATGGTACTCCTAACAATGCCGCCACCCCCTATTATTGCATTGGAGCGTCATCCTAGACGGTATGAGTTCAAAGTTCTGTGGGGTTTGAACCCACAAACTTCTGAACCAGAAATGGGAGTGCTGACAATCAAGTCAGGCTGACAGTGTACCAAGGATGACTTGTTTTTGGCCTTTTATTCAATTCTGAAGAATAATAATCCTTGCATTTGATACAGTGCCTTATCATGTCTTCGAGATGTCTTAAAGCGCTTCACAGAATATACTGTAAAGTGAATTGACTTGTATATTTTGTGGGCAAATATTATTTTTTGTCAATACTGGTGCCAGACCGCTGCAGCGTGTGAATACTGTTTATAAAACTAATTTCATTCAATAAGGGTTTTCCTAAAGACACAAATACATTCAGTGAGTCACAAGGAGATCCTGAGCTGGCTCTAAGTAGAATAAACATGTCGAACTGAGTGAGGAATGCCAACATAACCCGTTGCTTTCCCCCAGTCGATGCCTTCCATAGCAATGTTTTAAGACAAAGAGAAATTGAGTCAAAGAATCGCCCTCAGAACCCTAACTTTTTTCCTCTCCAATCCAATTAACAGGTCAATCGCAGTGTGGGCTGCTTCCACTCTGCCATCAGTAAATATATAATTTAGGAGGATCAGACCCTGTCCCAGTTTGGTCCCTAATATTGAAATGGCCACAAATGAAAAAAAGGGAGTCTTTAAAAGAGAATAACAACGAGGACCTGAACAAGCATGCAGTCACCCATTCTAGAGTTGGTACATTCTGGATTACTTGCTACAACTATTAAATCAGAGCAGACTTATTTTACTGGAAGGGCAGGGAAACTATTACAAAGTTCTTTCACTCTGTGAGGTTAGTCTAAAGTTGTCACTGTCCAATTTGGAGTGAGATGAGCGGAACTGCAAACCGCAAACGGTGGCTTAATAACAAACCAAGCTCATAACAAGACTCGCCGGAGGTGGGGAAAGGTGACAAACACAGATAAGTGATGGGATTAAAGGCCTCTCAATGGCAGCCAAATGCACACAGCAGTGCCCCACAAACATCTGTGGATTGCATGACCAAATTATGATTGTTATTATTTTTGAAGGTTTTATTTCCCCCGAAAATGATCCGCCAATCGACAAAGAGCTGGATTCCTACTTACTGTAAGGTAAACAGAGGTGTGTAGAGTAAGGAAACTTGGCTAAGGTTTTGCTCTGCCTGGGGATCGAACCTGGGTCTTCTCACGAGCCGAGTCTCTAACCAATATGCTACAGGACTCCTTAGTATCATTAGAGAAGCCAGATCCTGGAGACTAAGAACAGGTGTTAAACATCTGTGGATCCCAGCTCCTACTTCTCTATTCCCCGTTCCCCCTCCTCCCATCACCCGTTGAGGTATCTGAAGATTTTTGTATCCTGAATGGAGCACACAGCATGTTCCACTGACAGGACATGTGCATTCATTCTTAGCATTGTTCACTCCTTGGTCAGCTCTTGGTGTTTGCACTGCTGACACATTCCTTCCTTCCTGAGCACTGGTATGTGGCGGTGAAGAGTTTAAGCAGGTTTAATCACAGAAATGCCAGAATGTAACAGAGAAACTCTTTGCACAGAGAAGCACTGTAAATGTTTCTGAATATCTGCTTCCTAGCCACCATTCATGACGCTCTGGACATATCTTCCTCCCAATAGGCACAACCAGACTTTATATATCAGAAAAATAATAATACTTGTATTTGATACGAATGCCTTTTGCATCGGGACCACATCTCAAGTCGGGAGGACTTCTTAAAGTGCTTCTCAGAATTAATCTAAATGTATGGGGTGGGGGGGCAATGCTCCCTCCCCACTGACGCTAAATCCTCCAACTCCCTGGCCACTGACTCCCAGCCCAGACACACCGACATTCAGCATTGGGATTTATGTCTTCCTGCCCGACCCAAGTCACAAAGGATGATCCATACCAGCACCCCCACCACTGATTAATTTTCATGAGCGTAAAAAGGATAGAATGTACGTCATCATCGGTATTACACACAATCACACACTACCCAATCCATCACAGCGATCATTATAAGGGTGTTATATATTAGCCCCACACCAGCCTGTCACCACAGAGATCAATGCAAAGCCTGAGCCTGGACATGACACACACTTTTGCACAGCAATGGGCAGCCATGCAGCTGGTCACAGAGAACCTGTCAAATGCATAGTAGCCGCACACCTCCCCACCCAAATTCATTATATATTTATAGTGGGATATATTCCGCTAGAGCATGAAGTACAAAGGAAGTAGGAATGTTTTGAGAGCAGAGGACCGTCTGAATCATTCACTTGAATTCTGGGAGCTGACCCAATTACTTTAGATGATTTTGAGAAGTGGGATCTTGGTCATCATCACATTCTTATCTGTTACTGGCACAAAGGCCTAAATGAATGTGCTTAACCCTTACTCGGTGTGCACACAGCAGCAGGAGGCTGGTTGGTGTGTTGTGATAGCTCAGCACTCTCTCTGCTGCAACAACACAAAGGGCAGTACTGTACTGTTGAGCAATATCACTGGCTCCCAGCAGAGCCTGGGCTCAGCCTGGCTAGTTGGTGGCACTCTTTATCTCTGAGTCAGTGGTTTGTTGGTTCAAGCCCCATGTCGGTACTTGGAACTCATTTAGTCTTCACTGACACTCCAATGCCATAATGGGGGTGTGCTATCTGAGGTGCTGTCCTTAGGATGAGATGTTAGTCCAAACTACCTGTCCAAGGGGACTTTAAGTATGATTTTCCTTATTTAAACCCATCATAAACACCTGTTGGGTCCACAGCACATACACAACTACCCCTCACCTAGAGCCTGTGGGTACACAGTGTATATCCCTCACCTAGAGCCTGTAGGTAACAGCGTACACACACCTCACCTAGAGCCTGTGGGTTAATACAACAACAACAAGATTTCATTTATAGAGCACCTTTCACGTCGGGAGGACGTCCCAAGGCGCTTGACAGTTGGGTCAGGACCCGAGCAGGGGGGAAATAGTCAGGGTGAGGGGAGGGGAGGGAGGGAGCGAGGAGGGGGTAGAGAGTCGAGAGGGGAGCTGAAGGCACGGTCAAAGAGAAAGGTCTTGAGACGGGCCTTGAAGGAGGAAAGGGAGGAGGCGGCGAAGGCACTGGGGAATGGAGTTCCAGAGCCTCGGGGCTGAGAGGCTGAATTCCCGGCCACCGACGGTAGGGTGGTTGGGGCGGGGGATGTGGAGCAGACCAGAGCCAGAGGAACGGAGGGTACGGGCAGGTAGGTAGGGGGATAGTAGGTTGGAGAGGTAGGAGGGAGCAAGGCCGTGAATGGCCTTGTAGGTGAGGATGAGGATCTTGAATTCGATCCTCTGGGGTATGGGGAGCTAGTGGAGGCGAGCGAGGGTGGGAGTGATGTGGTCCCGAAGCCTGGTGCGGGACAGTACACGAGCTGCAGAGTTCTGAATGACCTGCAGCTTGTGGAGGGAGGTGGCGGGAAGGCCGGCGAGGAGAGAGTTCCCATAGTCCAGCCTTGAGGTGATAAAGGCGTGGACCAGTGTTTCAGCAGCGTGAGGAGTGAGGTAGTGCCGTAGTCTGGCGATGTTTCGGAGGAGATGGAAGGCGGTGCAAGTTGTGGCGCGGATATGAAGAAGAAAGGACAGGTTAGGATAGAACAGAACGCCGAGGTTCCTGACTGGCTTTGAAAGGTGGAGAGTGCAGCCTTGGACGCTGATGCTGTCAGCGCCTGAGGTGCGGAGGCACTGACGCGAGCTAATAGCGTACACACACCTCACCTAGAGCCTGTGAGCCCACAGCATATACACATGTCAGTTGCACAATTTCGATTGAAGCCACACGTCATCATAAAGGGTAAACCAACCTGTGCCGTGACATAGATCCCAGCTCCCGTCCCTGCAAATGGCTGAACAATGCAGGGCTCAATGAATTGTGCTGCACAATGAGAGGATGAGCAAACATTTGAAGGCACAAAAGCAATGTTGCTGTGAGCGTTCGGTGTACGCACATAAGACACCTACTCCTGTGGGAACCTTCCTGCTTAAAATCCAGAAAGTCAGGAGGATGACATGGTGCTGTCACACAGCTTCCTCCATCTTCCCCTCGTCTTTGCCGAATTCTTGCCTGATCAAGGACACTCCTCTCTGTGAGACGTACTGTATAAAATGTTAGCCTCTTTCAGAGAGACTCTGAGCATTGTGATGGAGATGGAGCATTGTAAAGGTCTTCCCGAGTGCTCAGCTCAGTAAGGAGCAGAGATGCTGCACGATCACACAATATCACTATCTTGGAACCAAGGAGCCGGGATCAGCAGCGGTTACTATGGGAACCGGGATGTAATCTCCTGTGGTTTCAGGAAGAGAGCAAGTGGAGAAAAACAACCGCATCCCTGATACACACATAAGCTGCACTACATAGACATCTGGGCACCCCGCATGTACACACACACACACACACATACAGAGTGCACACCACATATATACAGAGTATAATTATAATAATCCTTACATTTGATTTAGCACCTTTCACATTGAGAGGACGTCTCAAAGCACTTCGCAAAATGTACTGTAAAGTGTAGTGTCATCATACACTGTGACAGCCAATTTGCACACAGCAATGTCCCACAAAACAACCATAAAATAAATGAATGACCAATTGTATTCAGGGGATTGTTGGCAAGGACAACAGGAGAAACACCCTTTTTTCAAATTGGGGCACTGGATCTAACGCCCATGTGTATAGGCAGATGGGACCACAGTTTTACATTTCATCTGAAGGAATGCACCTCGAAAAAATGCAGACGCCCCTGATGTAAGGGTTGAACCCACAACCTCAGCTGAGCCAGATTGACACCAAACCCTGAGCACTAAGCGTTTCAAAATGACTGATGATTGGCAATTCACCCGAGTCCAGATATCAGAGAGTGCTTTGGAATGTCAGCCACTGCTGCCATTTAACTTGGTTCCCTCTGCAAAACGGACAACCACCTCATCGGGTTATGAGATAACAAACACATTTTCGAGGCTGCCCTTGAGGCGCTGTCATTCCCAGGTCCAACTCTTCCTGCACTCTCTGCTCTGCCATCCGGAGCAAGAGAGCAAGCCACTGCAGGGGAGAGATCTACATAGACAGCACTCAACTGCTTGCTCCCCTCACTTCCCCTCTTTGATGAGGAAAACCAGCAGCCTCTGCCCCACACTCCCTAGATTGGGTGCAGAATGCCGCAGACCCCAGCTGTTCCTCCCACCTCCATGACACTGAACGCAACGTTTCCATGCCCAGCGCCATGACATATGTCGTCATTTGGATGAGACTTTAAACCGAGGTCTCATCTGCCTGTTCGGGTGGATGTTAAGGATCCCCGTATTCGAAAAGAGAAGGCAGTTTGTCTCGATGTCCTGGGCGTCAAATCCCCATAAAATTGTTCACAAATGGCTTCTCCTTCAGCCCCCACACCATCTCATGCAGCGTTCCTCAGGGCTCTATCCTTGGCTCTCCTTTTCAATATCTACATACTCCCTCTTGGTGAAATCATCCGCAGACATGGGGTCAATTGTATGCGGATGACACCCATCTCTGTCTTTCTGCCTCCGCCCTCGACTCCAGGACCACTGCTATCATAGGATCATAGAATTATACAGCACAGAAGGAGACCATTCAGCCCATCGTGTCTGAGCTGACTCTTTGAAAAATGCTGTCAAATTAATCCCACTCCCCCGTGCTCTTCCCAGCAGATCCCAGCTGTTCCTCCCACCTTCATGAATGTCTGACAGACATCAAATCCTGGATGAGAGCTAACTTTCTCCAGTTGAATGTCAACAAGACTGACACCCTCCTGATTGGCTCCCGCCAGCACCTCCACACCTCAGGTACTTGCAGCATCACCATCCAGGGATGCACACTCCTCAACTCACTAAGCCAATTCGAAACCTTGGTGTCTTGTTTGACACTCAAATATCCTTTCTATCTCACATCCGTGCCATGACCCGCTCTGCCTTCCCCCACCTCCACAACATCAGCCGACTCCGCCACTGCCTCTCCGCTCAGACCGCCAAATCCTCATCCACACATTCATCACATCTAGGCTCAAGTACGCCAACTTGCTGCTTGTCGACCTTCCCAACTCTTCACTCCACAAGCTGCATGTCATCCAGAACTCTGCAGCTCGTGACCTCTCCTGCACCAGGCTTCATGACCCTATCACCCCCACCCTCCTCCATTGGCTCCCCATCCCCCAGAGGATAGAGTTCAAAATCCTCAACGTCCTTCAATGCTTTGCTCCTTCCTACCTCTGTAACCTGCTGACCCCATATCAACCTGTCCGTTCCCTATGCTCAACAGGCTCCGGCCTGCTCCATATCCCTGCCCAGCAAGCTCCACCATCGGTAATTGGATCTTCAACTTCCCTGCCCCCACCCTATGGAACTCCATCTCCTAATCCCTTCATCTTGCTCCCTCCCTGGCTTCCTTCAAAGCACGTCTCAAGACGTTCGGCCACCCTCCTACCCCTACCATTCCAGCCCTCCAACCCCCCCTGATCCCAACTCCCTGCTCGGTCCAAATCCCGAATTGTCCAGTACCTGGGGACGTGCTCCCTACATGAAAGGCGCATTGCAAATGTAATTTGTTGTTGTCACTCACTCCATGGCTGTTTGTGGGACTTTGTAATGGGCATTTGTCTGCCGCATTTCGCCCACAAAATATGTCAATACACTTTAGTGTATACTGTGAAGTGCTTTGAGATGTCTCAACGACGTCATAAGGTGCTATATCAAATGCAAGGACTATTATTATCTGACTCCTGATCCTGTGATTCCCCCCCACGCCCCACCCCACACACACACAAACATACCACGCATGCACAATTACCAACAAAGCTGTGTTCCCAGCAATTTAAGTAACTGGACAAGGAGTGAGCTTCCCCAGACTGCAAGATTGATTTGGACAAAGGAGGCCTTTAGACATTTGATGTCATTACTTCAGAATACAACTTCAAATAGTGCCCATAAAGGGCCCATCCCGGAGCGCTTCACCATCCCTACCCCACAATTCCCCCATAACAGCATTGAGCTTGTTTTTAAATAACTCAAGCTTCCTGACCTCAACCACACTTCCTGTCAACCTGTTCCAGTTGTTAACTACCCTCTGGGTCAAGAAACATTTCCTTGTGACTGTCCTGAAACTGTGCTTTGCATCTCTAAACCTAAGTCATCTTGTTTCCTCACTAAAAAAGATTGTGACGAGCTTCGGTGGAAATCACATACTTAATTAGTGAAGTGTGTAACAGATTCACATAGGGGGGGGAAAAAAAAGTTGTTCTTGAAATATCTCTCACAATCCAGCTGTTGGGTGTGTGCTACATCCTCGACGACTCGGGCTGTGGGGCAAGGGCGGCATCAAGGTTCTGGTTTGCTTTCTCTCTTGCAACAGCGATCCGACAGGACGTGTGGAGACAGCTACCTGTCCACTTTGCCGTCTCGAAATGTAAGGAATTTAAAACAAAAGTATATGCCAAAATATACAGCAGAGAGTCAGAGAGAGTTGGCTGGGTGCTGTGTATCTTGAGATACACCTGAGTGGGTCCTGCAGACAATCCAGTTTATGATGTCGGGAGCAGAGGAGCAGCCCAATGTCCCAACCGTCACACTCTATATACACACAGCCCATATAAAACTTACTACACTCAACCCATATAATACAAACTATATGCAGGCCCTATAATATACACCATATGCTCACATATATATATATGGTTGGGAGAGGGGAATCACAATCAAAAGTCTTGAGGTGGACCTTTTTTTTTGGTCAGCTGGATGTCTGACACATGCAGAAACCCATCACCAAGAGAGAGTATTCAAACCAAGCTGAGATCTCCATGCGTCCCACCTACACATGGAAATCCTAAAGAGATAGATTGCGGAAATGGAATGAGCATTCTTTCCCAGGAGGAACGCATCCTACTTTCCTAATTCCTGAAACATTAGGTGCAGGGCCAGAGTTTGGGGATCCCAGAGTGTATGAGTTGGGGTTCTGTTGGACTCTAACCAGCTAAAACTGCGTAGCTTGCCATTGATATTTCTGCTGGCACGTTTTCCCACTGCTTGTCCATCTAGGACCATCCTACCTGCTGGCTTGCAGAATTAATAGGAGCTGAGTGCGATGACTCCCTGACCCCAATGACTGGTCTGCTCTTCCAGGTCCTGCCGATGAACCAGGCTGGCTGTCCTGTTATCAGCAGTGCCCTGGAATACTGCGGACCCACCTGTCTCAGGAACCCAACACTACCAAGACCACCAGAGAGGGCTGGCTCGATTCTGACATTCCATTGCCAGGCATTTCACCTTGGAGTCAGTTCAGCTCCAAGGAGACCCCGCTTACCTTCCCACTCCCAAGGAAGTCTAGTTGGTCATTCGACATCCAACATCCGTAAGTTTGAGCCCTCACTTGGTGATGGTAAGCAAAAGGAACTCCCTGCGAACTTCCTGGTGGGCAATGCATCCCAGCATGAAATTCGTGAGAGCATTGCCACCATCTTTTTGTCCGCAGCTTGGGCACATGTCCCTTCCCATTGAGTGATGGTTCCACCGTTTGGAGATGCAGAGTTTAAGCAACAACTGCTGACCTCTCTCCAGGCCAATGAAGGTGGGTTCCAGGCGCTGGGTGTACGAACGTGTGTTCACAAATTCGGGATTCCAGGTAACGCCTTCCAGCAGATGTCGCCCCACCTCAGAGTTTCCTCATCAGCTATCTGGTGGACATCTGCCTTCAACGTGGTGGACAGACCTTCGCACAACAGCTTGTGAGATGGACCTTGAAGGAGAGGGAAGGGGCGATTTGAAGGGACTCCAGCAATGGAGTTCCAGAGAGTGGGGGCAGACGCGCTGAAAGCCCCACCGCCGGTGGTGAGGAAGGGAACATGACATGCCAGTGCCCGTTGAGCAAAGGGAGTGGCCATATTGGGAGCATTGTGCGGTAGGACAGATTCAGTTCATCACAAGCCTTGCCTGCGTGTGTGTAAATTTATGGTTCATAAAATCATCCTCTTGACGCATTACTGAAGGGAAACATTAAACTGGCAACACATTAGGGCAAGAGAGTTTTCAAAACAAATCTCATTAAAGTAATTTCATGGGGAGCTGATCACTCAGTTTGTGGCAGCACAGCTCGTAACTCACATCGCGCTGAAGTCTTGGATCACTGCACGAAAAACGAGGAGGAAGACCAGCACAGCAATGACAGATCCCAATTACAGGTCACATTGGGGGTGGATCCCTCACCAGACTTTCCATCCATTCATTACAACAACTTACATTGATATAGATCCCTTCACGTGGGGCAGCGTCTCTGAGCACTTAAAATAATAATTATCCTTGCATTTGGTGCTGTGCCTGAAAAAACGAAACATCTCGGAACCCTTTACAAATGTCAGTGTTACTTGTAGTTATTATGTATTTGTAGACAAACGCAGGAGCCTTTTGCGGAACAAGTGGCAGGTGGAGTGAATGATCAATTTACCTGGAGATATGTTGGCCAGGACTCCAGGAGAAACTCACTTCTCCCCAGGAGACACCCAAACCACAAGTGAAATGTTATGACTGTCAGGTGTAGCGACTGTTGAAGCCACAAACAGCATCCAATTGTGCATAACAAGGTCACTACACAATTATGAGGTGAAATATCTGAAATATTCTGTTCTCAATCATGCCTTCAAAGACCTGCAAAGGCAAACAGTGCAGACAGTACCTCAGCTTTACATCTCATGCAAAGATATAGCAGCTCTGGCAAATCCACACTCCCCCAGCACCACGCTGGAGTGTCAAGCTGGACCAAGGCTTGGGGGCTGCAGGGCCGGCATTGGAACACCATTGGTTTGAGCAGCTAAAACCGCGTAGATTGCCAATGAGAGTATTGTTTGGGAAGCTTCCCGCCAAGGGCTTTGGTTTCCAGGGTTAACAGGGTCTCCTGGAACTATTCCCTGCTCCTATTTGCTGGGTTGTGTCTCCAAGTCCTGCTGGCAAGATGTCTTGCTGGCCTGTCATTCACAGTTGTGGACACCAGTATGGTGTCAGTCATGTCATTGCCATCACCTTAGAGTTAGCTCAGTCTTTAGAAGACTCCACTTACCTCACCCCCCCAAGAAAGATATTCAGGCAATGGTCATTTGACATCTGACAAGCAGAAGTTTGAACCCTCATTTGGTGAATGAAAGAAATTCAGGCCAAAATGCAGGAGAGTATTGCCAACATCTCTTTGACCATGGCTCAGACATACATCCTGACGCTTTAAGCAAAAGTTCCACCAGTTGGAAGCTCAAAGCATGAGCAGCAGCTGCTTCACAACCTGCATGCCCATCAAGGTGGAGAGCAAGTCCTAGATATATAAACACATATTCATGAACCGAGATTCCAGGTAATACCTTCCAGCAGCTGTCGTTACAAAAGGTTCAAAATGTCCTCATCAGGTATTTGACAGGAAAATGTGCCAGAGGTCCAAGTCCATTGCTAGATACCAAGGCATGGTCTAAGATGGACTTGAAGGAGGCAAGAGAGGGGTGAGGCGGAGAGATTGTGGGACAGAGTTCCAGAGTGTGGGGGCAGAGATGCTGAATGCCCGACCGCGAATGATGGGGCAGGAAATGCGAGGGAACTGAAGCAGGCCAGTGTCCGCTGAACGGAGGGAGCGGATAGACTGAATGGAGTTAGGAGGTCGGAGAAGTAGGGTGAAGCAAGACCGTGGAGGGCTTTGACGGTGAACGAGGGTTTGAGCTCAATTCACTGAGGAATGGGCCAGTGAAGTCGGGCAAGAACAGGGGTGATTGGTTCGCGGAGCCTGGTGTGGCAGAGGATATGAGCTGCAGAGTTCTGAATAATCTGCAGCTTGTGGTGGGAAGATTTGGGAAGTCCAGCGAGCAGGCAGTTGGCGTAGTCAAGCCGGGATGTGATGAAAGCATGGATCAAGGTCTCGGAAATGTTGCGGAGGTGAGGAAAGACAGAACAGGTCACGGCACGAATGTGGGTTTGAAGGATAGCTAAGAATCGAAAAGGACACCAGGGTTTCATATTGGCTCGGTGGGGCAAAGATTGCAGCTAGGAATAGTGTTAATGCCAGTGGCTGAGGTGAGGAGGTGTTGCCGGGAGCCAAGTAGGAAGGCCTCTGTCTTGCCAACATTGAGCGAGAGAAAGTTGTCTCTCGTCCAGGACATGGTGTCAAACAGACAATTAGCCAGGACATCAAGGGTACTGGAGTCAAGGGTGGAGGCGGCAAAATCGAGTTGGGTGTCATCCGCATACATGTGGAAATTGACCCCATGCCTGCAGACAACACATTACCAAGCGGGAGAATATATAGATTGAAGAAGAGGAGAACCGAGGACCAAGCCCTGAGGGACGCCACAGGTGACAGTGCAGGGGCTAGAGGAGAAGCCATTGGTGGACATGAAGTGCAGATGGTGGGAAAGGTAGAATTGGAACCAGGCAAGGACAGAACCATTGAGATGGAGGTGAGAATAGAGACGGTGGAGAAGAGAGCAGTTGACGGTATCGAAAGAGGCCGAAAGGTCGAGAAGGACGAGGAGACAGAGAGAGCACTGGTCGCAGGTGGAAAGAATGTCATTTGTCGCTTTGACCAGATCCGTCTCTGTGCTGTGAGCAGCACAAAACCCAGATTGGAGGGGTTCATGGAGGGAATGCTGGGAGAGGAAAGAGCGAAGCTGGAATTGATGACTTCTTCCATGACCTTGGAAAGGAAGGTTTGAATTGGAACGATAGCTGGAGAGCAGAGATGGGTTAAGTAAGGTTTTTTTTCCGAGGAGAGGGGTGATGATGGTTGTCTTTGGGAGGATGGGTACGGTGCCAGTGGATAGGGAGAGGTTAACAAGGTCTGTTGTTAGCGGGGCAAGGAGGTGGGAGGTAAGGAGAGGGGTAAGGATGGGGCTCAAGGGAGTGGGTGGTGGGTTTCATATGGCACTAGTAAGTGACAGACTGGATAAGTACACAATCCTCTCAGTTCTGGGGAACGTGGCCTTTAATCCTGCTCAGAGAGAAGCCTCAGATTCCTAAGTAACCTATGAGACAAGCATTTAGAGCATGTCTGAACCAAACTCCTGTCTGTCCCACACAGACGAAGGAATGATGGAAAGGACAGGTACAGGGAACTTTACTCTGTTTGTAAACCACGCTGTACCTGACCTGGATGTGCGAGATGGGACTGCAGAAGGAGCTAAGCTCTGTATCTAATTTGGGCTACACAAGACCCATGAGTGCTGGATGGCACTGAGTCGAGCGAGCTTTACCATTTATACAGACTGACATATATGAGGCAACTGTAAGAAAGCAAGGCTTGGAGTTGAGCAGAGGGAGAATCTACAAGTAATTCTTTGGGATGGACTGCTGTGATGTGTGTGATCGTTGTTGTATGTGTTTATGGGTGACTTAAGGTAAGGATATGATAAGACTCAGCAATTGCGTTACCTTCCAACTCTCACACGTGCAGTCACATGGGTGAGGTTATGGAGAAGTCAGAGTCGTTCCTTCCCCCCAACTCAGCGGGAATGGAAAGAAAGCAGGAAAGGAAGTGTTCACTGAAAATGATTTACCAGAGTTAAACAAGGAGGCGTGTTCAGCTGCTACAGCAAAGTGTGTGGAGAAACACAGGTACTGTACAGACAAGCAGCCACAACCCTAGGAGCTGGGGATGAGNAAAAAAGTCAGTTAATCCAGGCCCAGCCGGTGTTGTGACAAACCAGATGACATCGCAGCTACTGCAGGGACTGGATAAGTCCACGACTCTTATCTCTGACACAGACTGGACTACTCCTGTTCTCTACACAACATTGACACAACTCTACAGCAAACAGCACGCATGTCAGTGTTCATTATAATCTTCGCGTGCAGTCACTTGTTACAGTCAGGGGCCTGTGTCTTTCTTCCTGCCCCCGCACAGGCCTGCCATGGAAGTTTGAAGGTTCACCGGAGCTTATGCAGGCAGTACACATTAAGCAGCTGGGCTGCTGAGCAGGAAGGAGGGATTACAGGGAGCCTGATCCCCGGCTGCCTTTCGACCACTGTGCTGTTGTTCAGCTGCCAGTGTACTGCAGCAACGCCAAGCCCTGGTCAGTACAAACCACACCTAACGTGGCAGAGAGCAAACATATTGAAGAGCTCTCTTTAAGAGGGTTGAGCAACAAACCTCATGCCAGAAACATCCACCTTCTGGCCTCACTCAACCTGTCAGACTGTCTTTGTATTAAAATTTAAGATTTGTGCAGAATTGTGGAAAATTCTTAAATTGACTTTAATTTAAGACCTGTGGAACACCATCCAATTTAACTTTGGATTTAAAAGTGTTCCACAGTTCTGTATGATCCTAAATTTTACGGCAAAATGGTCTCGTAGGCAAGACAAGGTGGAATTTTGGGCCTCTGTACATCTCCACCCGGTATATCTGAAGTTATTGTTAGTAATAATAATCTTTACATTTGATTTTGTGCATTTCATGTCAGAACAATGTCTCAAAGAGCTTCACAGGATATAATGTTAATTGTAGTGAAAGACATTTCACAGGCAAACAAAATACACAGTCCACCCTCATTTCCTGACACCTCCCTACCTCTCCAACCTGATTTCTCCTGAACCCATTACCCACTGCCTTCGCTCAACTGGCTCCAGCATCCTGTCTGCCCCTCGTACACTCCGTTCTACCATCGGTGGCCGCACTTTGAGCCACTACTTCCCAAAACTCCGGAACACTCTTCCTCTATCCCTCCATCTTACTCCTACCTTTCTTCTTCAGATCGTGCCTGAAGATCTTCCTCTTCGACCATGCCTAGGTTTACCTCCCCCAGCTCAGCATCGTGCTACGCCACTGTAATGCGCTCTGGGACACTACCATGCGTGAGTGGGGGGCGCAATGTAAATGCAAGCTGCTGTTGTACAATGATAACATCCACTCTGACTGAGCAACATTGAAACAGAAAGGAAAGACGCCAGACATCCTCTCAAACCCACCTGTAATTTGCTGCTTTCACAAGCAGTGCCAACTTAACCCTGCCAGCACATGCTGGTTACAGGTCCTCAGGGAAAGAAAAAAAAGAGCTGAAACACAAGGGGAGGGAGGAGATTGACTGAGGCACAACTGTGAAAATGACTTAACACAGGTGCAAATTCGCTTCATGAGGTTAAAATAAAGCCTATAGCTCAATCTCTTCTTTTCACCAGCCTCACAACAACAACTTGCATATCTGTAACGCCTTTTATGTGCAGTGAATGTTTCATCATCCATCCTCTTCTCCCCATCTTCAGCACTAATTGTATGCTGAAACAAGAAAATGTTCTTGATAGAACCACAGAGGCTATTTTTGGAAAAGTTCTCCATTCTGTGCCAAAGCATCTGTTCACAACTGAGGCCATAAGCACACACTGCCTGCCTTGCCCTGCCAGATGTACATCTGAACTCAGCACAAGCATTGAGGGAGGTATGGGGGGGGGGCCTAGCAACTCAGACTTCCATAAATGCACACACATATCCAGAGCACGTGCATGCACACACAAGCATCCACACACATTTCATAAAGATAGAGAGGATTGACTCGTTCCTGACATTCCATTGCCAAGACGTCACCTTGGAACCACCATAGCACTTGCTGATGAACAGCACAGCTCAGCGTAAAATGTGCGAGAACATTGTCTCAGCTCAGACACATGGATTGATGGTTCCAGTTAGAGGCTCAGATTTGATAAGCAAGCTAACTCGCTGCATTCCAATCAATAACAATAATAATCCTTGCATTTGATATAGCGTCTATCACTTGTCTTCGAGACGTCTTAAAGCGCTTCACAAAATATACTGTAAAGTGAATTGACTGTATATATTTTGGGCGAAATGCAACATCCAATTGCGCACAGCGGTATCCCACAAACAGTCGTGGATCGAGTGACCAAATTATTATAATATATACATGTTTTTGATGGAATTGTTACCCCTGGAAAAGCGATCTGCCAATCAAGTAACAACTGGGTTTGTACTTACTGCTGGGAAGACGTAGGAGTGTGGAGTAAGGAACTTGCCAACATTTCACCCTACCCGTGTTCGAACCCAGGTCCTCTCATTTGCAAGGCAAGTGATCTAACCACTGAGCTACAGGACTCCATATCCATATGCACTGTGATATGGACAAGCTCCCCCAGTCAGTATGTAATTTTAGCGTCTCACAAGGGCAGATACATAGGCTCAAATATCCAGGGCTTGGTATGTAGCATTTTATGTGGATAGATGTAGCAGCTAATGTGTGCCAGCAACATCGCCAATTTCAATCCGGCTGCATTATTGAATTAGGATGAAGAATGAATATTGGCCATAACCGGAATCTCATTACAGTGGAGAAGGATGAAGTGGTCGAAGGTGACAGATAGGTCAAGAAGAATCTTCTGACCCACCGACAGTACTAGCAACTGAGCCAGACGGACACCTCTCGCTTCAGAGATCTGATAGCTTGGTGACACTCAATGTTAGGGCTTATGAGTAAATGACTAGTTGGCCAAGCTACTGAGCAGATCCAGACCCCTGAAAAAAGTCGCTATTTTCCTTCCACTTTTCCCAGGAGAAAAATGGAAAAGAGCAAAAGAGAATTCCACCCCTCCAGGGAGTAAGCATTTGCTTTGCGGTAGATTCATTCCGTAGGCAACTAGGAGAACTTAGATCATGAACTTACGCAGTCTGAATCACTTGTCCAACGTGGCTTGAAATGTGGCCAACATGTATGACAAGATTGAGACCAGATACTCAGAGCTGAGGTTTCAAATTGTTTGAACCCAGAGCATATCAGTATTCAGGCCTCAGAAATTAAACTCTGACAAGACATGAATCACGAGTTTGGGAAATGGGGAATGCCATATAAATGCATAAAAGGAACACAGAGCAGAACTGTTCTCTTCCCTCAAAATTGGTCAAGAGACCGATTGGAAGAAGGGCATTGTGAAGGGTGCTGTCTGTTACCTTGCCTCAAGCTGGTCATAGATGCCGATTGGTTAAAGGCCTGTAAACTGGTATACTGATGATCGGAAAATGAGGTTAAGGGTGGGGTGGTTACACAAACTCTGGCACAACCATAGCAAACGATTTGGTGCAGTAATTTTCTAAGAATAGCACATCACTAGCAATGACTGTTTTCCAGTGCCAGGTCAGAGTTCCTTGTGTTTCTCAATACTGACCTCCCAAGCTCCCACTGCCCACACCCTTGTCCTCCTCATTGCGTTGAAATCAAAGGCTCAAAAATATTCCTCATGTTAGCATGTTAAAGAGTTGAAAATTAGAGAGTGGAAATTAGATTTTGTCTTGAAATTTAATTTGCTCAGAATTGGAGAAAATCATTGAATTCAGTTTGAATTTGGAAGTACTTAACTGGACCATTCAAAGCTTAGGGGAGAGACAAATCATTACGTTCAAGCTTGTCCCATCTCCATCCATCTCATACTACAGCTCATACCACCTTCCCTCACCCCACCTACCTGCTCGCCACATCCTTAACATTTCTAATTCCAGGGAGTTTTTCCCAGCATCCTGGCTGACAATTCCCCCAAATAAAATTGGTGTATTTGTGGGACACAGCTGTGCAGAAATTGGCTGTCATATTGACCTACAAAATACAAAGTCACTACACTTTACAGTGTATCCTGTGAGGCATGTTGAGGTAGCCTCCTGTCGTGAAAGGCACTTTATCAAATGTAAATGCCTATTTGCAGGACCTTGCTGCCTGCAAATTAGCTCCCACATTTACATCAAAATGTAATCACTACTTACAACAAAAACGACTGAGGGGATTTTTGAACTTTTAATAGACACGGAGGTCTAAAATTCCTATTTACTCTTCTCATGCTAATCTGAGAGGGTGTGGGAAGTGTTTTGTGGTGAAGGTCCTTTTGACATTAAGTGTGGGGTCTTTGATGATATGAACTTCTTCATTGGAAAATTCTGACAAAGCTGCTTCATTTTATAACCAGAAGGATTTCTTGCATTTCCTTTTGATTCAATAATTGGAAAGTTGGAAATTAGGTAGTTGTACTTATTTCTGCACCTCATTCAAAAGTAGAGTTGTTCTACACTCTACATTGCCGCAGCCCTTCCTCCATTGCTTCCTGGTTACACCTCAAGCCTGTGACATGCAACAGGAAGTACTGAAGGAAGGAACACTTTGATTTACTGGTAAGCAGAGGGAGATAGGGCACCAGTTCAGACCATCAGACTGCCGCCCACCAAGCACTTGGTAAAGTGTGTTCGTCCACTCAATTTCCGCATGGAGTATTCCTCTTTGTCTCTTCTTTCGCCCACAAAATATACAGTCATATCACTTTACAGTATATTCTGTGAAGAGCTTTGAGTGTCTAGAAGATGTGATAAGAAGCTATATCAAATGCAAGGATTATTATTATCTATACTAATAAAGATGAAATGTCAGTGTATCCGACAATCACTCATAGAGAATAATTTATACCTCATCAGAAAGGTCTTGCAGCTGGCAGTGTCATGGGCATATTTTTTGGGGGATCTCTTATCATTGATGAGCTATATTAAAAATGCTTTAAATAAGCCCCAAAATATGAGGTATGCATCGTATTCTGCAACTACATAGCGACAGAGGAAAGCACACACCGTTCAGAGAGATACATCTATATTCGGCAACAAATGTATGGCATTTTTTTCTGGTTGTCATGGGAGTTCGAGTTCTCCCTTCCACAGGAATCGTCCCAGCTGAGTATAATGTCTAAACAAAATATCTGTCTGTGTGGCTGTTTGTCAATCTACATTCCATATTGGATCCTTTGGCTGCAAGGGAAGCTGCAATGGGTACAGGTAGTTTATTATAAATGGGCGGCTGTGTTCACCTCAAATATAGTCACTGCACTTTACACTAAAACCCAAGAAGGGCAGGGGGAAATGTAAGGCAAGTTTCCTTACTCCACACACCTCTGTTTACCTAGCCATAAGTAGGAATCCAGTCATTAGTCAATTGGCAGATCACTTTTCCGGGGGTAATAATCCCTTCAATTTTTAAAAAAAATAATAATCATGTTGGCCACTCAATCCACGATTGATTGTGGGGCACTGCTGTGTGTGTGCAATTCTCTGCCACGTTTCACCCACAAAATATAGTCAATTCACTTTACAATATATTCTGTGAACTCTGTGAGACGCTTCGAAGATATAAGGCGCTATATCAAATGCAAGGATTATTAATATATAAGCTCTTTGTGACATCCCGATGATACTAAAGGTGCTAACATCGAATGCAAGCATTTTTATTATTATTAAAAAGTCATTTATTTATTAATTCGGGGCCAGACACATTTCTTGTACATTGGGTATTTTCTCTGAATCTTCATCTGCACATCAAATACTAATGATGCTTCATGCACACAGGAATGTTGGAATGTATAGTGTGAGTGACAGGGAGATGTGGGCCAAACTTGGGATGTCTCCAGGAATGGAGCTCCGCAACTTTTCCTCACAGTGCCGACGCCTCTCAACTTGAGGCAACGGGAGGTCCAAACCCAACAGCAACAGAATAATTACATTTTCATAGTCCCAAGACCTCAGGAGATTCGGAGCTGGGAATCCAACCATTTCACTTGACCTGTTTACCTCCAGAGGATGTCTTCCCTCCACAAGCTACTCATTCCAGGCCACAACAACAACAACAACAAGATTCCATTTATAGAGCGCCTTTCACGTCGGGCCAGAGGCTGAACATCAAATATTTGATGTGCTAACTAACACATCACTGAGAAACTCAAGTCAATAACTGGAGATGTGGGCTGCGAAGAGGTGTCTGAACCATGGTGTAGAAGTGAGATAGAGAATGGGACAGATACCAAATGTGTGCCAAGACGCTCATGTTCCAACCCCCACCACCTCCTCCTGCCAAAGCCTCACAGGCCAGTTACCCCCTTGCCCGTGGCTCTCTGCTGGGGTGTGAGCACCCACCCTGCAGGGGAGGGGCCCAGCAGAGCTCAGCCCGGCTTCCACACTGCGCCCACCCACACCCTGAAACTCAACCCACATGAATCTCAAACATCCCCAGCGGCCAGTCCTGCCCTCCGTGCGGATCTGCTGATCTGGTTGTAACACAACAGTGTGCACTCGAGCACAGCCAATTATTGTGGTATTGCCGAGACTCCTCCCCCATCTCTCCCCCTTCCCAATGAAGACAGACAGACACCCTGTGCTGAAACAGCAGTCCATACACACACACAAAACACTAACATAACAGCTTTCTGCGCCCTGAGAGAAACACACTGTCAGCTTCAACCACGAGCACCGTCCAATACTCGTCCCGGTCAACAGCTGCTTAGACTGAATCACACGTTACATAAACACATATGAAAGAGTTCCCCACAACCTCGGACTCACTCCCGTAGTCCCACTTGTCCCATCCGCACGACTCCCCCCACCAGTGCCCTCCTGGGTTACAAAACAGCAGCACAAGCAGTTCCTCAGCCCCACTCCCCCCTCTCTCCCCCCCACCACAACCCCTCTCTCCCCCCCACCACAACCCCTCTCTCCCCCCCACCACAACCCCTCTCTCCCCCCCACCACAACCCCTCTCCCCCCACCACACCCCTCTCTCCCCCCCCACCACACCCCTCTCTCCCCCCCCACCACAGCCCCTCTCTCCCCCCCACCACAACCCCTCTCTCCCCCCCCACCACAACCCCTCTCTCCCCCCCACCACACCCCTCTCTCCCCCCACCACAGCCCCTCTCTCCCCCCCACCACAGCCCCTCTCTCCCCCCACCACAACCCCTCTCTCCCCCCACCACAGCCCCTCTCTCCCCCACCACAGCCCCTCTCCCCCCACCACAGCCCCTCTCTCCCCCCACCACAGCCCCTCTCTCCCCCCACCACAGCCCCTCTCTCCCCCCACCACACCCCTCTCTCCCCCCACCACAGCCCCTCTCTCCCCCCCACCACAGCCCCTCTCTCCCCCCCACCACAACCCCTCTCCCCCCCACAACCCCTCTCCCCCCCACCACAGCCCCTCTCTCCCCCCCACCACAGCCCCTCTCTCCCCCCCACCACAGCCCCTTCTCCCCCCCACCACAGCCCCTCTCTCCCCCACAGCCCCTCTCTCTCCCCACACAGCCCTCTCTCCCCCCACAGCCCCTCTCTCCCCCCACCACAGCCCCTCTCTCCCCCCCACCACAGCCCCCTCTCTCCCCCCCACCACAGCCCCTCTCTCCCCCCCACAGCCCCTCTCTCCCCCCACCACAGCCCCTCTCTCCCCCTCCCCACAGCCCCTCTCTCTCCCCCACCACAACCCCTCTCTCCCCCCCACAACACCCCTCTCTCCCCCCCACCACAGCCCCTCTCTCCCCCCCACCACAGCCCCTCTCTCCCCCCCACCACAGCCCCTGTCTCCCCCCCACCACAGCCCCAGGCGAGTTCTCCGCTCCGCCACCGGTACTCACAGTGAGTGTGAGGGGACGGTCACCCCCGGGATAGCGAGGCCGCGGCGGGGAGATGGCAGATGGCTCCGCACCCGAAACATTCCTCATGTCACTGGGCACAGCGGCCAGAGCTCCCGCCACCGAGACCACCGCACAGCACCGCACAGCACACCGACCGTCTGCAAGGTCAGGAGAAGGAGGCACAGCCTCTCTGCTCCGCCCACAGGCACTCACTCGCGAGCTCCATCCCCCCCCACCCCCCACCCCCACCCCCAGCGCCCGACTGTGCCACCATCTGATCTCCAGCATCAGCCACATTAACCCTCGCCTCACTGACATTACCACAATTTTAAACAAAGTGAACTCCTGCTCCTCAGCAAACCATACCTCAGCATCCTGCACCCACCCACCCACCCACCCCACCCCACAGGCACCCGCCCACCCACCCCACAGGCACCCGGACACACAGGCACCCGGGCACACAGACACCCGGGCACACAGACACCCGGGCACACAGACACCCGGGCACACAGGCACCCAGACACCCGGGCACACAGGCACCCAGACACCCGGGCACACAGGCACCCAGACACCCGGGCACACAGGCACACAGGCACCCGGGCACACAGGCACCCAGACACCCGGGCACACAGGCACCCAGACACCCGGGCACACAGGCACCCGGGCACCCGGGCACACAGGCACCCGGGCACACAGGCACCCGGGCACACAGGCACCTGGGCACACAGGCACCCGGGCACACAGGCACACAGGCACACGGGCACACAGGCACACAGACACCCAGGCACACAGGCACCCGGGCACACAGGCACCCAGACACCCGGGCACACAGGCACCCGGGCACACAGACACCCGGGCACACGGGCACACAGACACCCAGGCACACAGGCACCCGGGCACACAGGCACCCGGGCACACAGGCACCCGGGCACCCAGGCACACGGGCACACAGGCACCCGGGCACACAGGCACCCGGGCACACAGGCACCCGGGCACACAGGCACCCGGGCACCCAGGCACACGGGCACACAGGCACCCAGGCACACAGGCACCCGGGCACACAGACACACAGGCACCCAGACACCCGGGCACACAGACACACAGGCACACAGGCACCCAGACACCCGGGCACACAGACACACAGGCACACAGGCACCCGGGCACACAGGCACCCAGACACCCGGGCACACAGGCACCCGGGCACACAGACACACGGGCACACGGGCACCCAGGCACACAGGCACCCGGGCACACAGGCACACGGGCACCCGGGCACACAGGAACTGTGATTCACATAGATGGCTTCATTTTATAATAATAATAGCTGTACCCATTGCAGCTTCTCTTGGAACCAATGGATCCAATACGGAATGTAGATTTCAGTGGTGATGGGCCCCACCTGATGTGTAATATCTGTCTGGATCATAGCTGAGCGCAGCTAAATGGAATGACCTGCTGCTGGAACTCATTTTGCCGTGTTCTTGCATGCCTTTCTGTGTCGAAACCCAACCCTGTGGTTCTTTGTTCTTCAGTTTCATTTAATCTTCCTTCTCTTTCATCTGGCATTTTTATTTGTCCTTGAAAGGCTTGATCTTTGCTTCTTAGCCATCTTTATCCCTTAAGGTTAAGAAAATTTGCTATTGGGAGGTCTCCTGCGGGAGGACTCCTGGTTGGGAGCACTTCTTGTAGGGGAGGACTTCTTGTAGAGGAGGACTCTTGTGGGCAGGATTGGGGAGGACTCCTGTGGGAGTCCATACATGTGTGATGAGCTTGTTTATGTCATAGCTCATCACAATAGGAGATCCCCGAAAAATATGCCCATGACACTACCTATGCAAGACTTTTCTGATGAGGTATAAATCATGTCTCTATGTCAATCGGTTATTACGTTATTGAAAGAAACACAGATAGACATTGTGTCTTTATTAGTAGAGATTATTATAATTTAGCATCCATTCATTTTAAGAACAGACGTTAATTCAACAGGTCAAATGGCCCTCAACTACATTGTAGATTTCTATAGTTATGTGGCCCTTTGAGCCACCCACAAAAAGAGTTAATAGAGCCTGACAGAATTGCCAATGTAGACACATACGTATATATATATATATACACATGCATACAGCTGCTTCAGCACTGAGACATGTGTAGCACATGTCAGTGGGACTGAGACATGCAGAGCTCATGTTACTGCGGGACTGAGACATGCAGAGCGTATTCACACTCAAACAATTGATTCTGCATACTGATAAATAATCTACACGTTGGTCAGGGGAACCTGCACTGCATCAACTCTCTGCTGGAGAAAACAACAAATAACACTAGTTCACTTTGAACAACAAAGCCCTAAAATTCCATCGAGGTGATTCTGTTTTAAAAATTATGGCTGCGCCGAATTGTTTTAATTCAGTCTTAATTTGCAATTTGGTTCTTCTTAAGAATTGCTGAAAACCACTTTTCAAATCAAGCTAAAATGTTAAGAATTTGTCATAGTTCTGCACCATCTTCCATTGGAAGGCAAAACGGTGGAGACTTCCAAATGTGGATTCAGTTTGTGAAGGTTGTTGAAGCAAGACAGAATAAAACAGATTCAGGCATTTGGATATGAAGAGGAGGTAGAGTGTGAGATTGCTACATTAAATGTCCTGTTCCTAAAGTTTGTTTGTTCATAGAAACCTCCAACTTTTCCTTTCCTGGGGAAGCGAAGGACAAGTGTTCCCCAGACAGGGGCCAAAGTTTCCATGTGAGGACGTAGAATTACAACTCAATAACAAAGAATAAGACCCTTTAGCCACTCTGCCCCCAACCTCTGGAACTCCTTCCCCGATCACTCTTCCTATTACCGAAGTTAGGCTGACTGGCCTGTAATTTCCGGGCTTGTCTTTCTGCCCCTTTTTGTAGAGTGGGGTAACATTAACTACTCTCCAGTCTCTTGGCACCACTCCTGTGTCCAATGACGATTGAAATATAATGGCCAAAGCCTCTGCTATTTGAACCCGTATCTCCCACAGCAACCTTGGGTGAAACCCATCTGGTCCTGGTGACTTATCAATTTTGAGCCCAGTCAATCTTTTCAGAACTTCCTCTCTGTCTATAGTAATCTGATCTATTTCCTCTACCCTCTCATCCAATACTGTGGCATTTGGGGGATCCGTTTCCGTTGTGAAGACAGATGCAAAGTACTCGTTCAGTACATCAGCCTCTGCCTCCACAACAAGATTGCCATCATTGTCTTTGATTGGCCCCACCCTACCTTTAACTAACCTTTTTTCTTTTATGTGCTTATAAAATATTTTAGGATTCCCCTTTATGTTACTCGCTAACCTCTTCTCATGCGATCTTTTAGCCTGTCTTATCACTCTTTTAAGATCACTCCTGCATTCTCTATAATGCGCTTTGCTATCCTCAGTGTCTTGCATCCGCCAATTGTCGTACGCCATCTTCTTCTTTTTCATCCTAGACAGAATATCCCTGGTCATCCAGGCTGGCTTGGTTCTCGCACATTTCCCTTTTGTGGGAATATATCTATTTAGACCCTGAGCTATCGTATCTTTGAAGATTTCCCATTGCTCATGAGTCGTTTTACCTGCCATTCTTACTTGCCAGTCCACCAACTCTAGGTCCCTCTTTAGCCCATCAAAATTAGCTCTTTTCCAGTCAAGCATTTTCACCCTTGACTGTACTTTGTCCTTGTTCATGAGTAATCTAAATCTAATAATATTATGGTCACTGTTACCTAGATGCTCCCCTACCGAAACTTGTTCAACCTGACCTACTTCATTCCCTAGGACAAGATCCAGCAATGCTTCCTTCCTTGTAGGACTGGAGACATACTGCTCAAGAAAATTTTCCTGTACACAGTTGATGAATCTTTCTCCTGCCTTGCCCTCAACGCTGCTATTTTGCCAATCTATATTGGGATAATTGAAATCCCCCATTATGACAACTCTGTTCGCCCTACATCTGTCCGTGATCTGGTTGCAGATCTGCTCTTCTATCTCCTTCCCGCTATCTGGTGGTCTATAGTAAACCCCTATCAGTGTAACCACTCCTTTCCTATTTCTGACCTCTAACCAGATCGATTCTGTTGTCGGGCCCTCTAGAGTCTCGTCCCTTTCTACAGCTACAATTGTATCCTTAACTAATATTGCCACCCCTCCACCCTTTCTTCCTTCTCTATCCTTCCTGAACACATTATACCCTGGAATATTTATCTCCCATTCCTGTCCTGGCTTGAGCCATGTCTCAGTTACTGCTACCAGATCGTAACCCCCTAAGGCCAGTTGAACCTGCAGCTCATCAACCTTATTCCCTAAGCTACGTGCATTTAGGTACATGCATTTGAGGAAATTGTCCACATGTACCTGCTCTATATTTCCCATGTGTTTTGTTCCTCTATTCCCTAATCTATTGTTTATCCTGGGATACCCATCCCCACTCGACACTAGTTTAAATTGAATACAGAGTAAAGTTCCCTCTGTGGACATCATGTCTCAGGAAACTGTTCGATCGCCAGATATTTTACTGGGATAACTTCCCACCCAATTTAGGCTCACAGGAAAACTTGGACAACACAATTCTGTCCACATTTGGGAATCATTGATTCACTGCTCTGTGCCCATTGTACAACTTAGATGTTGGCCTTGCTCAGCTTGTTGCACTCTGACCTCTGGCTCAATAAGCCCCATGTGTGGGTGCTTCAGCTCACAGTCCAGATTGACTCTCCATTGCAGCACTGAGGAGCATTGCAATGTCAAAGGAGTCATCCTTCAGATGAGACTTGTTGTCCTGACAGGGTTCGTTGTCCTGTTCAGATGAGTGTTAAAAATTCAATGGAACATTTTGTGGAACCTTGAAGTCCACAAAACAGCTGCCATATTTGGCAAAAACAATCATAACACATGACAATTATTATCGTGAAGCACTTTGAGACATTTCAGTGTAGAAGACACTATAAAAATACAAAGTTTGTTTTTCTTTCGTGCCCCAGAGAGATGGAACCCACATTTGCCCACAGAAGACCCTATTTCTGTGCCTCTCCACTTTATTATAATAATAATAATAATAATCCTTGCATTTGATATAGCGCTTTTCACGTCGGGAGGACGTCCCAAAGCGCTTCACAGAATATGCTGTAAAGTGAGTTGACTGTATATTTGTGGGCGAACGCGGCAGCCAATTGCGCACAGCATCGGTGGTCGGGCCTTCAGCCTCTCAGCCCCCAGGCTCTGGAACTCCATCCCCCAGTGCCTTCGCCGCTTCCTCCCTTTCCTCTTTCAAGGCCGGTCTCAAAACCTTTCTCTTTGACCGAGCCTTCAGCTCCCCTCTCGACTCTCTTCCCCTCCTCGCTCCCTCCCTTCCCTCCCCTCGCCCTGACCATTTCCCCCCTGCTCGGGTCATGACCCAACTGTGCAGCGCCTTGGGACATCCTCCTGACGTGAAAGGCGCTTTATAAATGGAATCTTGTTGTTGTTGTTGTAGCAGTGTCCCACAAACAGTCATAGATTGAAAATGACCAATTTATTATTGTTTTTGTTTTTTGGAGGGATTATCATTAGGCTCTGTGTGGAGTAAGGAAACTTGCCCAAGGTTTCGCCCTCTGCCTGGAATTGAACTCAGGTCTCTCGCTTGTAAAGCGAGTGCTCTAACCACTGAGCTACAGGACTCCAATCCTCCAATCCTAGCAACATTTTCTCAGCAATCACCATTGTAATTGAACATTCCTCATCACAACTCAATATTTCACACTGCTCCATGGATACGCAGTATTTTCCTTTGTAAGCACCATCCTCAAGAGCACACACTCAGATTATTGGCTGCTCTGCTGGGAGATGTTGAATGGAGCATCGGCAGAATTAATCAGCTGCCAGTTTGTGTAGAGATTAGGCTTGTTCAGCGGCTGCTGATCCAGGATTAGCAGTGCAGTGACACAGTATTACGGGCTTGTGCTTGATACACCGCCAGGTCATCTCTCTATCCTTTCAAAACACTGTGTGAAGAAATCACTGAAGCTGTACAACCACAAACCCCTACAAACCTTTCCACAAGGACAGATGGTAGCTTGTGGAGTCAAAGTAATGGTAGAGGAACAAAGTGTTGTGGATAAAATTACAGCAAGGGGCTCAGTCATGGAAACATCAATTATAACCAGGTTGTATCTTGTGTCCATTTAGCTGTAGGTACAGCTGCCCTGACCTTAGGAGAACTGAACCTTGTGGTTCTCACTCCAAGAGGCGATGGCAGTTACACAGTAATGTACGTTGTATCAGGGATGGTGGGCCATCAAGTTTTCTACTTGGAACCCAAGCTGAGCTCTCACCGACAGGTTAAGAATGTCTGGGGCTAGAAAACAGCCACAAAGCACAATTTGCGAATTACTGACATGTCAAGTCACTGCCCTGTAACATCTGAGGGGGGGATTCCACTGAATTCAATACTCTTGGTGTGAGCCTGGCTCAGGTGGCACTATTACTTCTGCTTCTGAATCAGAAGATTATGGGTACAAACCCAAATCAGGAGTCCCAACCGAGAAACATGCATAGTCCAGGATGACTCTTCAATACAGTACTGGGAAAATGTGCTGTAGTCTGAAGTACCTTGGGATGAAATATTAAACTGAGGTCCTGTCTGCCTGTTCAGGTGGATGTTAAAGATTCCCTGGCACTACACAAAAAGAGAAGGGAATTTCTCCTGGTGTCCTGACCAACAATTCCCTAAATAATATCACTGAACATTGACAAGACGGATTCATCCTCCTTGGGTCCTTCCCCACATCTCCTCACTTCCAGCTCTGACCTCCTCCACCTCCCTGACCTCGCTCTCAAACTCACCGAACTAATGCGCAACCTTGGTTTTACGATTCGATCCTCAGCCTCTCCTTTCTTCCTTAAATTCAGTTCTTGACCAAGACTGCTTTTCTTCACCTGCACCACATAGCCCACCTCTGCCTAAATTTTTCATCAAAGGCTGTTGAATCCCTTATTCAAACATCTGTTACCGCATGCCCAGATATTGCTAATGCACTCCTCGCTGGTCACCCTCCCTCCACTATAAGCTTCAGCTAATCCAGAACTACACCACCCGCCTCCTCACCCAGAGAAATTCCTCATATCCATTACCCCAATCCTCATCAGGCTCCATTGTCTCCCTGTCTTCCAAAGGATCACTTTCAAGCTCCTAACCCTGACCTATATAGCTTTGTCTTCCAATTTCTGTCATCTTCCTTGACACAATAAGTGCTGTACGTCCCCCGCTCCTGCACGCTACCATTTGTGGACAAACCTTCAGTCACTATAACCCAAATCGCTGGAACTCTCTGCCTCTTCTCCTCCACCTAACCCCCTCTTCACCTGTCTTTCAATCCCACCTTAAAACCCACCTCTTCGACCGGGATTATGGTCACTTCCCATCACCCTCTCCCTTGCTTAGAATTTAACCCCACCAATGTGAAGCGCTCCAAGCTGTTATCTTACATGAAGAGCACTATATAAATGTAAGTTGTCATTGTAATGATTGATCACTCACCAACTTCCTCTTTTTAGCTCATTTTCACCCCCACCAACACATACAATATTTATTGTACAAAATCACAGAATAAGAAGCCACACTAATGTCACTCAAACAATTAGGCATGTGCCAATTCAAAGATATCCCCAAACTACAACTCCTAACAGCCAGCCCCACAAGATCACAAGATTGGTTTGGATGAAAAAGGCCCTTCAGCCATTCTCTCTCATCTTTCAGAACTTCTGATAATCCAGTTCCTCACATTATGGGGCATAGTAACTCATCCTGGCAAATACCCATCTGCCTTGCAACAACAACTTGCATTTATATAGTGCCCTTCACGTGGGGCAGGTTCTCAAAGCATTTAACAATGACAGAGCTTGATTCCAAGCTGGGGGAATGGGGTAGGTGTCCGTAAGCATGGTCAAAGAAATATTTCTGCAGTCATAATCTAAAAGAGGGGAAGAAAGGGGCAAGGCGGAGGGATTGAAGGGAGAGAGTTCCTAAGCTTCAGGGTGCAGTGCCAATGGTGGAGTGGACTAATAAAGGGGTTAATCTCCACTGATGGAAGCAGGATAGTGAGTGGGGTCACTGAAATCAATGCAGAGCCTAGTGAGCCCATTTGGCGTTGTCATGTTTCAGTTTTCTACATTGCCCTCTTGTGTACAGATGGGGAAGAGCACAATTAGACTTCAAAACATTTCAGCTTCATCCTCAAATAGTGCAACCTCCACGTATTACCCTGTGTCCAGTGCCCTTCCTCACCACAGGTCACAATGCAGGCAGGGACTGCATACAAAGAGAAGAGACTATCAAGTCAATTTGACCTAACACTTACCTATCACCTTTGACACCTATCACCTTTGACACCAACTGGTGAATGCTTGAATGCAGGAAAGAAAACAGAAAATCAGTCAGAAATGTCGGGAGTCAAAGTTTCAGCCATACAAACAATTAATGCAGACATTAAACGGTGACTTAACCATGGCTTTCGGTGAGGTCATAAAGAATGACAGGACAAGAGCAGCATCACAAACCGTGAGGCACATGAACCCCTCCAAACTGGCACTGTCCCCAGTGTGTCTGCAATATCAGCTCGCAATTGATCGCTCGTTTCCAACCTTATACTTCAAAAGCTTCCAGATTCATTCACGGGTTCAATGACCTTGATCAAGATCTGACAGCCCTGCTCTGGAAACAGAGGAGTGCCTGACACCTGCCCAGCACTGAAGCAGTTCCCCAGACCTTTAGGAAGTGTCTGTCTGTGGGCATTCATCAATCCTGCTTCCCTCACCTCCTGCATCATTCCAACATTTGTGTTTACCAGACAACAACAACAAATTACATTTGTAAAGTGCCTTACACGTTGGGGGAACGTTCCAAGGCACTGGCCTTCTCACAACCCTCAGTTTTGAGGGTGTGGAGAATCTCTTCTTTACTTCACCACTACATTCTTATAAACATTACAAATCACACAGCAGGGAGTGGTCAAAAGCACTTCCAAAACTCCACTTTCACAGCCTCACATCTTTCCCCTCGGTTGCTTCTTTTTTACAACAGGTCTCACTCATCCTCCAAAATAGTATAAAGGGTTCTGGTAAACCTATGATAGAGTTTACAATGGTAAGGTGTGCGGTCTCAGCTGATTTAACTCCAGCAGTACTCCCAGTGCACACTTTGGGTTCCCCCAACGTGCTCCTAAACGCTCCAGGTTGAGGCAAACAGGATGTGACGTATGGCCTCTCTGCCCCCACCCTCTGGAAATCCATCCCAAAGTTCTTCCACTTCACCCCACCCTTGCCTCTTTCAAGACATGTCTCAAGACCCTCCTCTTCGACCCTACCTTTGGTCACCCTCCTACCCTATCCTTCCCTGCCCTCCACCCCTCCTAATCCCAACCACCAGCTCGGGTATGGATCCCTGACTCTTCAGAGTCTTGGGACGTCATCCTGATGTGAAAGGTGTTATACAAAGTTATTTGTTGTTGTCTGGGAAGAGTAAATGTGCTCACACCAAGTCAGACAAACAGAAATCAGACAAATAGTTCAATCCTGTTATCATGTGCTTAATTACGCAACAGGTTTAGCTATTCTGTGATATCTGGATACAGTGGATCGTTCATGTTAGGCACGCAAGTGAATAAGGCCTTTGGACTACACCAATTGTAGCAATTGAAAGAAAAATGCTTGAGCAAGCAAAAAACCACATGTCCATTGGATCTTTGTAACATCAGCAGCAAACTTTCTCTTGCTTTCTAAAGAAGGGCAACTGCAACATCGGCAGTAAGTCCAATGGAATATTTGAATTGAGTAATTCCTCTGGCGATCTAGGTTATCCAGGTCCTGAGCCATGCCAGTCTCCAGTACTCCAGAACACTGCTGATGACAGGCCAGCCAGCCTGCCTCATCCGTAGGACTTGGAATAACAGATCAAAGTCCTGAGGGCAAGAATTCTTCCCACTCAGCTCTCCTTAACCATGTAAGGTAAAATCCTAAATGGGTAGAGTGGTCCTACCTGAAGTAGGATCAGTGGCAAGCTATGCAGTTTTAGTTGGTTAAACTCCAGCAGTTTCCTAACAGACACTCTGGGGACTTGGTTCATGCCAACCTGTGGCAAATACTCTCTGGAATTAGGGAAGCAGAGTGCATCCCTCCAGGGAGACAACGTGGATGTGCATTCCATTCCAACACATGGGAACTTCCATGTGTAGGTGGGACACGCGTTACTCTTCATTTGTTTTGGGTCGTCTTAAGTACGGTGAGTGAGTTCATGTGTCAGACATCCTATTGAGCAAAAAAAGCATATTCCATTGTAAGGAAAGTAACCGTTCAACGCCCGGTTTCTAACAAGAGATTGAACTGTATGTGGTTTTGTTTTTGAGATGTTTCAGCACCGGTGGTGGTGGGTTTCTGCCCTTATCAGACACCGTCTGACCAACAAGTACGTCTTTCTACATTAGACACAAGTTGATCATTTTCACAGTCCCTTTTGCTTTTGCTCGTTTCATTCTTTTAATAATTTATCGCCCTCCACTTCTCTCAGCGCGGGGACGCGGTGTTTGTTCACCACATACCGGCGTTACACTGTGCCTGTGCCGGGGGGACACTGTGCCTGTGCCGGGGTTACACTGTGCCTGTGCCGGGGGGACACTGTGCCTGTGCCGGGGTTACACTGTGCCTGTGCCGGGGGGACACTGTGCCTGTGCCGGGGTTACACTGTGCCTGTGCCGGGGTTACACTGTGCCTGTGCCGGGGGGACACTGTGCCTGTGCCGGGGGGACACTGTGCCTGTGCCGGGGTTACACTGTGCCTGTGCCGGGGGACACTGTGCCTGTGCCGGGGTTACACTGTGCCTGTGCCGGGGGGACACTGTGCCTGTGCCGGGGTTACACTGTGCCTGTGCCGGGGGACACTGTGCCTGTGCCGGGGGGACACTGTGCCTGTGCCGGGGTTACACTGTGCCTGTGCCGGGGTTACACTGTGAGGGGGGGACACTGTGCCTGTGCCGGGGGGACACTGTGCCTGTGCCGGGGTTACACTGTGCCTGTGCCGGGGGACACTGTGCCTGTGCCGGGGTTACACTGTGCCTGTGCCGGGGTTACACTGTGCCTGTGCCGGGGTTACACTGTGCCTGTGCCGGGGTTACACTGTGCCTGTGTCGGGGTTACACTGTGCCTGTGCCGGGGTTACACTGTGCCTGTGCCGGGGTTACACTGTGCCTGTGCCGGGGGGACACTGTGCCTGTGTCGGGGGGACACTGTGCCTGTGCCGGGGGGACACTGTGCCTGTGCCGGGGGGACACTGTGCCTGTGCCGGGGTTACACTGTGCCTGTGCCGGGGGGACACTGTGCCTGTGCCGGGGGACACTGTGCCTGTGCCGGGGGGACACTGTGCCTGTGCCGGGGGACACTGTGCCTGTGCCGGGGTTACACTGTGCCTGTGCCGGGGGGACACTGTGCCTGTGCCGGGGGGACACTGTGCCTGTGCCGGGGTTACACTGTGCCTGTGCCGGGGGACACTGTGCCTGTGCCGGGGTTACACTGTGCCTGTGTCGGGGTGACACTGTGCCTGTGCCGGGACACTGTGCCTGTGTCGGGGGACACTGTGCCTGTGCCGGGGTTACACTGTGCCTGTGCCGGGGGGACACTGTGCCTGTGCCGGGGGGACACTGTGCCTGTGCCGGGGTTACACTGTGCCTGTGCCGGGGTGACACGGTGCCGGAGTTACACTGTGAGGGGGTGACACGGTGCCGGAGTTACACTGTGAGGGGGTGACACGGTGAGGGGGTGACACGGTGAGGGGGTGACACGGTGAGGGGGTGACACTGTGAGGGGGTGACACGGTGCCGGGGTGACACGGTGAGGGGGTGACACGGTGAGGGGGTGACACGGTGAGGGGGTGACACGGTGAGGGGGTGACACTGTGAGGGGGTGACACGGTGCCTGTGTCGGGGTGACACGGTGCCGGAGTTACACTGTGAGGGGGTGACACGGTGAGGGGGTGACACGGTGAGGGGGTGACACGGTGAGGGGGTGACACGGTGAGGGGGTGACACTGTGAGGGGGTGACACGGTGTCGGGGTGACACTGTGAGGGGGTGACACGGTGAGGGGGTGACACGGTGAGGGGGTGACACGGTGAGGGGGTGACACTGTGAGGGGGTGACACTGTGAGGGGGTGACACTGTGAGGGGGTGACACGGTGTCGGGTGACACTGTGTCGGGTGACACGTGAGGGGTGACACGGTGAGGGGGTGACACGGTGCCGGAGTTACACTGTGAGGGGGTGACACGGTGCCGGAGTTACACTGTGAGGGGGTGACACGGTGAGGGGGTGACACGGGAGGGGGTGACACGGGAGGGGGTGACACTGTGGGAGGGGGTGACACGGTGCCGGGTGACACGGTGAGGGGGTGACACGGTGAGGGGGTGACACGGTGAGGGGGTGACACGGTGAGGGGTGACACTGTGAGGGGGTTACACGGTGCCTGTGTCGGGGTGACACGGTGCCGGAGTTACACTGTGAGGGGGTGACACGGTGAGGGGGTGACACGGTGAGGGGGTGACACTGTGAGGGGTGACACGGTGTCGGGGTGACACTGTGAGGGGTGACACGGTGAGGGGGTGACACGGTGAGGGGTGACACGGTGAGGGGTGACACTGTGAGGGGTGACACGGTGTGGGGGTGACACTGTGAGGGGGTGACACGGTGTCGGGGTGACACTGTGTCGGGGTGACACTGTGTCGGGGTGACACGGTGACACGGTGTCGGGGTGACACTGTGTCGGGGTGACACTGTGTCGGGGTGACACGGTGACACGGTGTCGGGGTGACACTGTGTCGGGGTGACACTGTGACACGGTGTCGGGGTGACACTGTGTCGGGGTTACCGTCGGAGGAGCGATTATATTCCCTCAATGTTTGCTGGAAAACTTTTCTGCGCAAAGCCACAGTCACCGTTTAAAATTAGTTGCGCTGCAAAGGTCCGACCTCTGG
The DNA here is from genome assembly GCF_018977255.1 of Callorhinchus milii. NCBI lineage: Eukaryota > Metazoa > Chordata > Chondrichthyes > Chimaeriformes > Callorhinchidae > Callorhinchus > Callorhinchus milii. The sequence goes on from NW_024704746.1 coordinate 51,862,378, forward strand.
CCATCTGTGGGAAGAAAGGTCTCCAGACAGAGAGAGAGTGCGGCCAACGAGTCCGGCCCTACCTGCTCTGCTCCCTCTCGGCCGCGGTGACTGACCGGTGTGTGTGGCTGCGCCGCTGCAGTGTCTGACATCACCTTTTGTAACAATGTATTTGTTATCTTTTTGTCGCCTTTGCAGCCCTGTGAGCCGCCGCCCCGCGCTGCCGCCGGGACATAGAGTTCAAGCGGACGGTCCCAGCGCGTCTGCTGCGGCTGCGCTGACTACAACTCCCAGGAGGCCACGCGGCTCTCTGCACATGCGCGTTCAGCTCCGGGAGTTGGCGGGAAGTGTTGATTTGAATTCTCCGGAATATGACTAAACTTCCCTTCCTCCACCCACTGCTCTCCTCAGGCTCAGTCCCACTCCTATTCAAAACAACTGACTTCACTCTCCTTAAAAAAAATACTCTTGATCCCTTCAACCTCATGCCCTACCGTCCCATTTCAAACCTGCCCTTCCTGGCCAAAGCCCTGGAACACAACCAACTTGGTTCACACTTTACCCTCCACTTCCTACTCGAACCCCTCCAGTCCGGTTTCCGCCCATCTCCTCATCCTGGACCTGAGTTTGGCGCAATCAACCACGCCATCCTCCTCCACCTCCTCTCCCTCATCCATCTTATTGGAACTGCAGTCACACAGTTCGAATCCTAGTTGACCAACCACCAGCACTTCATCTCAGTCAATGGTTTTTCCTCTCACCCCTGCCTGGTCACCAGCATAGTACCACAAGGCCCGTCCTTGGACCCCTTCTTTTCCTCAACTACATGCTCCCTCTCAGCGATGTCATCCACAGACATGGAGTCAACGTCCACATGTTTGCAGATGAAACCCAAATCCACTTCTCCTCCAGCTGTGAATACCAGTCTGCTGATGCCCTGTCAGCTTGTTTATTGAGCATCAAGATCTGGATGAGCACAAATTTCGTGCAGCTGAATGTCAGCAACATGGAAGCCATATTCTTTGGCTCCCGTCAACGTCTTCTCTCCTGCAGGTCTGAACACCTCAATCTCCCCGGGCTCTCCCTGAGACTCTCCGAACCCGTGCGCAACTTAGGCGTCAAGTTAGATCCGCAGCTTTCCTTTCTATGAAGCATCCGTTCCCTGACCAGAACTGCTTTTTTTGATCTCTGTTACATTGCCCGACTCTGTCCATACCTCACAACCGGCGCAGATAAAACTTTTGTCCACACTTTCGTCACTTCCAGGCTGGACTATTCCGATGCCCTGCTCAATGGTCTCCCCAGCTCCACCATACACAAAATCCAATTAATTCAAAACTCTGCTGCTCACACAAAACTCTGTACCCAAATCATACCAGTCCTTGCCAGGCTCCACTGGCTCCCAATCACCAAACGGATTGACTTCAAGATCGTCTTACTCGTTTTCAAATCACTTAATTCCCTCGCTCCTCCCTACATATCCTACCTGCTTACCCCCCACTTCACCACCCGCTCCTTCCCCTCGGCTAGCATCAGCCTCCTATTTGACTCTTCTGCCCTCTGCTCCACCATCGGTGGCCGTGCCTTTAGCCACTATACCCTGAAAATCTGGAACTCTCTCCCTCAATCCCTCTGTCTTGCTCCCTCCCTCCCGACCTTCAAATCCCACCTAAAGACCTTTCGTTTTGATTGTACTTACAATCACCTTCCCCCTCTCTCCCCTTGTCTTGTTATCACACTCTGCCACTGTGAAGCACTCTGGGTCGCTACCCCACATGGAACCATGAGGTGACATTCACGCTCATAGAACTAGGGGTTTCTATCCACCAATTTGTATGCTACAATGGTTTCTGTCCACCTATTTGTATGGTAGGTGAAGAGCTAAGCAGCTGCTCCTGAAACTCCACCCTATGAACAGTGGATCCAATTTTCAGTGGAAAGGCAAGACGATAGTGTCACTGCTCTCACATGTTTTATGCTGAGTTGTCCTGCTCAACAAAAGGCTCGCAGAGAATTCCTGCTGTTACGTGCTATCCACTAATTGGGACCTCAAACCCATGCTTAACATAACATACCTTGTAGGAGCAGGAGTAGGCCATTCGGCCCTTCGAGCCTGCCCCGCCATTCAATCATGGCTGATCTTCTAATCTAACTCCAGCCAATAACCTAACCCTGCCTTATCCCCATATCCCTTAATACATTTTGCAATAAGAAATCTATCTATCTCAGTCTTGAATATGTTCAAGGACTGAGCGTCAACAGCTCTTTGGGGTGGTGAGTTCCATACATTCGCCACCCTTTGAGTGAAGAAGTTCTTCCTCAACTCGGTGTGAAAGGGCTGCCTCTGATTTTAAGGTTGTGACCCCCTGGTTTTAGTTTCTCCAATCAGGGAAAACAATCTCCCACTATCTACTCTATCATGCCCTTTGATGATCGTATAGGTTTCTATAAGATCTCCTCTAATTCTTCTATATTCTAGAGAATATAGGCCCAAATTGGTCAGCCTATCCTCATAACTCATCCCCTTCATCCCTGGTACTAACCTAGTAAATCTACACTGCACCCCCTCCAAGGCCAGTACATCCTTCCTTAAATAAGGAGACCAAAACTGGACACAGTATTCCAGGTGTGGTCTCACCAGGACCCTATACAGTTGCAGCAAGATTTCCCTACTCTTATACTCTAATCCTTTCATAATGAATGCTAACATACCGTTCGCCTTCCTAATTGCTTCCTGCACCTGCAGACTAACTTTCTGTGATTGGTGTACAAGGACACCCAAGTCCCTCTGGACGCTAACACATTGCAATCTCTCTCCTTCTAAAATATAACCCACTCTACTGTTTTTGCTACCTATAATAATGATAATAATAATCCTTGCATTTGATATAGCGCTTTTCACGTCGGGAGGACGTCTCAAAGCGCTTCACAGAACACACTGTAAAGTGAATTGACTGTATATTTGTGGGCAAACGCGGCAGCCAATTGCGCACAGCAATGTCCCACAAACAGTCGTAGATTGCAAATGACCAATTTATTATTGTTTTTGGTTTTGGAGGGATTATTATTAGGCTCTGTGTGGAGTAAGGAAACTTGCCCAAGGTTTCGCCCTCTGCCTGGAATTGAACTCAGGTCTCTCACTTGCAAAGCGAGTGCTCTAACCACTGAGCTACAGGACTCCACTCCTAGGTGGATGACTTCGCACTTCCCTATATTATACTTCATCTCCACTTACCTGCCCAATCACCTAACCTATCTATGTCTCGCTGCATTTTTAGCGGCTATATTAGCTTCAATGTCCTCATCTAGATGCTTGTCAGATGTCAAATGATCAACTTGTGACATTTCTCCTTGGGGGTTTGGTCAGCGGAGTCCCCTTGGGCTGCATTGGCTCTGAGGTGATGTGGTTCACAATGGAGACTCTGGTCAGAAGCAGCAGCCAAATCTCTACAGTGTTCGCAGGGTGCACCCCTCAAGGAAGAGAGTGCAGACTCCATTTCAGACAGAAAAATCACAATGTACTTTGTATATGTGGATTTCTCAGTCTGATCCCGATACTTTAAAGTAAGATACAATACAACAAAATGCAAAATGACATTTGTATAGCCCCTTTCACATCAGGAGGACATCCCAAGGCGCTGAATAGTCAGGGATTTGGACCTGAGCTGGTGGTCGGGATTGGGGAGGTTGGAGGGCAGGGAGGGCAGGAAGATGGCTGAAGGCCCGGTCGAAGAGTAAGGTTTTGAGACTCACCTTGAAAGAGGCAAGGGAGGGAATGAGGTGAAGGAAATGTGGGTTGGAGTTCCATAGGGTTGGAGCGAAAAGGCTGAAGGCCCAGCTGCCAATGGTGGAGTAGGCTGGGTGGGGGACATGGAGAAGGCCAGAGCCTGCTGAGCGGAGGGAGCGGACAGTTTAATATGGGGTCAGCAGGTCGCAGAGTTAAGGAGTGGCAAGGCCGAGGATTTTGAACTCTATCCACTGGGGATGGATTTCCACTTGAGACACCTGGCTAATCAAAAATAAAGGTACATATCCAGTTCATTTTCAAGAAGTGTGCTGATATAGTGAGCTTTTGAGTTACCGTCCACATTTTGCTCTTTGTGGAGAAAGAAATTTTCTGAATTTTGTCATACCACAACTCCGCCATTAGGTGGCATCAATACACTGTTTAGCCACAATATGAAGCCCACTTTCGCCATCAAATGCGAGAGGGCGTTAACGCAGCCCACACATAATACAGTTCCTTAAAAATAATCCTTGCACGTGACATAGTGCCTGTAAACATCTCAAAGAACAAAGTGTATTAACCATGGATTTTGCGAAAAATGGTGAGACAGTATGAAATCTGAGCAATTTAAACCTTACTTACTTCGTTTAATCCAATCTCTTTGCTCCAGTTTGCCAAAATTAGCTGAAACTCACCTTTGTCACAATCTTCCCCCCAATACATTGATACCCATGTCCATTCCTTATCACTTCCAAACAAAACCTTACTCGCCAGCCTTCCACCCATGAGCTTCATATCATCCAGAACTCTGCAGCCTGCATTCTTTCCTGTTCAAGACTTATTGAATTTCTCATCCATTTGTGATTATATTCCTCAGGTGGCGTGGATGGAAGCAGAATCTACTTGTGACTCACCTGGCTCCAAGGTGATGGGCTTGGCAATAACATGTCAGAATCAAGACAACACTCTGTGAAGGTCTCCAGTCCAGTTCCTGACCCAGGTGGGTCTGATGACAGAATAGTCAGCTTGACTCTTTGGAAGGACTCGAAGGATTCCACCGTACCATCACTGGTGGCTACATCTGTTTTCAAATTCTGTATTCAAATCAATTTCTTTGTGCCTCTGGTTACCTCCCTTGGGGCTATGGGGGAGTGTGGGGGTGACCATGGCTGCGGGAATTCTGACTGGGTGGGCAGGGCTTGCGTGACCCCCCCACTGCCCTCGCCTTGCAAGACAGACTGGAGCCGCAACTTGAGTTAAGGGACTGGGCCACAGGAGGGGAGATATTGTGTGAGTGAGTGAGTGAGTGAGTGCGTGCGTGCGTGAGTGAGTGAGTGGGATGGAGTATGTGTGGGAAGAATGGTGGGAGAGTGGCACTGAAGTGAGGGAGGGAGAGTGACACTGGAGTGGGTGTGAGGGAGGGAGGGAGAATGGCATTGGGGTGGGTGTGAGAGAGGGAGCGTGACACTCGGGTGGGTGTGAGTGAGTGAGGCAGAGTGGCAATCAGGTGGATGTGAGAGAGGGAGGGAGAGTGTCACTGGTGTGTGTGAGGGAAGGAGGGAGGGAGAGTGTCACTGGGATGGGTGTGAGGGAAGGAGGGAGAGTGGCACTGGGGTGGGTGTGAGTAAGTGAGGGAGCGTGGCACTCGAGAGGGAGTGAGGGAGGGAAGGAGGGAGAGTGGCACTGGGGTGGGTGTGATTAAGTGAGGGAGCGTGGCACTCGAGAGGGAGTGAGGGAGGGAAGGAGGGATAGTAGCACTGGTGTGGGTGTGAAGGAGGAAGAGTGGCAATGAGGTATGTGTGAGGGAGGGAGTGAGAGTGGCTCTTGGGTGGGTGTGAGGGAGGGAAAGTGGCACTGGGGTGGGTGTGTATTCGAACTCCTTCAGTCGGGTTTCCGTGCTGCCCACAGCACAGAAACTGCCCTGGTCAAGGTCATCAATGACTTCCTGACCATCTGCGACCAGGGCTCCCTCTGCCTCCTTGTTCTCCTCGACCTATCGGCAGCATTCGATACGGTCGACCACTCTATCCTCCTCCACCGCTTGTCCTCCCACCTCAACCTTCAAGGCCCTGTCCTTGAGTGGTTTACGTCGTACCTCTCTCACCGTCGTCATTTTGTTTCCACAAACGGCTTTTCCTCCAGCCCCCACACTGTCTCGTGCGGTGTCCCTCAGGGCTCTGTCCTCGGTCCCCTCCTCTTCACCCTCTATATGCTCCCCCTCGATGACATCATCCGCAGACATGGAGTTAACTTCCACATGTATGCGGATGACACCCAACTCTACCTTTCCTCCTCTACCCTCAACTCCATGACCACCGATGTCCTGACAGCTGCCTGTCTGACATCGAGTCCTGGACGAGAGACAACTTTCTTCAGCTCAACGTGCGCAAAACTGAGGCCCTCATGATTGGCTCACGTCAGCGCCTCCGCACCTCAGGCGCTGCCAGCTTCAGCATCCAAGGCTGCACTCTCCACCTCTCAAAGCCGGTCAGGAACCTCGGGGTTCTGTTTGACCCTGAGCTGTCCTTTCTTCCTCATATCTGCGCCACAACTGGCACCGCCTTCCATCACCTCCGAAATATCGCCAGACTACGGCACTACCTCACCCCTCACGCTGCTGAAACTCTGGTCCACGCCTTTATCACCTCAAGGCTGGACTATGGGAACTCTCTCCTCGCCGGCCTTCCCGCCACCTCCCTCCACAAGCTGCAGGTCATTCAGAACTCTGCAGCTCGTGTACTGTCCCGCACCAGGCTTCGGGAACACATCACTCCCACCCTCGCTCGCCTCCACTGGCTCCCCATCCCCCAGAGGATCCAATTCAAGATCCTCATCCTCACCTACAAGGCCATTCATGGCCTTGCTCCCTCCTACCTCTCCGACCTACTATCCCCCTACCTACCTGCCTGTACCCTCCATTCCTCTGGCTCCGGTCTGCTCCACATCCCCCGTCCCAACCGTCTACCATCGGTGGCCGGACCTTCAGCCTCTCAGCCCCGAGGCTCTGGAACTCTATCCCCCAGTGCCTTCACCTTGCTTCCTCCCTTTCCTCCTTCAAGGCCGGTCTCAAGACCTTTCTCTTTGACCGTGCCTTCAGCTTCCCTCTCAACTCTCTAGCCCCTCCTCGCTCCCTCCCTTCCCTCCCCTCACCCTGACCATTTCCCCCCTGCTCAGGTCCTGACCCCACTGTACAGCGTCTTGGGACGTCCTCCCGATGTGAAAGGCGCTCTATAAATGGAATCTTGTTGTTGTTGTTGTTGTGTGAGTGAGTGAGGGAGCGTGGCACTGTGGTAGGTGTGAGTGAATGAGAGTGGCACTAAGGTGGGTATGAGGGAGGCAGCATGGCACTAAGGTGGGTGGGAGGAGAGTGGCACTGGGGTGTGTGAGTGAATGAGGGAGTGTGGTACTGGGGTAGGTGTGCATGAGTGAGAGTGGCACTGGGGTGGGTGTGTGTGAGTGAGAGTGGCACTAGGGTAGGTGTGCGTGAGTGAGAGTGGAACTGGGGTGGGTGTGCGTGAGTGAGAGTGGCACTGGGGTGGGTGTGCGTGAGTGAGAGTGGCACTAGGGTAGGTGAGTGAGAGTGGCACTGGGGTGGGTGTGAGGGAGGGAGGTTGCACAGGGTGATCATAAGAGAGGCTGTTACTGAATATGTTCAGGGTGGTTCTGTTTGCAGGTGTGAGGGGAATGGTGGTTCTCTTTGTTTGAGGGGGAGGGTGGCTATGCATGTGGGTATGTGAAGGGGAGCCACAAAGTTGAACATATGAGAATCAAGAGAATCAAGTTGTTCAGAAGAGGTTGATATTGTTGTAACTTGACTTTCTTTGGTGCAATACTAATGAGCCAAGTTTTCATTGCACTGAAAATTGTAGAAATCTCTTTGTCCATAGAGACATTTCACTCACTTTTAAAGAAATTCTGGTTTAGGATAGCACATTAGCCATGCTTGAGAAAGCGCATCATGTTAAGCCAGTTAATTATTGATATATAACATTGTAATTCTGTCGTAATGACTCCAACACAAAAAGCATTCCAAATGACTGTTAATGGTCACAAGAGAAGTTCGAAGGAAGAAAGATCTTTTGATCCGTTTGATCTTGTGTTTCCAGAATACTCACCCAACTATTTCCATCACAGCAACAAGCTATTTTTTAAACAAGTCCAGCTTCCTGGTCGCATCCACCTTTCCAAGAAACTTGTTTGTTTAATTACCCTTTGTTGAATAAATATCAGTGTCTGGCCTGAAATTGCACTTTACAATCCAATATTTCGGTACTCTTATTCTTTTGTCTTGGTGCATCCAAAAGTATTCCAAATTATTGCTGACCAATTGGAAACTGATTGCATCCAGAGGGTATAAAAAAAGGATAGCTGCGAGAGGCTTACTCGGGCAGAGAGCTCAGAGCGAGCTATATCTGGAGTGAGGCGAGGCCAGAGTAAGAAGGAATTGGGTGAGAGTGGGAATTAGGTGCAGAGGGGGAAGTTTAGTTCTAAATTGTTCGTAAATTGGTAATCTGTCCTTTCATAGAATTGTCTGCCGAGCACATTTGGTAACGTTTTGCCTCTGAGTCAGAAGGTCGTGGGTTCAAGGCCCACATCTCAGTTGACACTCAAAGACAGACCTGGGGTCAGACCGCTTTGTTGGTGGTGCTATGCTTCAGATGAGAATAAATGCAAGATTCCTTCTGCCTTTTTAGATGGACGTTAAAGATCCCGTGTTTCACGGTACTCTTATCTGTTTTCTTTAGGTGTGAATTACACGCTCCTATCAGGTACACTCTGGAAGGAACAATCCTTACTTCTCATTTTTTCAAAGATTTGCCCAGTCTTCAAAATCTTCGATACCAATAAAACGACAATGTCTATCTGTGCTTCAAGAAGGATCTCAATAACCAATTGATGTAAACCCGATTTGTACCTCATCAGAAAGGTCTTGTACCTGGGAGTGACATGAGTGCACTTGTTTTCATGTATCTCCTATCATTCACGAGTTATTTTCAGTTTTGCGTCTTTTCCTGCAGTTACACCTGGTGGCAGCCGAGTAAAAGTGGCACTGTGGCCACTACCTATGTATGTATGTATGCGCACAGGGCAGTTACACCTGGTGGCAATGCCGGGTGACCGTGGCGCTGTGGCATCCTGTGTCACAGAGCACACACGTAGCCAAGTGGCGGGAACAAAATAAAGAACACAGACAAAGTTAGGCCGCGGCAACAACAACAAAATTACATTTTTAAAGCACTGAGTCCACCAACTGAATCCTCCAAAAAGGAGTCCTCCTAGATGAGTATAGATAAAGATGAAATGTCTGTCTGTGTGTCAATCTACATTCCATATTGGATCCTTTGGTGGCAAGCGAAGCTGCAACGGGTCCAGCTAGTATATTGATAAGCTAAGTGACTTTCAAAAATAACGAGCCTCAAGAAAAATATTTGTCCCTCAGATGACAGCACCTGGGATCCATCCTCGAGAACCCAGATTCACCTCTGACTCAGTAGTGGTTTTTTTTTATTTCAATGCTTCTAACTTTAATTTTTGTTTCAACCTTTATCCCCCCTCTTGTTACTTTCTCATTTCCCAACTACCTCACATGTGGCACACCTATTTGCAAAGAAGAGTTTTTCCTGATTTTCTGCCTTACAATACTCCAGATAATTATGGTCATTCACTTCTTCTTCTGACATGAAATCAAATGTAAGGTTTATTATTATCATCTCATCATTCAGCTTTCCTACTTGAGGTTTCGTTGAAGTTCAATTTTTAATTACACTGGCAGAAACTTCTGGTGTGACAATCACACATATAATATGATGCAAGAGGGTCTAGCCCTTGCATCATAATATAGGTGTGAGCTGCCAGACATTGTAGAAAAGGATAATATCTCTGACAATTATGGGTATATATACATGTGGGTATGAAGGAGAAGCTGTGAACATTGTTACTGAATTGGCATTAATTGATTTGATCAAGGTCTAGGAATTGTACTGGTCTCCATCTCCTGGTCTATTGTGCTCTTTCTCAAAAGTTGATTGCAGAATTGCAGAGGGGAGTTCGAAGAGTTTTGTTTTCCCTGTAATTAAAACAGAGTCTCCTTATGATTTTCCTCAGGCTTCACTTCTACTGCTGGTTCGGCAGCGGGTTTTGGTTTTGGCTTTGGACAAAAGGGGAGAAACCTCCGCCATGAGCCAGTGCAGCACTTTGTACCAATACCAAAGGGTAAGTCATAGCAAGCGGTGTCACATGCAGTGTCTCCCTCTTTGATATGAGCTTCTTTCCAAGTTAGTATTCCCCGTTCCTTCTCTGATCCTGAGAAACAAAACAATAATAATTAGTTCCATCACAAAGTTCTCTGAGAATATGTCCTCAACTGGCTCCTATGGTAACCACAATGATGAGCTGTTTGGCAATGGCTTCTCTTCTGCTTCCCAATCTAGTTTAAATATCATTGAGTGATTGTCATTATTGCCTCATGTTTCAAGTATGCCTTCTCTGGCATTTGTGCTTGGATCACTCATTAGAACCAAGTATGGAACAGAACTGCGCTTCTTGGCTCCCTGAGACAGGCCTGAGCCCTGAGTCATGAAACTGGCATGTACGGTTTTAACAAGCTTAGAGTCCTTCCACTTGTTGGGCTATTTAAAATATGCCTTCGGAACAACCGATTTTCTCACTCATGCTTCTATTATTGTTATAAAATGACAATTCATATGGTTTGGCCTGGTGGGTTACAGGAAATCTAAAATGTTGTCCTGATCCTGTCATCATGCACTAAGAGCTCAAAGTCCTAGCAGAGTGTGACAAACTAAACTTAACTGAGTATCATCTAGTTAAACCCATCTCACCAGAGAATTACATCTAAGACAAGGTAAAAAAAATGCTTCCAAGTGTCTGTTCTGAAATTGGTTTTGTAACCCTAAATTTGTGTCCTTTTGTTATTCCGTCTCTGTGCATGATTTATCCTATGAATGCTGGCCCAATTAACTTAACTTTGCAGGTGTCTCTTACATATCAAGCAATCCCTTTTCATTCCTGTCACTTCAATTTCTGTTAATGCTATGCATCACTGTAAGATTATTAGTCCTTAATCTCCCTAATTTGACAGGAAGAAAGTTTACCTGGTACAGTGTTATCCAGAAAAAATCCAAAGAATCCGCCAACAAACATACTGGTCGTTAAAAGAACATAGATAACTTGATCAAGTGGGAGTACTCCTATAAAACAAAACAATTTTTGGGGTCAATGATATGACCCTAACCAAAGCCGCATTCAAGTTAAATATATTTTTTCCGAATTCAATGTCGTATACAACAATGAAATCCCACACTGCTTAATGGTATACATGAGACCAGGTGTTTTCTCAGAGAAACCAAGGAAGAGAAAATTAAGCAGTGCCTTTTTAACCCTGTTGATATGATACCCTGTGCCTTTAAATCATTGGCCTTTCTCCTCATCTGTTTACATACTGTGCAGATCATTAGCTTCTTACCATTGCTATCTCTTCTAACTCAATACAATTCTTACTTCTAAAATATATTGAATATTTCACAGCTCCATATTTTGGTGCTGTAAGTAATATTCTATTTTGTATTTTGTACCCTGACCCACCCACCCCACCCTTGGTGGGAGAGCCTTCAGCCACTCTGCCCCCAACCTCGGGAAATCCATCCCCCAAGTCCCGCCTCAAAACCCTCCTCTTTGACCGTGCCATTGGTCACCCACCTTCCCCTCCCCTCCCCTCTCCCTCCCTGACCGCAGCTCGGATCAGAAATGCTGTACACTGTCCAGCGCCTTGGAACATCCTCCCGACATGAAAGGTGCGATACAAATGCAATCTTGTTGTTGTTGTTGTATACTATCCCATGCTCACAAACTGCAATAAAGGTCTCTAAAATTGTTGGCCTCAACCAGGAACATAGAAAGTCATCTGTTTTTTCCACGGCTTACTGCCGTAATTTAGGTTGAGCTTGACTGGTATACCCTAAATAAACTAGAAAATGCCATTTTCAGCTCTGATAAATGATCCCCACTGAGCTGAAATCCAAAATGATGACCCCCCAGGCTTTTGAACCAGGTTGGGTACAACCACCATCACAAGTCAGATGGGCGTTTCAAAATGTACTTTAACAATGTTCCTTAAATAAGGAATGGAATGTGTTGAGCAATATATATACCCAATTATCTTTGGCAGCAGCACTTTCAGTCTTGGCAAACAATACACATCAAGCTCTCTGACGCTAGGTCACACTGTGGAATATTTGGTTCTTAATCATTTCAGAATTTTTCTCCAAAAAATACTTTATGGGAGACTTTCCAAATTTCATGTAGTGAGATGGTGCAATTCCACAATATTCTCCTAAAAAGGAAGTAAGCAATATTTGTCATAATAGAAAAAAGGAATGCTTTCTACCTGTTTGGATTGCATCGGGATGCTTATTCATCCAGTTAGGTATGACCAAGCCAGCAAACATAGAGAATCCAAAAATAAAGATGTTCCTTGAAGAATTCATATCTACAAACTAAAAGAATAAATGTAAGAGCAAGTGGGATGAGGAAAGGTCACTTAATCTAATTAGCTGCCCACATTATGAATGCTTCTTACATTTTCTGGGACAGAGTGCATATTCCATTCCAACAATTTATCTCTGGAATTTCCATTGTAGAATGCATGGAATTCTCAGTTTGGTTTGGATTCTGTTTAGCATAGGGAAGGTTCCGCTTGTGTCAGACAGAGAGAATGCTTCTGTATTTACTGCAAATTGTAAGACTTCAATGATGAGAGAAGGAATCTCATGTAAAACATCCAAGAGTAGAACATTCCTTACAAACTCCTTAGCTCTGATGGGAATGGATCAGGAAGAGTAAGGTACCAGTGAAACAATCTGCCTGACAGCATGCAATTGAGTGCAACCAACAGTGTGCTGCTTCAAAACCCAAATACCACAGACGTGGTAATAATAAATGTTACAATGACTATCTTTCTCAGTGACACACAGAGATTAGATATTTTAATTTGGCAGAAGGTACACTACAATTAGCCTCAACACCCTCAGGTAAGAGGAGAAAACACAGGCATATTTTCCTGTTTCTCATTACCGTGTAGTCTTGCTTTATTCCTGTGATCGGAATCCATAAAATCCAAACTCATGTTAAAACAAGCAGTGATGGCCAATTTCACTGTACTTGCACATAGCCAGCCAACTAACTTTCTGTGTGCTGGATGGTTCCCCACACCACACTCCTGATTTGTGCCCCTCTGCTCAGCGAACTTAGGCCTGTTAAATGTGCTCCATCCACTACATTTTTTCTAAATAGTGGTAACCTTTAAAGGATTTCACTCCAAGCAGGAATCTCAATTCTTACATGGACTTCCTCTATGGAACTGGTTCTGATCTGAACATGAAAGAAGTTGAACAATTTAAAGCTGGCAATTGTGCCAGGCTTGTGTTGTGCTTTTTTTTTATCTGTCAAGTCATTTATCTAAGCCTCCTACTGAGCTAGATTGAATTGGTCAGGTCACTTTGGTAGCCTTATACTATTCTAAATTCTATATGTCAGGCGATTTCCGTAGGCTCATACTGTGATTTATTCTGCAGATCAGGTCACTTTGTCAGCCTTGGACTGTGCTGGATTCTGTATTTCGGGTCACTCTCCCAGGCTCATCCTGCTCTGGAGTTTGTGTCACATTACTGTGCCAACCTCATACTGCGCTGAATCTATACTTCAGATCACGGCAAGCTTTAAAGTGCATTGGATTATGTATGTCAGTTCTCTCTGATTATCTTATACTGCATTGGCATTTCCATGTTCAGATACAAAGGGTTGCCTCTCCCAAATTAAATCAGGAGAGTGTTAGAAGGAAAGAGGAGAAGTGATTGTACTCCCAACGTTACTCTTTGCAGGAGCCTCTATTTTTGCTGTCTTGCAATGAATGAACAAATCACTGTGTGCTTTCAGATGAAGATAGAAAACTTAGCTATACTTTGCGATACCTGTAAATTTGAAATTCCAACGGCTGTAATAACACCAAACATCACCATCAACATTCCACCAATAACTGGCTGTGGAATGGTGGCGAAAATCGCTCCAATTTTAACAAACAATCCCATGAAGATCAGTAAAATCCCACTGGTGATGATTACCGCACGACTCCCAACCTATCATATAGAAAGAAATGCTGGTTCTTCTCCCATTTATAGAGTTACTGAAAACAACAACAACAAGAACAAGAACAACAACAAGAACAACATCAACATTACATTTGTAAAGTGCCTTGCACATCGGGAGGACAACCCAAGGCGCTGAACAATCAGGGATCAAGACCCGAGTGTGGGGGGGCAGGGTTTGGATGAGGGAGGGCAGAGAGGTAGGAGGGTGGCTGAGGGCATGGTGGAAAAGGAGAGTCTTGAGTCGCACCTTAAAGGAAGCAAGGGACGGAGCAAGGCAAAAGGATTGTTGGATGGAGTTCCAAAAGGTGGGGGCAGAGCGGCTGAAAGCCGGACCGCCAATGTAGGGTGGGTCGGGCGGGAGACATGGAGCAGACCGGAGCCTGCTGAGCGGAGGGAGCGGACAGGGTGATAGGGGATCAGCAGGTCAGAGATGTAGAAAGGGAGCAAGGCTGTGGAGAGCCTTGAAAGTGAGGATGAGGATTTTGAATTCTATCCTCTGAGGGATGGGGAGCCAGTGGAGCCACCCAGGTTTCTTACTGGCTTGGTGAGGTGGAGTGTGCATCCCTAGAAGGTGATGCCTGAACATAAGAACGTAAGAAATAGGAGCAGGAGTAGGCCATTCGGCCCCCCGAGCCTGCCCCGCCATTTAATAAGATGATGGCTGATCTTCTAACCTAATTTCATTTACCTGCCCTATCCCCATATCCCTTAATCCCTTTAGTTTTTAAAAATCTATTGATCTCAGTCTTGAATATATTCAATGACTGAGCACCCACAACTTTCTGGGATAGAGAATTCCATAAATTCACTATCCTCTGAGTGAAGAAATGTTTTCTCAACTCAACTAAAAGGCTGACCTTTAATCCTGAGACTATGACCCTTAGTTTTAAATTCTCCAACCAGGGGAAACAGTCTCACAATAACTACCCTTAAGAATCTTATAGGTTTCTATAAGATCACCTCTATTCTTCTATATTCTAGAGAATATAGGCCTAGTCTACTCAACCTCTCCTCGTAGGTCAACCCCCTCAACCCAGGAACCAACCTAGTGAATCTACGTTGCACCCACTCTAAGGCGAGTATATCTTTTCTTCTCTGCCTGAAGTGCTGAGGTGCTGGCGTGAGCCAATCAGGAGGGCCATGGTCTTGCTGAAATTCAGCTGTAGAAAGTTGGCTCTCATCCAGGATCTGATGCCTAACAGACAGTCTGTCAGGACGTCAGTTGTCCTGGAATTGAGGGTGGAAGCAGAGAGAAAGATTTGGGTGTCATCCGTGTACATATTGAAGTTGACCCCATGTATGCGGATGATGTCACCAAGGGGGAATATGTAGAGGTTGAAGAGGAGGGGACCGAGGACAGAGCCCTGAGGAACACCACTCAAGACTGTGCGGGGCTGGAAGAGAAACCGGTGGTGGAGACAAATTGGAGATAAGACCTGAACCATTCAAGGACAGAACCTTGAAGGTTGAGGTGAGAGGCGAGGCGGTGGAGGAAGTTGGAGTGGTCCATGGTAGCAGAGAGGTCGAGGAGGACGAGAAAGCAGAGGGAGCCTTGGTCACAGATGGACACAATGTATTTTGTCACCTTGACCAGAGCAGTTTCCATGCTGTGAGCAGCATGGAAACCTGATTGGAGGGGCTTGTGAGGTGGGAGAGGAAAAAGCGAAGTTGGGAATCAACAACTCTTTCAAGGCTTGGAAAGAAAAGGGAGGTTGGAGATGGGTTGGTAGACATGAATGATCAACCCATTGACCTCACATGGACATAGATAGCTTTGTTCCTATGCACTAGATGCGCTAAAGATGAGCTTCACTTTATGTGCATGCATCACTGTCATTGTGATAAAGACCTTGCTTTATTCTTCAGGAGGCCAGGAGAGAAAGTAACTGCCGAGTGCTCTTTCTCACTTCCAGGGATCTGGTTTAAAACCAGAAGATTTAAAAAAAATGGTAACTCAGAAAAAACATCTTCACTGTTCCTTTTACCTTGGTAATGCCCAAAGCACCAACATTTTCACTGTAGGAGGTGGTCCCGTTTCCTGTGCCCCATGCTCCAGCCAGGAGACAGCCGATTCCCTCAATGCCAATCCCACGGTTTATGGCTTGTTTTGGAGGAGGAGGAGCACCGGATAAGCGTGCACAGGCATGATAGTCACCAACAGACTCGATCATTGAAGAAATCATTCCAGCCAGAATTCCAAAAACACCAGCAATGCTTATGGTTGGAACTCCCCACTGACCTGTGCATAGAGGACAGAGTGTATGACTGCACATTCCAGTAGTGGTGCACCTGGTTTTAAAATGTGTGATATTGTAGCAGTAACACATTGTATTACAGTGTGCATTATGGTGGACTAATGTTAGAGCCTAAAGGGCAAAATACTGCAGATGCTGGAAATCTGAAATTAAAACAGATGTTGCTGAGAGAGCTTCAGATAAACCCATAAAGAGAATGTTCCAAACTGAATGCCATATTCAACTTTTATTTTTTACCTGTTTTGGTGTTCATTTGCTCTTATTTTTAAAAAAATATACCTGGAAAAAAAATCCCAACTTATTTTAGTTTTGATTTTTTCATTAAAAAGGGAAAATAGTGATGCTTAGTTATATTAAACGCAAGGATTATTTTTAATACATCACATTTGTTAGATTTTGGTTGCGATCATTTTAGTGAATCTTTCAGCTTTTGCTCCTGCATTTACCTGGGTAAGGGAAACGGAACCAATCAGCTCGCTGAACAACGTCCGACTTCACATCCGTTCTGGCTTGATATCCGTAATCATCTGGGTCCTCAGGAAAGACTTTGCATTCTGTGAGTATAAAACAGAAAAGCCACGAAACTACAATGCCAAGGAGCACCTGTCCAGAAAGTAAAAATAAAAATATAGTTTTAGAAAATGGGCACTTCACATATTTCGAAACCCCTGGTTCTGATATCTGCACAAGGATGAGCACATCAGTCAAGCTCCCCTTTTTGGAGCAAAGCCTTGTGTTTAAAGATGTAGGAATGTGTAAAGGAGCCTTCGTTCCAGTGCACTGATCTGCACTGACATCTCCAGGTCTACCCTTGACTGATACACCTCTGCTCTGCAACCTATGTCCTCTCTTTTCAAAGTAGATCCATTGCTTGCTATTGTATTAGACTGATAATGCATCTCATTATCGTTGCTCAGAATGTCTCATTCTTTAAGAATTGAGGAGTTGTGAAGAATAGACTAGACTTTCATATTGCCCAAATATTTTTGATCTGCTATTCTGCAGTCCTGGAAATAATGGGTTTGTGATGTTCACAGATGGTTTGTCCCTTCCCTAGGTTATTTCGTGTAGGGTCCTGAAGATGATGATGTTTTGTGGTGACAACTGTGGCTGTTTATCACATTTTAGTGCAGAGTGAAAATGGCAACAATAACAACTTGCACTTATATAGCACCCTCCACGAAGGGTAGTGTCTCAGAGCGCTTAACAGTGGCGGAGTCTGAATCCGAGCCAGGTGGAGGGGGGAGGTGGCCATAAGCACGGTCGAAGAGGAAAGTTTTCAGACAAGACTTGAAAGAGGAAAGAGAGAGAGGGGGCAAGGTGGAGCGACCGAGGGAGAGTGGTCCAGAGTTTTGGGGCATAGTTTCTGAAAACACGACCCCTGATGGGGGGCGGAGGGCGCGAGGGACGAGCAGGAGGCTGGTGCCAGTTGGGCGGAGGTGCCGGGTGGTGGATTGGGGAGTGCGGAGGTGGGAGAGATAGGGAGGTGCCAAGGAGTGAAGGGATTTGAACACGAGTTTGAGGATCTTGAAGTCGATCTGTTCGGTGATGGGGAGCCAGTGGAACCTAGCCAGAACTGGTGAGATGTGGGTACGGAGTTTGGTCCAGGTCAGTATGCAGGCAGCAGAGTTTTGAATGTGCTGGATCTTGTGATTGGTGGAGCTGGGGAGACCAGCGAGAAGTGCATTGGCGTAATCCAAGCGGGAGGTGACAAACGCATGCACAAGGTTTTCGGCTGCATTTAGGGTAAGGTATGATCAGAGGCAGGCAATGTGGCGGAGGTGGAAGAAGGTGGTCCTGGTCAGGGACTGGATGTGGGGGAGGAAGGACAGCTGGGGGTCGAACCCAGGTTGTGTAGTGGTTCGGTGAGTCTGAGGGAGAGCCCAGGAAGGCTGAGGAGTTTAGATCCGCAGGAGTGAAGACCTTGACCTTGTCCATAATCAGCTACGGGAAGTTTACACTGATCCACGCCCTGATGTCTGCCAGACAAGCTGATAGAACACTGGCGGCCCTGGAGTTGTTACTGGAGGAGGCAAAGTAGATTTGTGTGTCAGTCGCATACATGTGGAAGTCTGCGGATGACATCCCAAAGGGAGCATATTGATAAGGAAAAGAAGAGGACCAAGGATGGAGCCCTGGGGTACCCTGCAGGTGATCGGGTGGGAGAGGGAGGAGAAATCATTTGCTGAAATGAAATAGAGGCGGTTGATTAAATAAGAAGAGGAGCATGACAATTATCAGTCCTCCTCTCCTGCAAGCATTTAATTCCTTTGTTCTTTTACTGGCGTACTGTTTCAAAGGCGCCAGACCATACACCCAATGGGGTATTTTACTCAAATTGATCATATGTGAGCCTTCACAATGAATGTTTTTCAGGTCATTTGATGGGTGTCACAGCAGACCTCCAACTTCATCCTCATCCATGAACAATAATACCATTCAGCATCATATTGTTTTTGTTGATGTCAGCCACTTATGGATTTCCTATTATACTCACACATTGACAAAGGCACTGTACATAACACTGAATGGGATTTATATTTTTCAACATTCACACAATTATATCTTGCAAAGTATCCTAGCTGATTTTAACTTCCCAACCTAGGGGAGCTGAAGCAAATTGT
Source organism: Callorhinchus milii (assembly GCF_018977255.1). Lineage (NCBI taxonomy): Eukaryota > Metazoa > Chordata > Chondrichthyes > Chimaeriformes > Callorhinchidae > Callorhinchus > Callorhinchus milii. The sequence continues at coordinate 51,881,126 of NW_024704746.1, forward strand.
AACACCATCACTGCTGCTCTGGCTGAGACAAGTAACAAGTTCAAGTTTGCAGCCTTTGTCTTAACCCACTCAGTTCTCAGATTTATTTATTCTATTTATCCTTCATGTGACTTTTATTGCACTTCAACCATTTATCATCTTTCTAGCTCCTAGAAATAAAATGACTATTTTGGATACATAGATATATACTGCACCATAATCCCTTGAAACAGTTAATGGACTGAATTGATAAATTATGAATATAATTAATACCTACCGGAAAAATCTGGAACATGTACATCCAGGAAATATGGCACTGTTTGCTCCTGCTAAAAGCAGGAAAGGGTACTGGAATATGTCGCAAATATTGGGAAAATATTACAATGGAGCCTGTGGTCCTGAAACACAATTACAACAAGGAATGCTGGATTACAGAATATTTGGAACACTTGGTAAAAACAGGTGGGTCATTCCTGGTTTCAATAACTGCAGGTGAATAACTTATTTTTGCAGTCATAAAGCATTTGCCCAATATCCAAGATTCATCATCAATAAATGAAATAACAAATGCAATACTCCAAATCCCAGAAACCAATGCTCATTCTTCATTACACAATATCCAATCCTCTAATGAGATACATTTTCCAACAATCAAGCACAGAAATATGATGAAAAGATTACCAACTGGTGTAAAAGACACATGCTGGGCAGGCAGCATTGTCACATTCAGATTGACCAGATGGTCATTTTGGTAACTATAATGTTGATCCAAAGTATCAATAATTGCATTTCTTTACAGAAGTGAGGAGCACAGTTAAATTCTAGGTTCAGTTTTGGGTTTGCAAAATAAGAAGACAAGGTAGAAACAAAGTGAAGCCTGCCCGGAGACTTTGAGTAAAAGCAAGATTGAATTATCAAAACATCCCAGGTTCAAATCGTGGTCTGCTGAATTTGCTGCCTCGCCAGACATCAACAGAGAGCTATGATTGGCTTTAGAGACTGGGGACTGTGGCAGGATTCCTGCTGCTGATTGCTATCTAATAACTCCCAATCATAGTGCTCTGTTACAGGACGTGGAGTCAGTGGTTAGAGCACTCAACTCGCAAGCGAGAGACCTGGTTTCAATTCCTGGCAGGGTGAAATGTTGGGCAAGTTTCCTTACTCCACATGCCTCTGTTTACCTAGCAATAATTAGGAACCCAGTTGTTAGTCGATTGCCAGATCACTTTTCCAAGGGTAATAATTCCTTCAAAATAATAATAATAAATTTGTCACTTCAAACCACGATTGTTTGTGTGAGACTGCTGTGCGCAAATGGCTGCCACTTTTCTTCCACAAAATACACAGTCAATTCACTTTACAGTATATTCTATGAAGCACTTTGAAATGTCTTGAAGACGTGATAAGGCGCTATATCAAATGTAAGGATTATTATTATTATTACTATTATTATCTAGTAACTCTCATTGGAAAGTATTGAGTGAGGATAAGAGGATAAGATTTTCAGCTGTGATGCCACATGGTTAAATATCTTACTAGTAATAATAATAATCCTTGCATTTGATATAGCATCTAATCATAACTTTGACATGTCTCAAAGCGCTTCCCAGGATTTATTGTAGTGTGTATTTATTAGTCGAACATCCAGCCAATTTGAACAATGTGCCACAAACAGCCATGAAGCAATTTTAATCGAGGTTTATTGGACAGGTTCACTGTCCAGGCTTGCGCATGAAGAAAATAATGTATAAAGAAAATAGGACCTGGTTGAGAGATTGGATAGCTGCCAGCACCAGCATGAATGATTTCCCTTGGGAGAGAAGGGACGGAGAGAGGAGAGAGCAGAGTATAATTGGGAAACATAGGGAAATTGGGTCAATATTGATCATTTACAATTATAATGTAGTATTTTCTAAGCTTGGTAACTATCAAATGAAATAGTTACTTACTGAATGCTGACATCTGCTGACATAATACCAAATTGCAAGTGCCATTATTTTTATTGCATTCATAAGACTATGAGGCAGTAAACTTTTATCCTACCTTTTCATCGTGAAATGTCAAAGATCTTCAGCTGTGATGCTATGGTTAAATGGTGAATGTTGACACGACATTGTGTTTGTGCTGTTTAGAATTTGTGCTAATTGCCCCTCTAATTTGTGTCAGTTCGGTGTACTTTCTGCTGCTCCATTTACTATCAATTCTGTTTACTGCTCTCTGTTTAGTATGAGTTCCAAGTATTTATAACCCATCCATTTAGGATAGGTTCTGAGTATTCATATCCCCATTAGTATCAGTTTGGAGTAATTACAACCCCTCCATTTGTATCAATCCTGAGAACTGACTCAACTCCATTGAGTTGCAGTCCTGAGTGCTTTGTATTTCCTATCATTTCTGAGTACTTAAAGCATGTGCGGTTAGCATTGTATACAATACATTGTATTGTATTATATCTGTTTGATATAATACAATACAAAACAAAGCTATATTCGTACAGTACCTTTCACATAAGGGAGCCATCCCAAGGCACTTAACAAAATTGGCTTGGCACCCAAGCTGGGTAGGATGACTGAAAGCATGGTCAAAGATCTGGAAAGATATGAGGGAGAGAGAAGTTGGATTGGACTCCGAGATGGAGTTCCAGAGAAGTAGAGCAGAATAGCTGAAAGCATGACGGCTGATGGTGGGGTGGGGGATATGAGGCTGATTCGGCGGTACTGGGCATGGGAGGGGCCTACTCTGTTCAGTTTGAGGAACATTGGGCAAGACTGTGTAGGGAATTAAAGGTGAGAACGAGAATCTTGAACTCGATCTGCTGGGGGATGGGGAACCATTGGAGCCGGGCAAAGGTGGGGTAATAGGCTTGTGAAGCCTGGTGCGGAAAAGGACAAAAGGCTTCAGAATTCTGGTTAGTCTGCAGCTTGTGAAGGGAAGAACTGAGCAGTCCGGCGTGCAGCATATTGGCAAAGTAAGCCTGGATGTGTTAAATGAATGGATGAGGGTCTCGGTAGCCTGAGGGCAGAAGTAGTGGCAGAGACAGGCAGTATTTTGGAGGTGGGGGACAGCTGAAGATGTCAGATCACGGGTGTGGTTTAAAAGACAATTGAGAGTCATAAAAGACACTGAGGTTCTTCACCAGCTGTATAAGATGGAGTGTACATCCATGCAGCCTGATACCAGCAGCGCCTGAGGCCAAGTTTTGCTTGTTAAAATTCAGCTGGAGAAAGTTAGCTCTCACCCAGGACTTAATATCAGAAAGGGAATTAGTCAGAACAGCAGGGAGGGTAGAGGCAGAGAGAGGAAGTTAACCCCATGTCTGCAGATGACATTGCCAAGCGGGAGCATATAGATAGAAGAGGACCAAGGATAGAGCCCCGAGGAACACCACCTGTGACTGTGCGGAGTGGGAGGAGAAGCCGTTAGAATAGAATTTGAAGTCCTTGCAGTGCTTCCATTCAATATTGGTTTTATTTATTGTTATTTTGCAGTGTTTGCATCCCCTCGGTTCTTTTGTTCAGTTTGCTCTTTGTGGTATTAGCTTGTGCTACTTACATGCCTGAAATTCCCCAGTGAGTTCCTGCGTCATTTCCAGCAGAATCAAAAAGAGACAATCCAATCAAAGAGATTGTTGGGGCGATGGTTAAAGGTCCAATGCATTGCATCAAAAATCCAATTAAACCAGAAAATCCCACAAATATTTGGAAACACGATGCTACCATAATCGCTCCCTGGAGCTGAAACCAATGAAATTATGTCATTAGTGTGGCTAAATTAGTTTTGAAAACCAAAAACATGAAAGCCTTAAAAACCAATAGCGAAACTAAATAAAGTAGAAAAATATTCCAGCATTCCAAGTATTTCTCAATGAGTCTTTATCTTGGACGTTTTGATGTCAATGAAGAAGAAACTATTTGCTTTTTTATAGTGTCTTATATTTAAACATATCAAAGTGCATCACTGTTTTTACAGGCAAACACAACAGACGTTTGCACCAGCAAGGTCACACAAACAGTCATGAGGTTGAGCTAGAAAATGGAGAGAAGCTTGCTTCTCTTTTCAAGTAGTTCCATAGGATCTTTAATGTCCACCTGAACATGTAGACGGGATCTCAGTTTAACATCTCAACCAAAGCACCACATCTTCAACAAAGCAGCGCTCCCCATTTATTCACTGGAATGTCAGCCCAGATTATGTCAGGTCAAGTTCCCAATTTGGAGATCCACAAACTTCTGATCCAGATGCGAGAATACTACTAACTGAACCATGCCTGTACGAGTGAAGGCAGCATCTCTTATACACAGGATACATTTCCATGTTTATAAAGGGAAAGACAACAACAATAACAAGATTACATTTGTACAGCGCCTTTCACGTCGGGAGGACGTCCCAAGGCGCTGGACAGTGACAGCATTTCCGAGCTGGGGTCAGGGGGGAGAAGGGAGGGGAGGGGAAGGGGGGTGGCCAATGGCATGGTCAAAGAGGAGGGTTTTGAGGCGGGACTTGAAGGAGGCTAAGGAGGGGGCGAGGCGGAGTGAATGTGGAATGGAGTTCCAGAGATTGGGGGCAGAGTGGCTGAAGGCTCTCCCGTCAATGGTGGGGCGGGTGAGTCGGGGGACGTGGCGCAGGCCAGAGCCGGCTGAGCGGAGGGAATGGGCGGGTTGGTAGGGGGTTAGGAAGTCGCAGAGGCAGGGTGGGTCGAGGCCATGGAGGGCTTTGTAGGTGAGGACCAGGATCTTGAACTGGATCCCCTGAAGGATAGGGAGCCAATGAAGTCGGGCGTGAGTGCAGGAGATGGGGTCACGAATATGAACAGCAGGCCTACAGCAATCAATTGATTTAGGATTCACAGAAAAGAAAACAATTTATCATTACTTCATTCTTTGCCAAATATCAGTGACATAGTGTCATCTTATTGTTGCTTTAATGTTAAATTAAGTGATGCTTTTTCTGGTTCATAGGAATCTAGTCTTTGCATCCATAGGTTGTGGATCATGTAGTACAACAGGAATTGAGCTCATTAACTCCGATGACCCTAAGTGTAACACTCCCAGGTCAGATACAGGATAGGTTAGATATAAAGAAATGTTCTTCTGCACTGACCCATCCAGCACTCTGAGGTCAAACGCACCTTGGCTTAGACAAAGATAATTCCAACTGAAGAATGACCAGCCACATGAGAAGGGTAGCAGAATGTGGCCAGTGCTAACAGAACCATTCCTACAGTAATGCAGCGCCTTCAAGAGAGAAGTATAAAATTAGCAAAACTAAAATGATATCAACTTTAAAGTTGCAAAGTACCTCTTGCATGCGTGACTGCCATATTTCAATAAAGATGGGATCACTGGTGTTAACTTTTGTCTGATTGTATGTCCATTCAGGACATTTATATTTTGGCAAAGACAACATGGCTAGTGTAGGAGTCAGGAATGCAAATGTACCTCCTTGTAGGATGGGCAGCCTGAAAGAAATAATGCTCAGAAATCAGCGGCTATATTACACATCTTTGGTAAAAAACAGCACCTCTTTAGAATTGTGTTTAATGGTTCAGAAATGTTAGCAAGTTTTATGTTATGATCAATATTATCTACTGGGCTGAAACATTGATAATTATTTGGGGAGGACAAGTTTGCAAGGAGAGAGTGTGGGAGTTGGATTGAATTGGATAGCTCTTTTCAAAGAGCTGGCACAGATATGATGGGACGAATGACTTCCTTCTGTGCTGTATCATTCTATGATTCTATGATTTCTAAATTATGTTTGCAACATGTTTCTTGCAAAATGCGATGGAGCCTGTCAAATGCTCTATATTGCCATTTGAAACGGGAATCGAAAAGTGAAAAGATTTCTTCTATTCTAACAAGGACTTAATCAGAGCTAACAGACTATGATCATAGATCTGAAGTACAAAACATTTCCATGGCTTATTGCTATTTGCCCTTCAGAGGTCAAATGAAGCCTTGAAAGGAGCAACCTATTACAAGATGATCAAGTTTGGATGTCGTGGAATGGTACAGGATTGACACTGAGTAGGGCTCAACTCTGTGAAGGGTTTTCTGCAGTGCCTCTTGGGCAGACCTTTTGTCACAGTAACCAGAACTGTATGCAGTCCTCTGGCTGCAGCATGACTAGAGCACTATATAGCTTGAGTATTTCTTACAGGGATTCAAACTGATTTGGTAATATAGTCCAGCATCCCATTTGCCTAGTTTATTTTCACATCACACTATTTTGATGATAAGAGATGAGTCAGCTTGGCAAGTTCTTTTCCATCCATGGAAGACTTGTGTTTCCTTTTGTTGCTTGTGTTTTTGGCTTGTTGATGCAGGAAGAATATTTCTGAGCTCTTACCTTACCCCAAAAAGGACCTGAAGCAGAGTGCAGAATCCTGACACAAAGAATATGTTGCTGATGAGCTTGCTCTGTGTGATGTGGTCATGTTGTAAGCAGAGCTCTCGAGACAGAATGAGGGGAATGGCAACTATTCCACCCAATGCAGTCAGGAAATGCTGGGAATCAGGAGAAAGTAGAAGTTAAACAAAGCAACCAGACTCCTTCAGTGAACACAATTGATGTGTGATTTGTTTTCACTGTTTTCTTACTTCCGGTATTGACTGTTTCTGTGAAGGGATATTAACACGGGTCACAAATATGAAATAAACCTTTTCAAATTGTGTTTGTTAACATGGAATGATTCACACCAAAAGATGGCTTGCTCTTTGGGGCACAAATGATACTTGTTCCCTTCATCCCCATGTGACAGGCACTATTTAATGCAATTATTTGTTGTTGTTTATGTTGTTGCCTTCCCTGAAGATGACCTTTTACCTTTCTTCATTCCACTAGTTTTCCTGTGTCAACTTAACTCAGTATGTAGCACTATATCAAATGCAAGGATTATTATTATTATTATGTAGCATTTTAACCTTTGTGTCAGGAGATTGGGGTTTCAAAATCATTGTCCAGGCTGCAGTGCAGTTCTGGGGGACCATTGCATTGTTTGAGGTGCTGCTTTTCACATTAGACAATAGACTGTGGTCCTGTCTGCTGTTAAAGTGCAGCAGATCACACAGTCAATCATGCCATCCTCGTCCATCGTTTCTCCTCCCCCATCCACCTTAGTGGGACCCCTCTTGCATGGTTGGAGTCCTACTTGACCAACTGGCAACAATATATCTCTGCAAACAGTTTCTCCTCCCGCCGCTGCCTGGTCACCTGTGGGTTACCCCAAGTCTCCATCCTCGGCCCCCTTCTTTTCCTCATTTACATGCTCCCTCTCGGCGATGTCATCCACAAAAATGGGGACAACTTCAACATAATAATAATCCTTGCATTTCATATAACGCCTTATCACATCATTGAGGCATCTCAAAGCGCTTCACAGAATATGCCGTAAAGTGACTTGACTGTATATTATATGGGCAAAACATGGCAGCCAATTGCGCACAGCAGTGTTCCACAAACAGTCGTGGCATATCTGCTCTCTTCCTGGCTTCACAGATTACCTGCCACTGGGACTTGTGAGTGAAGTTGTGGAGTTCACTATCTTATCTTGTTTTTAAGAGACAGAAATAATGATAAGCAGTTTTGATAACAAGAATGTAAAACATTGAATGCTATTACTTAACACGTCCTGTACTGTTAATAGGCCCTTTCACTTCTATGAGTGTTGGGATAACAACAAAGAAAAACATGACTACGAAAGGGTATTGCAGACTGGCTGGCTCAGTTCTGTCTATCATATTCCGTGCCCCACCACCATACACCTATCTAATATCACCTATAACAGTTGACATTATCTGCTACCAGTGTTTCCTTGGGCAACATGTTCCATATATTCATCGCTTCTCTTTGTAAACTAATGAAATCTAAATTTCTGTTTTTCTTCCTTTAAGTTTGAGATCATGGCCCCTTATTGTGCACTTCATTTGGCAGTGACTAAAACTGTACCCAATACAGTATTCCAGATACGTCCTGATCACAGCACGACACAGTTTGAGAAGAACATCTACGTATCTAAAGGCAATTTGGCATTGTAACATTGTTTGCCTTTTTGTTGCATCTCACTCAGTATTTGGATATGGTGAGAGGCGATTCAGCTAACATCCATAGGTCTTTTTCAGCTTCCCTCTTGATAAGTTTATCTTACCTGATAATTTCACTCTCGCATCATGTTCAGAAAGTTGTGCACAACTTTCTGAACATGATGTGAAAGTGAAGTTGATACTAATAATATAATAAAATAATAATCCTTGCATTTGATATAGCGTTTTCTACGTCCTTGTGAGGCAGTCTTTCCACTCCTGCAGCCAGGGTGATGGTCAGACTCAGGGCAAAAATATCCGCTTTGGGCAAATTAGAATAGTCCTCTTGTAATATCTCATTGGCTAAGAAGCGGCAGTCTCCTTCCTCCATTTGGGTATTTGAGATTGAGGTCACATGGCCAAGGTCACCTATTTTGTATAGTATATTTGTGGTCAAAACACCATCCTTGTCAATATCACTTTTCTTCTTCCAAGCATCCAGACTTAGCATCAATCATTTTTTTACAAATGAAAATATTGCTCGGCTTCAAGTCCATATGAACCAGGCCAGAATTGTGGATGTATCTCAGGCTCATGGATACTTGCAGCAGAATCTCCTTCAATTCTCCTTCAGAAAGTGAAGTTCCTTTCTCAGGTTATCCATCACTACATCTGCCAGGCTGCCACCATTGCAGTACTCATTCTGAATGAGCATGTGATCATCCTCTGCTCATGTCAAGTAGTAACGCACCACATGGGGGTGATGTCCCAGCACAGCGTGTGCATACACTTCACGGAGCGCTGTCTGTTCATCAGTTGATCCAGACAGAGGTCTTTTCAACCGCTTATTGGCATAGAGACAGTCCTCCAGACGTTTGACACATTTATGCACAGCACCAAACTCCCCACTACTGATTTTCTCTAGCTAGTAAAATTCTGTGGCATAGTGGGAAACCATGTTTTCTCGGAGGTTGAATTTTTTAGAACGTAGACTTAGATATCAAGAATCTCATTCTCTTTCAATTCAACATCTCTCCTGGTTCTTTCCTCAACTCTCTTCTTTTTCTTCCCACTCTGTCCAATGCCCAGCTCATGGTAATACATAGAATTGTGCAACTACTGTATCTGTAATTAACTTTATTTGCCATCGATGACCAGGTGTGTACCCTTGCGTGTTTTCATTTTAAGGCTGTCAGTCCCTTTTCCAAATTGTAGGATCCAAAGACAACTTGGTGTTAACTGTAAATTTAACATTTTGCACTAAGTTTGTTAATCCAAATCATCAATGGATACAGGGTACAGGAGAAATTCCAGCACATTTCCCTGAGGAGCTCCATTCAATAAATGCCACTTTGACTTAACTATTCTTACGACCATTCTCTGTTTACTTTAGCCAATTTTTGCCCATGTTTGCCCTCAAACCCATTGACATAAGTTTGTTATAGACAGGAAACCTAGGGGATTTTTTTATAAAGAAGCTGACCCAAGGGATATGAGACAAGGCAGGTTTAAGGGATATGGGGCTTGAGGCCTGGGTGGGTATCAAGGCATACGGGGCCTGGGCGGGTAATTGGCGTTGAGGTACAGATCACCCATGATCTTATAGAATGGTGGAACAGGCTCGAGGGGCTGAATGGCCTACTCCTGTTCCTATATTTCACATGTCTCTCGCCCAAATTATGAAGTCTAAACTTGCAAATCAAACTTAACTGAATGAGGATGAATGCACACTGGCTAAAAGCAGAATATTTAATTGCACAATAAAGGGTTTGTTGTTAAATGACATCCAGCAGGAAAAAATTTGATTACAAAAAATTATCTGTCTGCAGCAATCTCAATCACTGCAAACTTTGTAGGGCACAGAGTTTAATATTTTCACTGAACACAAGGAGATTAGAATGATTTTGTCTCTGTCTTTCTTTCTCCTAATATCCTCATTCTCATTCCTCCGGGTCTGGCCTCCTCCCCGAGTTCTCCGCTCCGCCCTTGGCGGCCGTACCTTCAGCCAGTATGTCCTGAGACTCTGGATCTCCCTTCCTCACTCCCTTCGCCTCGCCCCCTCTCTTCCTATTTTCAGGTCTCTACTGAAGACCTTTCTTTTTGACTGCGCCTTTGGTCACCTTTCTCCCCCTCCCCCTGGCTCGGCTCCGGGATCCGTTACTATGAAGCGCTCTGAGACGCCGTCCGGCATGAAGGGCGCTATATAAATCCAAGTTGTTGTTGTTGTACTCTACACATGAGATTTTCTCATCAGAAAATGTTACCCATTATAATTACTCAGGTTTCGTGCATTGTGTCAGGAAAAGCAATGAAGAGGAACCAGTCAGTACAATTTACGTATGAATAGTGACAAGCTGAAAATCAGATTTTCAGCCATATGTACAGCTCTTCTGGCTGAAATACTTGCAATTTTCCAACACATATCACGAACAAACCACCAACATAAACTTAGATGCCACGTTTCATAGAATCATGGAATGATACAGGTCGCATTCAATGCATGTTAGCAATACAACAGCTTGTAACAGCCAATGTGTCACTGACCATGATTAAACAGTACCAATTAAACCAATCCTAGCAATAAAACCGCCTCAGTAACCATAACAGATTATCATGTAATCTTATGAATCTTGCAATTACTGAATCCGTAATTAACTTTATTTGCCCAGGTGTCTTTATGGGTGACCAGATGGGTACCCTGGCGTGCTTTCATTTTAAGATTGGCAGTCTCTCCTCCAATTGTAGGATCCAATGACAACTTGGTATCACTTGTAAATTTAACATTTTGCACTGAGTTTGTTAATCCAAATCATCAATGGATTCAGGGTACAGGAGAAATTCCAGCACATTTCCCTGAGGAGTTCCATTCAATAAATGCCACTTTGACCTAACTACTCTTACGACCATTCTCTGTTTACTTTAGTCAATTTTTGTCCATGTTTTTCCCTTCAAACCCATTGACATAAGTTTGTTATAGATAGCAAACCTAAGGGATTTTTTAAAAAAAAAAGCTGACCCAAGGGATATGAGGCAAGGCAGGTTAAAAGGGATATGGGGCCTGAGGCCTGGGTGAGAATCAAGAGATATGGGGCAAGGGTGAGTTGAGGTACAGACCAGCCATGATCCTATAGAATGACGGAACAGGCTCGAGGGGCTGAATGGCCTACTCCTGTTCCTATATTTCACATGTCTCTCGCCCAAATTATGAAGTCTAAACTTGAAGTCAAACTTAACTGAATGAGGATGAATGCACACTGGCTAAAAACAGAAAATCTAATTGCACAATGAAGGATTTGCTGTTAAATGATATCCAGCAGGAAAAAATTTGATTACCAAAAATTATCTGCAGCAATCTGAATCACTGCAAACTTTGTGGGGCACAGAGTTTAATATTTTCACTGAGCACAAGGAGATTAGAATGATTTTGTCTCTGTCTTTCTTTGTCCTTCTCACCTTTTGCTTATTTTCTCTTAATATCCTCATTCTCATTCCTCCGGGTCTGGCCTCCTCCCCGAGTTCTCCGCTCCGCCCTCGGCGGCCGTACCTTCAGCCAGTATGTCCTGAGACTCTGGATCTCCCTTCCTCACTCCCTTCGCCTGGCCCCCTCTCTTCCTATTTTCAGGTCTCTACTGAAGACCTTTCTTTTTGACTGCGCCTTTGGTCACCTTTCTCCCCCTCCCCCTGGCGCGGTTCCGGGATCCGTTACTATGAAGCGCTCTGAGATGCCGTCCGGCATGAAGGGCGCTATATAAATCCAAGTTGTTGTTGTTGTACTCTACGCATGAGATTGCGTGACAAAATGCATGACATTTTCAATCTACGACTGTTTGTGGGACATTGCTGTGCGCAATTGGCTGCCGCATTCGCCCACAAATATACAGTCAATCCACTTTACAGTATATTCTGTGAAGCGCTTTGGGACGCCCTCCCGACGTGAAAAGCGCTATATCAAATGCAAGGATTATTATTATTATTATTAATCTTTGGACGATGATGAATGCACATTGGCTAAAAGCAGCAAATCTAATTGCACAATTGATGAGTTTGTTGTTAACTGACATTGTAAGATTATATTTGTGATGTTTACTGTTGTTAAGGTTTTTAATTAGTATACTTTTAGAATATAACCAACACTTATAATCTTTTTAGTATGGCATTCGTTAGACTAGGACATGGACAAGGTTGTGTGTTTCAAAAGATGAACTTAGGGCCCCTGGGAAGGTAATATTTTCACTGAACACAAGGAGATTAGAATGATTTTGTCTCTCCTTTCTTTCTCATTCTCACCTTTTGCTTATTTTCTCTGTTATTATCTTCATTCTCTTTATATTAATCGTTGGATTTTATGTTGTGCATTTCCTCTTAGGAGGATCCTGAGTGCACTTCACATGATTTTTACTGTGAATTGTAATGATGATATATGTGTAGGTGAACATGGTATCCAATTTGCGTATATCAATATCTTACAAACAACAATGAAGTGAATGACCAATTTTTCAGGGGGATTGCTGGCCAGGACACCAGGAGAAACCTCTTGCTGGTTTTTGACTAGTGTCACAGGATCTTTAAAGTCTACCAGAACAGGGAGACTTCGGTTTAACTTCTCAAGCGAAGGATGGCACTGCTACAATGGAGTCCTGTAGCTCAGTGGTTAGAGCACTCGCTTTGCAATTGAGAGACCTGAGTTCAATTCCAGGCAGGGTGAAACCTTGGGCAAGTTTCCTTACTCCACATAGAGCCTAATAATACTCCCTCCAAAACCAAAAACAATAATAAATTGGTCATTTTCAATCCATATGACTGTTTGTGGGACATTGCTGTGCGTAATTGGCTGCCGCGTTCGCCCACAAATATACAGTCAATTCACTTTACAGTATATTCTGTGAAGCGCTTTGGGACGTCCTCCCGACGTGAAAAGCGCTATATCAAATGCAAGGATTATTATTATTATTATTATTATTACAATGCAGTGCTCCCCCAGCATTGTAAATTGGAGTATCAGCCAAGAATGTGACTTTTTGTTTACCTCGTTTTCTCACCCTTTCCGTGTTTTCCCCTATCGCTCCATCTATTCCACTTGTTTCCTTGCACTATTCTCTGTCTCTCCCTGATTTGTTTACTTTGCTTTTCTTTCTCTCTGTTTTGCTCTTTCTCTTTTTTTCTGTTTTTGTCTTTGTCATTTCTGTCTATTTTGCTCTTTTTATTTCTGTTTAATTTTTTCTCTCCTCTCTCTCTGTTTTACTTGGTCTATTTGTTTCTCTCTGTTTTGCTCTGTATGTACCTCTCTTTTAATTTTTCAGTCTCCCACTTTTACTTTTTTTTGCCTCTCTGATTTCTTCTCCATTTCTCTCATTTATTTTCTCTCTCTTTCTCCCTCTATTTGCCCTTTCTATTTTCTTTCCCATCCCGTTCTTACCTGAATGCCAAGAAATATGCACAGATACCATGGAGGGACATCAGTGATAATGTAAGCCAACTTGTTTGAATTCTTATCCTCAGAAGAAAGTTTGTTGCTCTTCTCAATTTTCTCGTGTTCACTGATATTAGGAGCATCTCCATCTTCATTCTATGTGAGAATAAAACATTTAAATCTCTGTCACACAACCGGATTCCTGCAACAATCCTCTTCTGTATTTAAGAGTAATAACAAATGTACTGATTTGTACTCAACCAGTGCTTCTTATTGGCACACGTAGCAGTGCAGGAAGTGAAAAGAAACAATAAATAAATACTTGGGCACCAGCTCCACAGTCACTTTTTTTGACAAGACATTTAGGCAGGAAGTTAACATGTTTAGGCATGAAGTTAACCGGCTTTTTGCCATTCAATTTTTGAACCTTGAAAATGGTAGATTAGAAGAAGGGTTTCCTGCAGACCAGTATATTAGATACCAAACAGCTGTCACTGAAGTAGACTACCCCATCCTAAAGTGTGCCCTGTCACTACACACTAGAAAGGAGACACCTGTGGAATACATGATCCATGACAAAATTACACCATTGGATCAGTCATCATCGACACTCAAACTATCCACGAGTACACCATTCCCAAAGCGTTCCGCACCATTATGCAGAGGGAGCACAAAGCAAGACCATGTACTGTAAAATAGGCACTCGAACAGTCGTGTCAGCAGAGACCTTGGACAGGTCGCTGCCCATCTTTCTAGATACAAATATGGCATAGGGTGAGCAAGAAAAATCCAAGCGAAAAATAAAATTTGAAGCAGGTTAGGGATGAATAGCCCCTGGAATCATAAAAAAGAATTTACACACAACTCCAAAAGGATGAGAGTGAGCCATAAGAGTGCATGTCACAGCAGTTACAATATGGGTTTTTATCATTTAACTGCTTTGATGCTGTTTAAAAAAAACATGTTTTACAGAGCTCCCATGATATTCAAAATAGAATACAAATGATCCTTCTTTGAGATTGCTAATATGTACTTACAATATAACTGTAATTATCCAGCCCACTGGATTTCTCCTCCGAAGACATTGCAGTTGATATACCTCTAACAAAGGAAGAAAGTTTACAGCGAACCGTGCCAGAAGAACTGATAGGAGTTGTTAGGAGTTGTTAACCCTGATAACCTGAATGAATCATCCAACACTAGAGTGATCTCTCCGTCAGTTTTTTTTAAAAGAAATCCTAATAAACTGTTTGTTTACAATGAAAATTCTTAAGAAAGATTACTTTGTGAGCTTCCTGAAACATCACCATTCCATCAGACAAGTGAGAGAGAATTAGACTTGATAGAGATTTTCAGCATTCTCCAGAAAACAAGCTGCTTTTCAAATGCAACCAGGCAACGGCCAAATGTTATGCATTAGCTATAAATTCTTCCTGATTCAGTTTCTTCGTAACAAAATTCCAGCTCATGTACACACAGCCTCCTTTGTCAAAGATTAAACCTGCAATATAGCCAATTAGAGTCCTGTAACTTAATGGTTAGGGCACGCCTCGCGAACAAGAGGACCTGGGTTTGATTACCAGGCGGGGTGAAATAGTTGGCAACATTTCTCGGTATGCCTCTGTTTACCTAGCAATAGGTAACTCAGTTGTTAAACAATTGCTGATTAATAATCCCAGGTAATTTTATAATCAAATCTTTTTCTGCTGGATGTCATAAGGTTCGCCAGAAAGAGACTTTACCCAATACAGGTGGTGGGAATTACAGATCTTTTATTTTCATATACAATTCATATACGATATACAATTCATATACAATTCAAAGGTTAATGCTTTAACACATTGTATTGTTAAGTTACATTAAATCAGTAAGAATCAACAAAACCAATATTACCTGATTCCATTGGGGAAGTTGCTGACCACCAGCTGCCTCACAAATGTTCTTCCTACGATGATTCCAACTATTCCAAAGTTATATCTTTCTTTTAGGTATTTCTTACTCCATTGCCCCTTGTCACAGAGATAGTCCCCACCCTTCGCAGGCTGCTAGCAATCTTGAGCTGGATCTTTTCCATGGGAAATAACCAAGAAGGAGAAAGAGATATGGACAACTAATTTAATAATAATAATCCTTTTCACATCTTCTAGACATCACAAAGCACTTCACAGTACTGTGAAGTGAATTGACTGTATATTTGTGGGCGAAACACGGCAACTAATTGTGCACAGCAGTGTCCCACAAACAGTTGGGGATTGAGTGACCAAATTATTATTATTTCTTTTTTTGAAGAATTATTGAAACTTGCCCAAGGTTTCGCCCTGCCAGAAATTGAACCCAGGACTTTCGCTTTGGGAGGATTCTGTCATCTCCCTGTTTTTTAGTCATAATAATAAAATATAATCTACAGAATTGTTATAGAAGGACATTTTCAACAAACACCAATTAAAAACACCAATTGATATATGAAAACATGAATTGTTATAAAACTTGAATTGTTATAGAAAACATCTTTAGCCAAAAAATAATTTGTTACAGGAAAACCTCTTCAACTACCTCATCATTAACACAACACTTAATTAAAACATGATTGTTATGGAACATGAATCTGTGATGGCGAACATCTTCAACAACCTTCAGCTACAATAAACAAATCAGCTTGACATTTTCCAAGCTACATCATCATTTTTAACTATTAATCAAAATGGTGTCTATTCAACATAAGCATTTCTAACCATTGATTAAAATAATTATTTTGACTACATTGGTTAACATATAGATGGGAGGATGACACCTACCCAAATACTGGATGAGGGAAAGTTATCACAACCTGACCTCAGCCGGGGTCAAGCCAATATATCTTTACCTTCGCTGACGATAATTGGCATATGTACCCTCTCAGGGGCCCTAAATTAGTCATTTAAAATACACAACCCTAGTAACTAATGAAATCCTTACTAAAAAGATTATAAGTGTTGGTTATATTCTAAAAGTATACTAATTAAAAACCTTAACAACAGTAAACATCACAAATATAATCTTACAATGTCAGTTAACAACAAACTCTTCAATTGTGCAATTAGATTTGCTGCTTTTAGCCAATGTGCATTCATCATCGTCCAAAGATTAATATAAAGAGAATGAGGATATTAAGAGAAAATAAGCAAAAGGTGAGAAGGAGAAAGAAAGACAGAGACAAAATCATTCTAATCTCCTTGTGCTCAGTGAAAATATTAAACTCTGTGCCCCACAAAGTTTGCAGTGATTGAGATTGCTGCAGATAATTTTTGGTAATCAAATTTTTTCCTGCTGGATATCATTTAACAGCAAATCCTTCATTGTGCAATTAGATTATCTTCTTTTAGCCAGTGTGCATTCATCCTCATTCAGTTAAGTTTGACTCGCAAGTTTAGACTTCATAATTTGGGCGAGAGACATGTGAAATATAGGAACAGGAGTAGGCCATTCAGCCCCTCGAGCCTGTTCCGTCATTCTATAGGATCATGGCTGGTCTGTACCTCAACTCACCCTTGCCCCATATCTCTTGATTCTCACCCAGGCCTCAGGCCCCATATCCCTTTAAACCTGCCTTGCCTCATATCCCTTGGGTCAGCTTCTTTTTTAAAAAAAATCCCTTAGGTTTGCTATCTATTACAAACTTATGTCAATGGGTTTGAAGGGAAAAACATGGACAAAAATTGGCTAAAGTAAACAGAGAATGGTCGTAAGAGCAGTTAGGTCAAAGTGGCATTTATTGAATGGAACTCCTCAGGGAAATGTGCTGGAATTTCTCCTGTACCCTGAATCCATTGATGATTTGGATTAACAAACTCAGTGCAAAATGTTAAATTTACAAGTGATACCAAGTTGTCATTGGATCCTACAATTGGAGGAGAGACTGCCAATCTTAAAATGAAAGCACGCCAGGGTACCCATCTGGTCACCCATAAAGACACCTGGGCAAATAAAGTTAATTACGGATTCAGTAATTGCAAGATTCATAAGATTACATGATAATCTGTTATGGTTACTGAGGCGGTTTTATTGCTAGGATTGGTTTAATTGGTACTGTTTAATCATGGTCATTGACACATTGGCTGTTACAAGCTGTTGTATTGCTAACATGCATTGAATGCGACCTGTATCATTCCATGATTCTATGAAACGTATGAAAAAGTATTTCAGCCAGAAGAGCTGTACATATGGCTGAAAATCTGATTTTGAGCTTGTCACTATTCATACGTAAATTGTACTGACTGGTTCCTTTTCATTGCTTTTCCTGACACAATGCACGAAACCTGAGTAATTATAATGGGTAACATTTTCTGATGAGAAAATCTCATGTGTAGAGTACAACAACAACTTGGATTTATATAGCGCCCTTCATGCCGGACGGCGTCTCAGAGCGCTTCATAGTAACGGATCCCGGAGCCGAGCCAGGGGGAGGGGGAGAAAGGTGACTAAAGGCGCAGTCAAAAAGAAAGGTCTTCAGTAGAGACCTGAAAATAGGAAGAGAGGGGGCGAGGCGAAGGGAGTGAGGAAGGGAGATCCAGAGTCTCAGGGCATACTGGCTGAAGGTACGGCCGCCAAGGGCGGAGCGGAGAACTCGGGGAACAGGGAGGAGGCCAGACCCGGAGGAACAAAGGCAACGGGAACTCTTTTGAGGAGAGAGGAGGTCAGAGAGGTAGGGGATTTGAAGTGGAGGGATTTGAAGACAAGGGTGAGGATCTTGACGTCGATCCTCTCTGGGACAGGCAGCCACTGGAGTCTGGCAAGGACCGGGGTGTGTGAGAATGCGGGTGGCAGAGTTTTGAATAATTTGCATTTTATGGATGGTAGTAGATGGGAGATCGGTGAGGAGGACATTTGAAAAGTCCAGCCGAGAGGTGACAGAGGCATGGACCAGGGTTTCAGTGGCTTTCGGAGTGAGGTATTGGTGGAGACGGGCGATGCGTTAAGAGGTGGAAAAAGGCGGTGCTGGTGAGGAACTGGATGTGGGGGAGGAAGGATAATTGGGGATCGAACCTGACACCTAGGTTGCGTACGGGTTCGGAGAGTTTTAGGGGAAGGTCGGGTAGGTGGAGGAGGTGAGAACCGTGAGATTTTAGATGTTGACAAGAGCCAAAGAGTATGGCTTCCGTCTTGTCAACGTTCAGCTGAAGGAAATTTGTGCTCATCCAGCCCCTGAGATCTGACAGGCAGGCTGACAACATCAGGGGACTGGGGGGTCGCAAAGTGAAGTGGAAAAATAGAGTTGTGTGTCGTCTGCATATATATGGAAATGTACTCCATGTCTGCGGATGACATCCCCAAGAGGGAGCACGTAGATCAGAAAGAGGAGGGGGCAAAGGATGGATCCTCAGGGTACCCCGCAGGTAACCAGGTGAGAGCAGGAGGAGAAGCCGTTTGTGCAGATGCACTGCTGGCGGTTTGTGAGGTAGGACTCGAACCAGGCGAGTGTGGTCCCACTGAGATGGATGACGGAGGAAAGGTGGTGGAGGAGGATGGCGTGATCGACTGTGTCGAACGCAGCGGAGGAGTCCAGGAGGACAAGGAGGCAGAGGGAGCCCTGGTCACAGATGGAGAGGATGTCGTTTGTGACTTTCACAAGCTCAGCCTCTGTACTGTGGACTTGGCGGAAACCGGACTGGAGGGGTTCGAAGAGGGAGTGGGAGGAGAGGTGTGCGCGGAGTTGATTGGCAACAACGCGTTCTAGGACTTTTGCGAGGAAGGGCAGGTTTGAGATAGGGCGGTAGTGGCTGGGGTTTGAGGGATCAAGGGAAGGTTTTTTGAGGAGGGGGGTGGTGACAGCAGTTTTGAGGGGGTCAGAGAGGGCGTGTCAGAGTATGGTCAAAAGAGCAACCATTTGTGGGAACTCGGCTCTGACACGCCTGAAGAGAGATAATGCGGGAGCAGAGTTTCTGCAGGACAGTGACATGCATATCTGGTTATCATCAGGATTTTATATTTCCGTATCCTTTGCAAAATCTGGTGGTGGCCTTTACGTTTTAAACCACATAAATGTAACTCACTCCTTCAAATGCTAAAGATTTGTTGAACTGCTTTCTCACACACCAGTTCTCTAATCCAATGTGGGCAAAGCATTAGCAGGGTGGGTGTATCCACATTTGCAAATTAAAAATATTGTGGGGGAAGAAAATTTTCAAGAATCAAAGCATCGTGAAATCAAACCCAGGAAGTTAATTCACTTATCTTTTTATTGATGAATTATTTTCTGAACAGAAACATTTCAGAGTGTGTAATACCTTGTTGATTGCATGACCTGCCCTTGACAGTAGGTTAGAGAGACATTAAACAACATTGATATCACAATGTATATTGAACAGCACAGCTATAACCTACTGATTAACACATTTATCCTACAACAATATTCTCTCCACCGTTGTAACCTATAAAACCCATCATTGAAGATGATTTTAATAGGAATTTCAAGAAAAAGCTCCTATAACATACAAACTGCAAGGAATGCGGTTCTAATGCAAAATGTTACTGTTTTATTTAATTCTGTTCTGAATATCCGTTCCCCCCTCCGCTGCCTGTCTTTTAATCAGATAATTCAAACAATCAGATGACACTACTGCACATTTAATTGACACAATTTGGCCATTTTTAAATAAGGAATGTGCAGTATCTACGTCTCTATAATATTCTATTTCCAACTTCTATCAGCTCTCACAATCTGTTCATTTACATCGGTTCCAACACAAATAGCTCTTTAAAGAGGAGCAAGGAACGATGTGGGCTTCTTGGGCTAGGAGCTGGTTTTCAATGAATTAAAGAGTTAACAGCATCCCGATTTTTGGCTCAGACTTGCCGGTAAAGTATTGCAGAAATACTGTGATCTTCAGTGATAATATCTATGAAATATTGTCACTGGTTTAAATTCATTTGTCCTGGGCTTTGGAGTCAGGGTGTTTATATTAGGTGCGAAGGATCCGAGCAGACTGAGCCACATGGTTCACATGGTTCCAAGTGGTTAATGCAAAGGAGAAATAGCGAACTTCCTTATCACAACAACAGCTTGCATTTATATAGCGCTCTCACGCAGGGTAGTGTCCCCGACCGCTTGAGCACTATCATGGAGCGCTGTCATGGACAAATAGGCATTTTATACATGCACAAATAAATAAGCCTGTTAATCTGTATCATAATGCTGCAGTTAAGCTGAGTCCTCAGGGGTACATTGGTAAGTAAAACTCCACCCTCAAAACAATTTGTACATTGCTCTGAGATAAACTACTTGAGCAGGTTTATTTTTAACGTTTTACTAGCTTGGGGGAAAAGACTTTCAAAGTATGTGTCCTCATCTTCACTCCTCTTTAAGGAGTCACTTGTGCTGTTTCCCCCAACAAGTGTTGAATCCGATGTAAAGTGTTGAGTGTTGATAGAAGTTGAACTGTTCTCAGAACTGTTTTTTCCTCGAGTACAGGACTGGAAGTACAAAAGAACTTCCCTGGCGGTTAAATCACTTTGCAAGGTTTTCTTTCTCATTGAAACCTCTCAATTCATAAGCCAGTCTGAGTGACGTGTACAGTTCTCCATGTAGCACAATCCATTCCAAAAGAGGAAGTGCTGTTTCATGGTGACAACACATGGTACCAAGTACTAGGTGTGGGAGGAATGGTAACCATGCTATACTGAAGTTGGGCCTCAAGCCCTTCCCGGACTAAACTAATAAGTTATCCATTCAGCTGCACATTGTCACAATGATGCACCAGAGTACTGCTACCAGTAACGGCAGCATAAACCCAAACTCTTAAATTGTGGTCCACCCCACTTCTTGCTTCCTGTACTTCTGCAGATTTAAATGTCTGGTGCAGAAATTCCATTCACTACAGATCATCATCAAACGTTTCTGTGCACCTCAGCAGGAAAGCTTCATCATCGAAGTTTGGGGAGCCAGTCTGTTGAGTGGAGAGACACAGGCTGAGCTGAAGCCAGAGGAATAACACTCAGTTTAGTTTTAAAAAATCTGATCCCAATAGCAGATTCTAGCAGATTTTAGCGGTTCCAAATTGATGATTGATTGAACCACTTTCAAAACCGATAATAATCTATGGATTTGATATATCACTTAAATATGAAAGTGTCTCAAAGCACTTCACAAACAATTGCTGCAAAGCATAGGACTGTATCGACAGACAAATCTGGCAGCCAATTTACACATAGTAAGATCCCACAAATAGCCCTGAAATGTATGATAGTTATCTGAAGGATTACTGGCTTGGATTCCGGGAAATACCCAGCTTGTGTTTGAGCCTGGTTCAATTGATAGTAACATTTTTGCCTCTGATTGAGAAGGCTGGGGTTCAAGCTCTATGTCGGGACTTGGAACTCGTAAAGTGTCATCTGACACTTCACTGCTGTGCTTTTATCCTGAAGCGCATAATCCTTGCACTTGATATATCATCCTCATTCCACCCACAAAATACACAGTCAATCCATTTTACAGTATATCCATTCACAATTTCAAGACTGAGGTGGATAGATATTTGTTAGGTCAGGGTATCAAGGGATATGAGACCAGGACAAGTAATTGAAGTTGAGGTACAGATCAGCCATGATCTTATACAATGGCAGAACAGGCTCGAGGGGCTGAATGTCCTACTCCTGTTTCTATGTTTCTATCCTGTGAAGAGCTTTGAGACATCTCAATGACGTGATAAAGCGCAATATCAAATGCAAGGTTTAGTATTTTACTGCAGAAGGATGTTTCAAAGCATCTGACAGGATTTACGGTTAATGCAGTGACTGTGTGGTTTGGTTGTGAATCAACAGAGATAGAGAATAATAATAGCCAGGACACAGCTTGTCTGCAATAAGAAAGTGAGACACTAACAGCTGGTAGTTTCGCTCTCTCCGCTTTAAAGCTTCTCTCAGAGCACCAAGTAAATACTCTGGAGTTGCTGCAAAATTATATCTGAGTTGTCGGGGGTTACTATGGGAGGTGGGTGATGTGCGTCCAAGTTAGGGTTTACATGGTCTGTGGAGGGATACAGATAAATGGGTTGAATGCCTTTTTCTTATTCTTGACTCTTCAATGCTCTTGTGCGATGACTTCTTACTCTGACCAAGATATTTCTTTGCTACCATCTGCAAGACAGAGCAATCTCTCTTCTCAGTGATGCTCCAAGGCTGCCATTATCTTCACTAGCACTATTCCCACTGTTATCATTAATTTATAGCTTTAAATCCCTTGATTTACAAACATAATTTTTTATTATATTAATGTCTCAACCCCCTCCCACCCAGCTGCTGGTTGCTCAACTCTCCATCCACTGCCCACTTCTGGCAGACATGATAAATTGGTCCCTCTTCTCAGGCTCAGTCCCACTCTCCCTCAAAACCGCTGTCATTACTCCCCTCCTTAAAAAACCTACTCTTGATCCCTTCAACCTCACGCACTACCATCCCATTTAAAACCTGCTCTTTCTGACCAACGCCCTGGAACACGTTGTTCCAAACCAACTTCACTCACACTTTACCCTCCACTTCCTACTTGAACCCCTCCAGTCCAGTTTTTCCACCTCCACCATATTGTTTGCTTCTGTCTGTACCTCATAACCGACGCAGCTGAACCTCCCAGCTGGACTATTGACATCGTCACTTCCCGGGTGGACTATTCCAATGCCCTTCTCGCTGGTCTCCCCAGCTCCATGATACACAAAATTCAAATAATTTAAAATTCCGCCATCCGGATATTCACCTGCACAAAACTCCCCCATCACACCAGTCCTTGTGAGGCTCCACTGCGTCCCAATTACTGAACGGATCATTTCAAGATCCTCACACTCATTTCAAATCCTTTCATGCCCTCGCACCTCCCTACATATCTGACCTGCTTACCCCCTACTCCACCACCCGCGGCCTCCACTCGGCTGGCTCCAGCCTCCTGTTTGTCCCTCGTTCTCTCCGTTCCACCATTGGTGGCCGTTGCTTCAGCCACTACACCCAAAACTGTGAAATTCTCTCCTTCAATCCCTCCGTCTTAACCTCTCACTCCCCACCTTCAAACCCCACCTAAAGATCCTCCTTTTTGATTGTGCTTATGGTTACTTCCCCACTTCCCCTCCCTCTCCCCCTGGCTTGGGGTCAGACTCCGCAAACCACGTATGTCCTCCAGGACGCTACCCCGCGTGAAGGGCGCTATATAAATGCAAGTTGTTATATAGTAACAAAATAAATTCCAACAAGTTACAATACACTGAATCCACCCTGAAGTTGTATATGATGAAGAAAGGAAAAGAAGGGTATGGGAGGAAGCAGGAAGTGGGTGGAAACGCACTTGAAGTATAAACTCCGGCACGGACTAGTTGAGCTGAATGGTCTGTTTCCAACCTGTACAGTCTATGCAAATCCATGTACGGTTCAGGAATGTAAATATGGTCCCTCTGATGAACCAGATGTCTTTTGTGTCTCTGTACACTCTCCCCCTCAATCCCTCCGCCTTGCCCCCTCTCTCCCCTTTTAAGTCCCACATGAAAACGTTCCTCTTCGACTGTGCTTACGAGAGCAGTTGGGGCTATTCGGTTGAATGTGAACAAGACTGAGGCCCTCCTGATTGTCTCACGCCAGTGCCTCTGCACCTCAGGCTCTGGCAACATCAACCTCCATGGTTGCACACCACACCTCACCGAGCCAGTCAGGAACCTTGGTGTCTTGTTCGACCCTCAACTGTCTTTTCTCCCCCACATTCAAGCCATGACCCTCTCTGCCTTCCCTCACCTCCGTAACATCACTCAACTCCGCCACTACCTCACCCCTCAGGCCACTGAAACTCTTGTTCATGCCTTCATCACCTCCAGGCTCGACTATGCAAATGCACTGCTTGTCGGCCTTCCCAACTCCTCTCTCCATAGGCTGCAGATAATCCAGAACTCTGCAGCCCGTGTCCTCTCCCGTACCAAACTCCGTGACCCCATCTCCCCCACTCTCGCCCGACTCCATTGGCTCCCTATCCTTCAGAGGATCCAATTAAAGATCCTGTCCTCACCTACAAGGCCCTCCATGGTCTCGCCCCACCCTAAATCTGGGACCTCCTAACTCCCTACCAACCCGCCCGTTCCTTCTGCTCAGCCGGCTCTGGCCTGCTCCACATCCCCTGACCCACTCGCCCCACCATTGGCGGGAGAGCCTTCAGTCACTCTGCCTCCAACCACTGGAATTCCATCCCCCAGTCACTCTGCCTCGCCCCTCCTTAGCCTCCTTCAAGTCCCACCTCAAGACCCTCCTCTTCGACCATGCCATCGGCCACCCCCCTTCCCCTCCCCCCAACCCCAACTCGGGTCTGAAATGTTGTACTCTGTCCAGCGCCTTGGGACATCCTCCCGACGTGAAAGGCGCTATACAAATGTAATCTTGTTGTTGTTGTTGTATATGATAACTCCAGAATGCTGGGTTAAGGAAGGAAAAAAATTAGTCATGGTCCTGATCAGAAGCAGGTTTCTGCTTCTGATCATGGTCCAGAGATCCCTTCAGGAATGTCCATAGTGATAATCCTTACATTTGATTACAGTCCCACAAATAAAATTGGTTACTCACTTCAAATACTGTTTTGTGGGACTTTGCTTGTGTGCATATTGACTGCCACATTCGCCTACAAAATACGCAGTCACTACACTTTAGTGTTGTGATTTGAGACGTCCTCCCAAAGTGAAAAGAGCTATATCAAATGCAAGGATTATTTATTTATTGATGAACTGGGAAAACAATTTCATCTGGTGGGCTGTGAGCCAAGAGACCAGGAGAAACTCAGGTGTGATTGGGTCAAGCTCAGCTATAATTCCATCTGTGAACAAAATAGTTGATGATGCCCATGGATCAAACTCCAGGTTGTGTCTGTAGGGGAGGTGGAGACTCTTGTCTCCACCTCCCCTACAGTATAAGTAGAAAGAAGGTGGAGCAGGTGACTTATTTTGAGGTGAAGTATACAGACTCATGTTGATTGCAAAAAGTCTTCTGCTGGTAATGCAAAGATTTTTAAACTCCTCCCCCACCGCCCGCCTAATTCAGGAATCAGTACTTAGCTGTCCTGTACTTGACAAGTCTTACCTGCAGGAGGTGTGTTGCTGCATCACATTGTGCCTTCACAAAGTTAACAATCTGCTTGTAGAGCGTGCAGGTCTCTTCTGGATTTTCAGAAGCACAATGAGTGAAGGTAGAGCTTTCCATCCAATCACAAGGAAATAAAGATAAAAGATACAGGTGTCAGGACGTTCGCATCTACGTGGTTAATAATGTAGTCCACTGTAAACAGCAATGTAAATCTCATACTGAGTCATGTGGGATAATCAATATTTTATTTTAATAAAATGAGATGCATTAACTACAGTTTAATTAATTAGTTAATTAAATGATTATGCTGAAATACAGTGTAACATCATACACAAGATCACTGAATTATTGATCCTTGTCTCCACCAGCTCAATGAACTGCACCTAATTGGGCATACCTGTAAATATCCCACTCACTGTCTGGGCACTTTGATAAAAATTGGCCATCTGAACAAAGTACCAAAGAGTGATTGAGAGCCAAAGAATGATATTCAACAAGATTCAGAAGATGAGGATGGAGAAAGGAAAAGGGAAGAGAAGAAAATAATAATGCTTGCATTTAAAATAGTTCCTCATTGTGTTGTAATGTCTCAAAGTGCTTCACAGTTTTTCGGTGAAGTATAGTGATTGTGTATTTGTAGGTGAACGCAGCAATCAATTTGCACACAGAGATGTCCCCACAAAACACTATGAATTGGAAGAACAACTCTATCTTAACCAAGACACCGGGAAAATCTTCTTTATCTTCTCTTGTTGAACATTATCATGTGATCCTTAGGGTTAGGGTTAGGGTTAGCATGTGGAAAAACAGCATCTTTCCATGGTCATTTAACCTGGGGCAAATGAAGCTCAAGCTGCAGATTATCCACAACGAGAAAGAATAATAATAAATAATCCTTGCATTTGATATTATGCCTAATCATGTTGTTTGAGACATCTCATATAATATATTACAGTGGTTCGATGGTATTTTGTGGGCGAAAGGGTGGGAGTGTGCCACAGGCTCAGAGATTCCTATTAATTCACATGACACCAATACCTCCTAAACGTTTCACTGTCTTCTGACTTGAGGTCATATTCCCACTTGCATGTATTCCTCTCTGCATTTTTTTGAAATAGAAACGGCGAATGAGAGTTTGAGAAAGAAATAGAAGAAAAAAGAGATAAAAGGAGAACAGTACAAAATATAAATGATGGAATAAACATTTCCAAATATTTCATATGGAAACCACTTCGTTTGATACTTTCAACTCCTCATGAAAAATACGCAAACTATTACAGTTGTAGAACAGAATGCTGGGTTTAATTAGGCAGAAAACACCCCAGGCTTTGGTGGACAAAAATGTGGATTTCATAGTTACAATACAGTTATTATTTCTTATATGACATTTCTACCTGTTCTCTCGTTTTATTCCAGTGTGAGCATTTGATTCGGATTTTATCAGGAACCCTGAGGCGAAATCAAATGCATCTTCAAAAAGCATCTGGAAAAGAAAGAAAGAGAAAAACAAGAGGTATCTTCTTCACACATACAATGAACACAAATGGTTCTCACATACCATTCCCTTCCATGCTGCATAAAGGCAGCCTTCCTCCAGGAGAACCCCCGAGTCATTTAAGAGGCACCATAAAGAGTACCACCACCAACAGCTTGCCCTTCATACGGGGTAACGTCCCGGAGTGCTTGACAGTGGTGGAGTCTTACACCGAGCCAGGATGAGAGGGAGCAGGGAGGTGACCGTAAACACAATCAAAAAAGGAAGGTCATATGAAAGTGGGGAGGGAGGGAGGGAGCAAGGCAGAGGGATTGAGGGAGAGAGTTCCAGAGTTTTGGTGCATAATGGCTGAAGACACGGCCACTGATATGCAGAGGGGACGAGGGACAAGCAGGAGGTAAAAGGAGAACAATACAAAATATAAATGAGGGAATAAACATTAGCTGGAGTTAGATTAGAAGATCAGTCATGATTGAATGGCAGGGCAGGCTCGAAGTGCCGAATGCCCTACTCCTGCTCCTACATGTTATGTTATGAGGTCAGAGCCAGCTGAGCGGAGGCAGCGAGTGGTGGAGGTGAGGGGTATGCAGATTGGATAAGTAGGGAGGTGCGAGGGCATGAAGGGATTTGAAACGAGTGAGAGGATCTTGAAAACGATCTGTTCCATAATTGGAAGCCAGTGGAACCTGGCAAGCACTGGTGTGTTGGGGGGGCAGAGTTTTGTGCGGGTGAGTATCCAGGCGAGTTTGCCCCTCAATGGAGAATAAAAAGAGAAAAAAACAGAAGTTAATTTCCTGACTATCAACAACAAGAGAAATAGCTGCATCTGGCAAGTGTCTGAGAATGTTGGACAGTCGATAGGGGGGAGGGGGAACGCAAATAAAGCAGGAGAACATGTGAGGAACACAGAACAAAAGATAAAATGAACCCTTTTTTCTTAGTGCTGAAAAGCAGCACAATGTGGACATCTCACACATGGTCAGTTTTAACCCACAATAACATAATTCTTGAAGAAAGACAGAAAGTGGAAACAATCTTCTTTGCACTTCATGTATGTTAGCGATTAATGGAGACACGTTTTCTCATTCTTAAAAAATTACATTATTACTATCATTATTTGTTTCTGTCCACATCTCATTGAGGCACTGATCCGTGCTAAGGTTTGGTTCCACAAACCTCAGACACACTCCAGTACCTTGCCCAGTTCTTCATGAGTGAGCCAAAACAGTGGCTCACTCACAAAGTCCTCATTGCTATTGGCCTCAATCACCAGCTGTTATGGGATCAGCTGAGATAACAATGAGATAACATTTAAATTACTTTATTGTGATTGAGATTGCATTAAAATGCACTGTGACACTCAGCTCCTGTTAACCCTGGAAGACAAAGCCCTAATGGGTAGGGTGATCCTAGCTGGATAAGCAGCAGGAAAGCTAGCCAGGGAGTACTCTCAATGGCAAGCTGCGCAGTTTTAGCTGGTTAGTCTCCAGCAGTACCCCACCGCACACTCTGAGGTCCCCAAGCCTTGGCAACCTATGCCTAATATTTCCCGGAATTAGGGAAGCAGGATGCGTCCCTCCAGGGAGAGTGTGTGCATTCCTGTAGCTAAGTGGTTAGAGCACTCGCTTTGCAAGCAAGAGACCTGAGTTCAATTCCAGGCAGGGCGAAACCTTAGGCAAGTTTCCTTACTCCACACACCTAATAATAATCCCTCCAAAACCAAAAACAGTAATAAAATTGGTCATTTTCAATCTACGACTGTTTGTGGGACATTGCTGTGCGCAATTGGCTGCCGGTTCGCCCACAAATATACAGTCAATTCACTTTACAGTGTGTTCTGTGAAACGCTTTGGGACGTCCTCCCGACGTGAAAAGCGCTATATCAAATGCAAGGATTATTATTATTATTCCACTCCAATAAACATCTATGGTATTTCCATCTGTAGGTGGGATGCTTGGAATTCTCAGTTTGGTTTGGATAATCTTAAGCATTGTAACTGGTTTCTGCGTGAGTCAGACATCCAGCTGATCCTCAAAACATGAGATTACATTATAATATGGAAATTAAATTACACATTTACAATTGCATTACAATTCTATCCCGGGTTAAAGGGACACTGGGCCTCCACTGCTGACATGCTGACATAAGCCAACTCAGCACAAGGTACGGATTGAACATAAATCCTTCCCAATCAATATGGCTTTAATATCAAGTCTAATCTCACACATGGAAAGGTGTTGTAGGTACCTCATCAGGAGTAGATTCAGAAGAAGCACTTGCCCCCTGGCTGTCCAGCATCTTGTCTCTCAAAGAATAGTCCATCTGCATGGGAAGCTGTAAAGTAATGGCTTTGCTGGGGGACAGACATTTTTTGAATATGACTGCCTTTTTCTCTGCAGACATGCCCTGCCAGAGATGCGAGATTGCTTTTGACACGATCGGAAGGCCAATCTGTTCCACTGACACAATCACGTTCTCCACTAAAAGATCCATGGTTTCTTTATAAAAATACAGGTACCTGCCCGAGAGGCAAACACAGAGGGAGGGATTTAATTTTCATTCTATTTTTCCCAATCTCCAGATATACTATCTACATGTCGCATCCTTTCTATGTTGAAATCAAAATTCATTGCACGGTCTCCTACTCCAACAAATTCAGATGTTAACAGAAACTTGCATTTATATGCTGCCCTTCATGTCGGATAAAGTCTTGAAGTGCTTCACAATGGCAAGTTTGAACAAATGGGGGAATGGATGGGTGGTGGTGGAGCCTGGCAAGAATTGAGGTGTTGGGATTATGGAGTTTAGTGTGGGTGAGAATCTGGGTGGCAGAGTTTTGGATGAGCTTGTTGATTCTTGTGGATGGTGGAACTGGGGAGACCAGTGAGAATACGTTTGAGAAGTCAAGACATGTATGAGGCTTTAGGCGGCATTTGATGTGAGGTTGAGGTGGAGGTAGGCAATGTGGCGGACATGAAGGAAAGCAGTCTTGGTCAGGAACCAAACATGAAGCAGAGGATCAAAGAGGACACCTGGGTTGTACACTGGTTTGGTGAATTTGAGGGAAAGGTTGGAAAAGGGAGAGCCAGAGGTGAGGAGTTGTTGATGGGAGACAAGAAGGATACTTCCTGTCTTGGCAATATTGAGCTGAATAGAGCTGGTGCTCTCAATGCCTTTATAGTCCAGCAGGCAGGCAGAACATCAGTGGTTCTGTGATTGGAAGTAGATTTGAGTTCCATTTGCATACATGTGATATGCAAATAGCATTGGGAATTTCTGTGGAAAATGTCATTGAGAGGAAGTACGTAGTTTAAGAAAAGGAGGGGGCAAGGATTGAGTTCTGATGTATCCTGAGGTTAAAACCAAAGTTATTCTACCTATGCAGGTGGATGTAAAATATGTCATTACTCTATATGGAAAAAAGTAGAGATTGTCTGCCAGTGTGCTCATCATTAATCCTCTAGATGAGCTGGTCATTCACCTCATAGCTGATTGTGAGACATTGGTGGTAAAAATGGCTGCTGTATTATCCTACAAAATAATTGCTACACTGAAAAGTAATTACTTATAAAGCTCGGAACACTCAGCAAGTCAGGCAGGATCTATGGAGAAAGGAAAGTGAGTCAACGTTTCCTTTCTCCATAGATGCTGCCTGACCTGCTGAGTGTTTCCAACGACTTCATTTTTTGTCTCAGATTCCCAGGGTATGAAGTATTTTGCATTTTATTTATAAAGCTCGTTGAGACGTTTCAACAGAAGACACTAAAACAATGCAGGTTAATCCTTTCCTGTATTATCCTTTTCATTCCATGACCAAAGTGAAGTGTCCCTCTTATGGGCTGTACAGTGTACCCCACCACACTATTGCAGCCAAACAGTGTGCCCCACCACACTAGAGCAGCTATACACCCCCCTTCCCCTCCCCTCCCCCCCTCCCCCAGCTTGGGTCTGAAATGCTGTATTCTGTGCAGCGCCTTGGGCCGTCCTCCCGACGTGAAAGGCGCTATACAAATATAATCTTGTTGTTGTTGTTTACAGTGTACCCCCAACACACTATGGCCGCTGTACAGTGTACCCTACCATACTATGGCAGTTCTGTTCATTTCCCTGTGCATTTCTCCCCTTTGAATTTAAGTCGCAGCACTATTGTGAGGGGCAATGGATTGACTTGATGTGTGATTGAAGACAAGTCAAATGCTAAGTAAATTGTACATCCAGGTTAAGAGCTGAACTGACAAAGCTTGGACAGGCCAAAGGCCTAGTTTCATCACTTAGGGACACTTGGCATTGAAAAGCCTCAAAAAGCAACAAATAATGTCAGAACTTTACTGCAGAGTTTTAACATGATAAAATAGGGTTAAACGTTTAACATGAGCAGGAGTGAAACACAGAATAGACTGACTGTCTCACACATGACACCACTGAGGTTTACAACGCTGTTTGCTAGCTCAGAAATAGTAACAAAAAATTCATCCCAGATAAGTGATTGATTCCAGCGTCCAGTGCAGATAGTAGTATTGGAGACCACAAAAAAGATAACAGAAGCAGAATGTTATCAATTTGGTCAAAATATGAACTTCAATGTCTTCCCATTGTACTGTTGAGCTGCTTCTTGAATAAGTGATTCCAGGATTCTACCACTCTTCCTGGTAACCCATTCCCTTCAATATAAACAAATACTTTGTTATCCTGATATTGCCTTTCACAACCATAAACATGTGATGCCTTATTCTGCTATCGGCATATCTGAACATATTACTCTGAATACCTTCTCTATCCTTGGACCTAGGTACTCAGCTCCTTGGGACATCTTCCCGACATGAAAGGCGCTCTATAAATGTAATTTTGTTGTTGTTGTATCCTAATTAAGATTTTATGGACCTCATTAAAGTTACCTCTATTCTTTGCAAGTCTGAAGAGATCTAGTTTATCTAATTGTGGAATTACCATAGCTCAAACACCGAGTATCAACTATGTTGCTTTCCCCTTTGCTGTGTCTGGGCAGTTCCTTGTTTTGCAGTGACCACAACTGTACTCAGATTGAAGAAGCAATAGAATACAGCATCCACAAAATCAAGATGTGTGCAACTTATCAGTACCTTTTAAATCATGACCTGGACCAATAAAAAATTGTGGGGCGCCTTATGGGCCCTGCGGGAAGTTGCAGAGGGGCTTTTTGCTAAATTCTGCGGGGAAATTTGCGGGGGTTGATTGGTGCTATTGAGGTACATTTTATTGGTATTTTTTTCACTAGGATAAAAACTAAATATAAGGAAATAACACATTAGATTGTTGCAAAAAAAGTATTCATTGCTTCTTTAACAAAAACTGGTTGGCCATTTTTTTGTGGAGTGGGGGGAACACATAACAGGGAGACTACAGGAGCTCACCAGCTCCTACCTCTGAGGGTCGGCGCCACACACACAGACCCAGAGAGAGACACACACAGACCCAGAGAGAGACACACACACAGACCCAGAGAGAGACACACACAGACCCAGAGAGAGACACACACACAGACCCAGAGAGAGACACACACAGACCCAGAGAGAGACACACACAGACCCAGAGAGAGCCACACACAGACCCAGAGAGAGACACACACACAGACCCAGAGAGAGACACACACACAGACCCAGAGATACACACACGCACAGACCCAGAGACAGAGACACGCACAGACCCAGAGAAAGACACAAACACACAGACCCAGAGTCACAGAGACCCAAAGAGAGAGACACACACAGACACAGAGAGACACACACAGACCCAGAGAGACACACACGCAGACCCAGAGAGAGAGACACACACAGATCCAGAGAGAGACACACACAGACCCAGAGAGAGACACACACACAGACCCAGAGAGAGACACACACAGACCCAGAGAGACACACACACAGACCCAGAGAGAGAGACACACACAGATCCAGAGAGAGACACACACAGACCCAGAGAGAGACACACACAGACCCAGAGAGAGAGACACACACAGATCCAGAGAGAGACACACACAGACCCAGAGAGAGACACACACACAGACCCAGAGAGACACACACACAGACCCAGAGAGACCAGACACACACAGACCCAGAGACCACACACACACAGACCCAGAGAGAGACACACACACAGACCCAGAGACACACACACACAGACCCAGAGAGAGACACACACAGACCCAGAGAGACACACACACAGACCCAGAGAGAGAGACACACACAGACCCAGAGAGAGACACACACACAGACCCAGAGAGAGACACACACAGACCCAGAGAGAGAGACACACACAGACCCAGAGAGACACACACACAGACCCAGAGAGAGACACACACACAGACCCAGAGAGACACACACACAGACCCAGAGAGAGACACACACAGACCCAGAGAGACACACACACAGACCCAGAGAGAGACACACACACAGCCCAGAGAGAGACACACACACAGACCCAGAGAGAGACACACACACAGACCCAGAGAGAGAGACACACACAGACCCAGAGAGAGAGACACACACACAGACCCAGAGAGACACACACACAGACCCAGAGAGAGACACACACAGACCCAGAGAGAGACACACACACAGACCCAGAGAGAGACACACACACAGACCAGAGAGAGAGACACCACACAGACCCAGAGACCACACACACACAGACCCAGAGAGAGACACACACACAGACCCAGAGAGACACACACACAGACCCAGAGAGAGACACACACACAGTCCCAGAGAGAGACACACACACAGACCCAGAGAGAGACACACACACAGACCCAGAGAGAGACACGCACACAGACCCAGAGACCACACACACACAGACCCAGAGAGAGACACACACACAGACCCAGAGAGACACACACACAGACCCAGAGACCACACACACACAGACCCAGAGAGACACACACACAGACCCAGAGAGACACACACACAGACCCAGAGACCACACACACACAGACCCAGAGACACACACACGCACAGCCCCAGAGAGAGAGACACACACAGACCCAGAGAGAGACACACACACAGACCCAGAGAGAGAGAGACACACACAGACCCAGAGAGAGACACACACACAGACCCAGAGAGACCACACACACACAGACCCAGAGAGAGACACACACACAGACCCAGAGAGACACACACACACAGACCCAGAGAGAGACACACACACCCAGAGAGAGACACACACACAGACCGAGAGAGACACCACCACAGACCCAGAGAGACACACACACACAGACCCAGAGACACACACACACACACCCAGAGACACACACACACAGACAGCCAGAGAGACACACACACACAGACCCAGAGAGAGACAGACACACACAGACCCAGAGAGAGACACACAACAGACCCAGAGAGAGACACACACACAGACCCAGAGAGAGAGACACACACACAGACACAGAGAGAGAGAGACACACACAGACCCAGAGACACACACACGCACAGCCCCAGAGAGAGAGACACACACAGCCCCAGAGAGAGAGTCACACACAGACCCAGAGAGAGAGACAGTCACACACAGACCCAGAGAGAGAGACACACACACAGACCCAGAGAGAGACACATAGACAGACCCAGAGACACACACACAGACCCAGAGAGACACACACACAGACCCAGAGAGAGACACACACACAGACCCAGAGAGAGACACATACACAGACCCAGAGACACACACACAGACCCAGAGAGAGACACACACACAGACCCAGAGAGAGACACACACACAGACCCAGAGACCACACACACACAAACCCAGAGACACACACACAGACCCAGAGAGAGACCAGAGAGAGACACACACACAGACCCAGAGAGAGACACACACAGCCAGAGAGAGACACACACACAGACCGAGAGAGACACACACACACAGCCAGAGAGAGACACACACACACACAGCCAGAGACACACACACACAGCCAGAGAGACACACACACACAGCCAGAGAGAGACACACACACACACAGCCAGAGAGAGAGAGACACACCACAACAGACCAGAGAGAGACACACACGACACAGACCCAGAGAGAGACACACACACACAGAGCCAGAGAGAGAGAGACACACACACACGCACAGAGAGAGACACACCGACACAGAGAGAGAGACACACACACAGACCCAGAGAGAGACACACACACACAGACCCAGAGAGAGAGAGAGACACACCGACACAGAGAGAGAGACACACACACAGACCCAGAGAGAGAGACACACACACACAGACCCAGAGAGACACACACACGACCCAGAGAGAGAGACACACACAGACCCAGAGAGAGAGACACACACAGACCCAGAGAGAGAGACACACACACAGACCCAGAGAGAGACACATACACAGACCCAGAGACACACACACAGACCCAGAGAGAGACACACACACAGACCCAGAGAGAGACACACACACAGACCCAGAGACCACACACACACAAACCCAGAGACACACACACACAGACCCAGAGAGAGACAAACACAGACCCAGAGAGAGACACACACACAGACCCAGAGACACACACACGCACAGCCCCAGAGAGAGAGACACACACAGACCCAGAGACACACACACGCACAGCCCCAGAGAGAGAGACACACACCGACCCAGAGAGAGAGACACACACAGACCCAGAGAGAGAGACACACACCGACCCAGAGAGAGAGACACACACAGACCCAGAGAGAGAGACACACACCGACCCAGAGAGAGAGACACACACAGACCCAGAGACACACACACGCACAGCCCCAGAGAGAGAGACACACACCGACCCAGAGAGAGAGACACACACCGACCCAGAGAGAGAGACACACACCGACCCAGAGAGAGAGACACACACCGACCCAGAGAGAGACACACACCGACCCAGAGAGAGACACACACAGCCCCAGAGAGAGAGACACACACAGACCCAGAGAGAGACAAACACAGACCCAGAGAGAGACACACGCACAGACCCAGAGACACACACACACGCACAGCCCCAGAGAGAGAGACACACACAGCCCCAGAGAGAGAGAGACACACACAGACCCAGAGAGAGACACACACACACAGACCCAGAGACACACACACGCACAGCCCCAGAGAGAGACACACACCGACCCAGAGAGAGAGACACACACCGACCCAGAGAGAGAGACACACACCGACCCAGAGAGAGAGACACACACACACAGACCCAGAGAGACACACACACAGACCCAGAGACACACACACGCACAGCCCCAGAGAGAGAGACACACAGAGATCCAGAGAGAGACACACACAGACCCAGAGAGAGACACACACACAGACCCAGAGAGAGACACACACAGACCCAGAGAGAGACACACACAGACCCAGAGAGAGCCACACACAGACCCAGAGAGACACACACACAGACCCAGAGAGAGACACAAACACACAGACCCAGAGAGTCACAGAGACCCAAAGAGAGAGACACACACAGACCCAGAGAGACACACACACAGACGCAGAGAGACACACACAGACCCAGAGAGACACACACACAGCCCGAGAGAGAGACACACACAGCCCCAGAGAGAGACACACACAGCCCCAGAGAGAGACACACGCAGACCCAGAGAGAGAGACACACACAGATCCAGAGAGAGACACACACAGACCCAGAGAGACACACACACAGACCCAGAGAGAGACACACACACAGTCCCAGAGAGAGACACACACACAGACCCAGAGAGACACACACACACAGACCCAGAGAGAGACACACAC